>NC_090283.1:75761740-76077990 GCF_037392515.1 Haliotis asinina | reverse complement strand
TTAAAAGTATTTAGGAGATTTATCGGAGTCAGTCGATGTTAATACGATTTTTTATTGAATGTTTTGAGAGTACATCCCCATTTGCACCTCCTTACAACCATAGTTATTTGGAATGTGGATGCTTTTGAAAGATGATTGGATTATGGCATGTATTTTGCATGTATACGACCAACACCAACAAATGTGCGTTTGAAAAAACGTCAAAAATCAAGAATTGGACCCCATGCACGTATATGGGGCTTCTGCGTTGTGCACGTGCATATCATGCGTTATGTTTCGGGGTGGTAATAGAGGGAAATGGTGGTGCGTTCATAAGATGTCATTGAAACGTTTGTTACCGTTTACACTTCCTATCAAAACTGAAAGTTCATTATCCCCTACTTTGCTTGAAGAGTATATACTGACGTACACCAACAGTACATCTGAATATTTCACTTACTGCCTTATCATCAATGTAGTTTTTGTTCGACACGAAAGATACAGGTCTGGTAGGGTCAAGACTCCTTGTATGTCCAATCACTGACCTGAAGAGAATATATCTCATGATCGAACTGCAGGATATCAGAGCTATCAGGTAAAATGTGTTGTCTGTATTTCCAGCAAACGACACATTGGAATTGGGTGTGTCTACCTGAATGTTTAACGCATGCACAACAAACATGATTCATTAAATTCAGTAGTTTCTGCGAAAACCTGTTCATTTTTGGGCATGTCTGACACCTAGCTGCATATCTGTGTGTATGATGAATCTAAAACACCAAATTTCGAACTCTCTTGAGATCGTGACCATTGATATGAATGAGTAAAACGCCCCTTATTTAAATAGACTTTGAGAAAATGTGTTACCATGGAGAAGCGGAATGACAAGGATAGACGGACGAGTTGCGTATCCACTTCGTCGCGGGGATGATTATTTTACAGGTAGTGAAATATACTATGTCACTCACTTAAAATATGGTATAGAAATGTCCTTGTCACTACTTGGTTCATTAGCGACAGACCACATCATGACAGCAGGACGGTTCTTGTCCCGCCTCACAAGCTCATCCATCACTTCCAGATGATGGAACAGAGATGTGTTGCTGAAGTTTTCATCCCTGAAATAACAAAGGAGTGACTGGTGTTTTACGACGCACACTCGGATGGGTATGTTACCTTCTCAGTACTACACATCTGAGATATGTATACATCGCTTCATCATGTATACATCGCTTCATCATGTATACATCGCTTCATCATGTATACAGCGTGTAATAGGTCACATAGACACTAGACACACATTAGTCCCGGCTGTCTGCTTAAAACATTATATGCACTCTCATTATACTGACTCACTTTATTGAGTGGTGAGGACTACAATGTATTCCTTATGACATTGGAGTACCTTTTATGGAATGTGTGGATTTTTCGCTCAATCTCCAGCGGTTGTACTGTTCAAACTATTTCTGACATTTCAATACTGTTTCTAAGTATAGATTTTAGCGTGTTTGAAGTAATTAAGACATAGATAAATTTAATTCTATGAATGTCAGTTTATTTTATTCTGATAACTAACAACACAATTGGTCTATCTTTGTTTCCAGAGAAATACTTTGTTATTTTCAAGCCGCTGCAAAATCACTCACTCATCCACCTTGTGCCAATGAGTATCGCTACAGCCATCAAGCATATTTTGCTTGAATGAAGGACTCACTGTGTGATGCCGATACCTGGACTCTCGTTAATGACCATTATTCCTTCTTTGTCAGCCTGGTCCATGATCTCCTCCGCATAGGGATAGACGGACGTACGGAAGCAGTTGACCCCTAGCCACTTGAACATGTTGAAATCCTTTGCAATGATGGTATAGTCAAGACCTCTGCCCCGAATCTACAAAATATGCACGCTGACAGAGGCACCGTGGTATAGGTGACGCTTTGCTGATTCTGGTGTCCAAAAATATTCAAAAGCGTTTTTCGTGTAATGAATGTACATCGGTCTTGTTGACCCCTAGCTACATGAACATATTAAAGTCCTTTGAAATGATGGCATAGTGAAGACCTCTGCCCCGAATCTTCAAAATATACACACTGACAATCAGTGGTACCAGTTTACAGGCTGCCGTGATATAGTTGACACTTTGCTGATTCTGATGTTCATAAATAAACGGCTTACGTCTGCGTCCTCGTGCTTTCCGATTCCATGGCAGTAGAAGGGTTTCTTGTTGATGAGCACCTGGGTCTCTGTCACTTGTATGGTGCGGATACCAACCGGCAGACGATACACATCCGTTCCTGCTTCAGAGGTCAAGGTCATCTGAGAACGAAGACGTTCCTAGTCTTAACAAGAGTTACAGCGACCTGTCTAATTAAGGTACTGATACTTGTCTCATGTACCCATGACGTGTACGCCTTTGCACATAACACTAGGCTCTTGTTTACCTGTGCTAGACTAAGGATGGTTCTAAACTGCCAACCGAGGATCGATCCTGACATTCCGTTGGAACATTCCACCTTGGAATTCAGCCTGCCCGTGGCATATTCCGTAGGGGCATGATGGTGTAGGGGTACCAGAGATAGGAATTCACCATAATTAACCTACCTTTAGTGTGTAGAGATAGGCAGGTGCGTTTGGCATCATGGTGTAAGGGTACCAGAGGTTGACATTAGCCAGGGTCACAATGCCGGTGAAGTTGGCAGATGTTCCGACGACGTTGCCGTCCTTGTCCTCAACATCCACCTTGACACTGCTACCCTTGGCAGAACCACCAACGTCGATCTGGAAGTTTATAATACCTGAAACATCCATGTTACATGTGATGGTGTATTTCTGTCAAACTTTATACCGATTTTCCACATAAATTTGAAACAAAAAATTACTCTGCCCGTCTTTGAATTCCTCCATCTACATAAAAAATCAAGCTCAGATATATGTACTGTAACTGTGCGTCAGGGCATTGCAACCATTCTAGCCTCGGAGTTCTAACCAATAACCACATCGTGTTGATGAAACTGACGTGTGTAATAAAACAAAGTACAAATCGACAACAAGGGGGTGAGAGTCTCTACTGTAAGTAATCTTCAACAAACCCTCTCCGTTACTGATGTTAGTTGTAACAGTCACATCATCTATGTAGGTGGTTGGAGTGGTGTACAGGCGGACATGACGATGAATACCAGCATAATTGAAAAAGTCCATCTGGAGATTCTGGACAAAGTACCAATCTGGATATCTGTAATATTGGCATATGGAGATGCTACTCATGAATGGTGTCTATCTAGGGGTACCATGGCAACCAAAAAATCCAAGTAATTACCAACTATGGATTTTAGCATATACTTAGATAACACAAAAAGATGTTTCAAACTCCACAATAGCTTTTCGGTGCGTTAAATAAGCATTCAGAGACACTACAGAGCCAACACCTAAGGTTACAAAGAATGTTTTCTTCCACCCCATGTGTTTAAGGACAAAGAGATACTCGCCGTTTGATCTTCTTTTGGCATGAAATATGTGGAAACACTGGATGGTGTATATTGATGAGATACCACCTCTCTGTGTCTGCCTGGTTCTGGAGACACATACATACAGATACAAATATTTGTGTATACAGATAGATACCACCACGAGTCTGATTGGAAATAAATGGTATTTACGTATTTGATAGCCACCTCTCCGTGTCTGCTTGGCTCTGGGTAGTGTGTATACAGATAGATACAACCAGGTGTCTCAATGGAAATGAATGGTTTATATTGATGAGATACCCACCTCTCTGTGTCTGGTACTCGATGGTGTGTATGCAGAAAGATACCACCAGGTGTCTGGTTGGGAATGGATGGTGTATATTGATGAGATACCCACCTCTCTGTGTCTGTCTGGTACTCGATGGTGTGTATGCAGAAAGATACCACCAGGTGTCTGGTTGGGAATGGATGGTGTATATTGATGAGATACCCACCTCTCTGTGTCTGGTACTCGATGGTGTGTATGCAGAAAGATACCACCAGGTGTCTGGTTGGGAATGGATGGTGTATATTGATGAGATACCCACCTCTCTGTGTCTGTCTGGTACTGAATGGTGCCAGGAGGTAGAGTGTGTGGAGTAAGAGTGTTGTTCACGGCCACAGTTAGCAAATTGCTCCCACCAAAATTTAGATACTTGTTGATTTCAACCTCGAATGGAAGATGGCCACCGTCATGCTGAACTACCTCCTGGGCGTTGACCCACTGTGAGTATTAAGTAACGTTATGTGATTATGTGATACCTTGATTAAACACTGGACGAAACACAACATGGCAACGTGAACTTCACTGATTTATATAACTTTGTTTCAAGACTGTCATTCATTTACCTACCACAATTGCATAGTAGTTTGCGCTGCCAAAGCGGAGAACCACTCTCCGGTCTTGCCAGTAAAGAGGTACGAAGAAATCACGATCGTACCACACCCATCCAACAAAGTCCCGCAAGGAGGCGTCCTGGGTCACGTCGTTATAACTGGAGGGGACAGGCATCGGGATCACGGGACCAGTCTAGGCAATAACCAAACGCCTTAAATACAAGCCACAAAAGTATCTCATGATCATATCTGATATTGCAGTATGTGAAAGGATTCAAGTTTTCCTCTGTTAATGAATGTCTTTTACAGTCACAATGTGGCTCACACACTACCGATTGGATTTAAAATGTTCATTCACTCACTAAGTCACTCACTCACTAAGTCACTCACTCACTCACTCACTCACTCACTCAAGGTCACCGAGTCTGACCACCCATAATCTTGGCCCTGACGAAAGGTATTGGTTGCTGGGGACATATTTTCTCACCCACAATCTTCACCGGTCACACACTAGGCAAGGGCTTCCAATGACCAGAGCGGATTGAATTGTTCTTCCACTCACTTTAACTAAAGGTTGTTTGAACCAAGCCGCCTTCAGTCCAGCATCTCTGGTAGGGGACATATCGGCGCGGAAGTTCCACATTCCGTCCAGGTTCCTGACCTCCCGACTCTCAGAGTCCCGGGGATAAAGCATCCCCACCCCACCAACGCCCGTGGCACACAGAAACACTACCACACACACGCATGCCCGCATCGTGTCACCCTTGTCAGATCAGACATTATACATGGGTCGACTCACAGATTAGATGAATTGGCTCATGGTTGATAAGATACATAATCAACATACTGTACCGCGTGCTTGGCGATTATCTATGTTGTGTGTATGGATGACATCGTGGATGGTCAAGGACAGTATCCAAGGGCAAATGATATCTGATACGAGTACCTGTTTTCTGTGTCGAATACTTTCCTTCGTGTGAGTGAGTGAGTTTAGTTTTACGCCACACTCAGCAATATTCCAGCTATATGGCGGCGGTCTGTAAATAATCGAGTCTGGACCAGACAATCCAGTGACCAGCAACATGAACATCGATCTGCGCAATTGGGAACTGATGAGATGTGTCAACCAAGTCAGCGAGCCTGACCACCCAATCCCGTTAGTCGCCTCTTACGACAAGCTGAGTCGCCTTTTATGGCAAGCATGGGTTGCTGAAGGCCTATTCTACCCCGGGACCTTCACGGGTCACTTTCCTTCGACTTAGGTCAAGTGAATGTTAACAACGTGAGTCGAATACTGGAAGAAGAATATACAGATAGCCTGCCTTTAGTTAATTAAACACAACTGTCAGACTTGAAATCATATCTTAATGAAATAGTGACAATAAACAAACAGCCATATTCAAATAGACCCATGCTTTATATGTTCTTGGTGGACGCCGTGGGAAAATGGGAAACATTTCTCTCTCTGTTCCCGTCGTTAAATGAAAGGTATTAAATTGAACAGTTATATTGCCCCAGGTAGTGTATATATAAGTTACCATAAAAGTGATGATTGACACATTCATCAAATTATTATTTGCATCTGAAACGTTTATGTTACGGGGAGCTATTAGCTACCATATTTGTAAAATGTTTGCAAATGTATTTTGATATGTTAAATGTTGACCGTGCATTTTGTGTGGGAAATATTTCATGGAACGAAACAAACATATCTTTTATTTCTGTTAGTTGCCCTACAAAAAGATAAATATTCCGCGCAAGAGTTCTTTGCTGAATAAAATCGCATTTCGGAAAAAAGTTAATGTTTGTTGTAGGTATTTTATAAAAAAAACCAAGATTTTCTTTACATAAAAGTGTCAATGTTTGTGTCGCCGACGTATTTTGACATCCAACAAACATTTAACATTATCAGAGGCATGACCTGCGTTAACAGTAACTTTTCGATGTTAATGGGCGGTGTTTAGTGCGTGTTCCTTAAAATCAATTAAGAATCGACTGAAGACTAATATTTTACAATGACAAGTTATTTGTTTACACAACAAACAAATCAGTTCGTTTTAGATGCACTGAAATAAAATGATTTCCTTTTGGATACGATGACAAAGAACGAGCTAAGTGTCGTCCTTCCATTGCCCGAGGTGTTGAAATGCTAACTTTGCAGGATATGAAAACGATGCCGTGGCAAACAGCATACACAACTAAACAGTTTAGTCTGTTCATATTATTGACAAGTAAAAGTTAAAGTCAGAGTCCAATATTCCAAGTGGTGATCGAAGGAAACACAAACCTGTTTAAGCTTCGTCTGTGACTTAAGCCAACTCTGTGGCCGCGAATGAGGTAAGCAAACATTTCTACTCTGTATGATCACAAAAACTGTCATATGTCTTTGAAGGGCATTTAGAAGTGAAATACATAAGAATGAAGATTTTTATGGATATCAACTTCTTTATTATGAGAACACAACCTACTGCAGTTCCGTTTACACAATAGAGACAATATTTCATCGGGGAGACATGTTTAACATGAATATTGAAGACCTGGCCAACAATGTGTAGTATTAACTAAGACGTCCACGTGACCATCACTACTCTTAATGTTGATAATCAAATACATAAGGCACAAAACACAAAGGACTCGCACTTAAGTTCAGTTGATCTGACCGAGATATAATGTTCATGCACTTGTTAATCAACCTCTAGTTTTTAAACTGTTCATTTGAGGCTTACTGTGGCCAAACCATAAAAGGAAAAAACAGTATTTATCTGCTGCATCAATATGTTTCTGTATTTGAACAGTGTTTATCAGGTCAGGCTCAATGTCGTAGAACATTGGGTGTTATTTATTCCTTGTCCGGGATTTCTATCTTTACAATGACCGTGGTCATGTCTATTGCTACATTATCCAGATTTTTCGTTCTTTATTATCACGGATCAATTATCTGTTTCATTTCAGACAAGATCGATTGACTGGACCTCCCATAAGCCCAAACCTGTACCAGCCATGAAAAAACTTCTACAAGCCTCCCTGATACTGCTTGTTCACACTTGGGTCATCTCTGCTAAAAGAAGACGTGTTCAGTTCATGAACTGTCCACGAGCAAAAACAAACCGTGACTCAATGACAACCAAACCTGCTAGAAGTATTATCGAATGCTCTGTGGTCTGCCTGAATGACCCACACTCTCTGTCGGCCTCGTACTGCAAAACAGCCGACGGCTACACGTGTCAGCTGAGTGGGTTTTATACAGACAGCAACTGTTCCGGGCTTGATGTGGACGACACCTGCAGTCACACAGCAATTGTAAGTTCAGTAATGGTGAAATAACTAATATAAACCTGAAGGGTGCTTCTCACTATATATTCGGCATGGCTTCTTTTCACGGAATTACCACATTTGAGATTTTTCTTTGCTTCCAGGCTCTACCTTTCTGTTAGTAAGATATCTACCCAGGTTTTACTTTTATATATATTTCAACTCTATACCATCATCAAAATTCAAATTCAGATGATCTGTGAGTGGTTGAAATAAAAAAAAAATCGTCAAAAGCTCGGGATGTGTCATCAATTTTGTGTACTTCAGCATTTTCACAATAATCTTTTTCTCATGCAGGTGAATCCTTGTAAGCATGCTGGCACTTTCTATCCTGGAAACAGGACGTGTGACTGTGTTGAGGGTTTTACCGGGAGCACCTGCCAAAGACACTACCGAGGTGCGTGTTTGCTGGATAAGATACAGATCATAAACGTTGCCTAGATGAATGAACATATTCTGGTTTCACAATCTGTACAAGTGTAAGCATGCTTTCGGTTTTTAGACCAACATGTAAAGGTTACGTTACGAGTGGGTACATATTTGATCACAACTGGTTGTCACGGTAATCACATTTTTGATAACACGTTCGGCACACCCCATAGTCAAGACTACGATGATATAAAACTTGAGCTCGCATGCAAAGTGAGTGAGTGGGTTCAACATTTGTATCTCATTACAATATTTTGAGCCTGGGGTTGAGTAAATGAAGTGTTCTAAATAAATGACACAATTAACTGTCTAAAGTACACATCAAAATTAATACAAATCGTGTTTTACAGTTTAATGTGGATATGGACTGACTTGACGTTAGTCATCTAGTTAATGTAGTTAGGTGTAAACATTTGACCTGGCTTGTTTCACCATAATGAATGTATGCCATATTGTTTCAATGTAATGTGTCAACGGTTACGAATAATGATTAATTATTATTGAACAACTAGCTGTTGTTGACATTAGAATCAAGAGAATGAAGATAAGCTGATGTGATGTGAAACGTCAGTTAGTTCCAACTATAACAATCATTCTAAATATACGAACACATGGCATGTCTTCTTGAATAGTGTGGCGATTGATGAACCACCTAACGACATATCCAATATGCCTTGTAACATTTCAGAATATTAGGTTCACCTCTCCAGACGTGGTTAGTAGCAATAATGATTTGAAGCGGGTTTTAATTTTTAGTCAATTATTACCGTTTCGTCAAATTTCAGATTGCGTGCAGCTACCAACTCAATACGGCATTTACATCATTGAACCTCTTGGATCAGACAATATACTTGAATGGAAATGTTTAAGGGACACTTATTTCGTGACAAGATTTGGATTATATGTGAACCCCAGCTATACTTATGCATGGCATGCAATAAAACAGGTTTTGCCGATAACATCTGGAACTTTCTATTTTATCGGTCTGGAAAGGTTCCACCTTTTCACAAAACAGGGCAGATACGATATGTATGTAACACTGCGTATATCAAATAACGAAGTGTGTGTGCTATGGTACAGAAACGTCCGTGTGGACTCTGAAGCAGAGGGATATGCACTGCACTGGGATTACGTTGAAAGGGACGAGCATTACAACAACCCTATTTTTCTGGATGGTTTAGGAGGTGCCGGTGATGCAACCAAGAATTTGAATGGAGCTCGGTTTGGAACGTATGACAACGACGTCATCGGGTGTGCCCGACTGAAGAACATTGGGTGGTGGTACAACCCACAGGGTTGCATGGCGATGGATGTTGCCCCAAACGGAATGTTTTGGCCAGTTAACCGGAATGGAACAGTTGAAAATGAGTTCCTGAATATTGTAATATTTGGGTTGAAGAATGTGCATTTTTACAAGGCAGATGACCTTATTTTGTAGTAATAGTGATTATATTCTTAGAGAGAATAGACCATCTTACTTCAAGGAAGTCCGTTGTTTGATCCAGATAATATCATGTGTACGTTTCCAACCGCTGTCGTTACATAAGCAAAACACTGTGATGCATGCAGAGAAATGATGAACGGGTATTATATCAATATCATACATATATTAGTTAATAAAAGCGAAAGATGATATTATGTATGTATAGGTACATTTTAGGTAGTCTAGGTACTGGAACATAAGGTCCATTTTAAGATTGAATTGTTTTATTTTATTATTGTTTTGGTTTTGTTTTTATACATGATGTTTCACAAATATTTTTTCTTTACGAACTTTTATAAAGTTATACCGGGATGCATATGCTGAATATGTAAATATAAATGTGATTTAGCTATCTATTTTGATTTTACTAAATAGATCTGACATTGGTAAACATTCAAATCACTGACTATTATCAGATGGGAGTGGTTACAGTATTTTCCGAGAGTTAAATGATACATGTAGTCATGTATGTACAAGTTTCAAAAAGTACTTCCGACCCTATGTTTTGTTTAAAGATTCTATTGATAACAATCCAGTTATCACATCTTTTGATACAGCGTTTTAAAGCAGATAATTTCAAATCGACTATACATCATTATATGTATCAGTCATTCTCAATCGTCCTGCTTTATTGCTGTCTTTTATTACACCATCTTTATTTACCATTCCTGTCATTCCAAATAAACTTATAAAAACATTTTTCTAGGGAAGTAATGAATTCTGCTGGTGGGTTGGGCCCAGAATCGAAACATGAGATTGCTAGTTCTATTTTACCATTAAGTGTTTAATTTCTGATTTTAATTTAAGGTTGCTGGGAGTATATTAATTTCCTCTTGTCTAGTCTCTTCCTGGTGTTGATTACCCATTGGTCTTCAAGATCTGATCTAAATGTAATATACATCAAATTCACCAAATGTCCATTCAATTTTCAGATCATGAGGTATTATATGAATCGATTTAGCTTTTGGTCCAGTCCAGGTTGCTTTTGAAGTTGTAAGGGACCAGCGATAAAATGTAAGTCACAGTCTACCGGTGGTCCCTCATATTTGAAATAAGTTAAGTTTTCTTATAGATAGATAGATTGGATATTTATATAGCGCACAAATCCACGCACTAGTGCATGCTCAAGGCGCTGGTAGTTTTCCCTCGATCACCGGATGTCAATCTCAACAGCACATCGTATTTCAATCTCAACTCCCTTGGGAGTATACAACTCTTGCTGCAACTAGGCGCACCAAGTTTATTGTGGCTCTCTCATCCTAACGAGGTACCCAATTGACAGCAGGGTGGACTGGGACATATAGTCACAGCACTTTGTCCAAGTTTACTGCACGTTGCTGTACCCGCAACTAGGTGTATGCACGTGTTCATGCGGCCACCATCTGGTCATATACCAACGGATTCGTGGGTTCTTTTAAGTGCACAGGGTTGTGTACTGTACACTAGGGGTTGTGACAACACTGAAAGAGTCTGCACACAAAGTTGACTCCAAGGTTTTTACACCCGGTCACAGGTGGGCTCGATCCCGAAACCTCAACCTCGCTGGATCACTAACCTGGCGCCTTAGCCAGCTCGCCCACCATGCCCAATGGGTTTCAGTTTCAGCTATCGTATTTTGTGACATTGCTCTGATTACTACGACAGTACATATTCACAACCCACAGAAAACATGGGTTCTAAATCTCAAAGTTCGAGAACTGTCTACCAGAAGAACATAAGCACTCCCCCCCCCCCCCATATAACCAGTCCAAATATGCACAATTAATCATTCATTCTCTCTCTCTCTCTCTCTCACACACACACACACACACACACACGCAATACACACACACTCCTTTCTTTCTCGTACACACACTCGCACACACTCTCTTTCTCTCTCTCCCCCCCCCCCCCCCCCCCCTTTGTGTCTTTCAAAGTTTTTAAAGCCTGATGAAAGAGTTGCTGCTGTTGTAGTGGATGAGTGAGTCTACACGACATTTTCCTTGCAACATTTACATATATGCTTTAACAGCAAAAGGAGTTTATTCCTTGCGAGGTAAAGATGCTGTAATTAAATCATATCATAATCAACCACTTCCTGTTCTCATATTGTCAGTACAGCATTACGCATGACAAAGGATGAAAATACCAGATTAGTATTAAGTGTAAAACGTCTTTGTTTCATTGGTTATAGTACTTCTAACCTGGTTATTGCACAAGTCAGGGTGGTGGGGTAGCCTAGTAGTTAAAACGAATTGCGCCATGCAGAAATCCCACGGTTTTTTATTCTCCACATGGATGCAAAGTGTGAACAACCTTCCTGGTGCCCTTCTGTGCGGCTTTGCTGGAATATTGCTAAAAGCGGCAAAAAATATAAAAAGATAGAAATTATCTTGAGCCTCAAAAGTTGTTATAAACCACTTTTGGGGCAATAAATGCTATTTTGTCATATTTCAGATTGCATGGCGCTGCCAACAGGTAGCCGTTTTTTCGTTCTCTTGCTATTGCACCAGTCCTTTTGCAATGAAATACCCCTCGGTCAGATTGACATATTTTAAGAATAAGTCCAAAACACATTTACTGAAACTACCTAAAATACATTTCAAATGCCCTTCTTAATATACACTCTTCAAAAAAAGAAACCATACATTGGAAGTTCAGATGGATTTAATGAAAGTGAGCAAATGTTAGGTCAACAAAATGAAGAAAATATGACAGCAAGGTCATGTCAGCATAATACACAGCAAACAAAACCAACGTTAACGTCAAAGAAACACACGTTGTGCAGTCACATTGATGCCTGGTGCCTGGGGTCGGTGAAAAGTCAATAGCGGGTATGACCACCAAGAGCGGTGATGACAGCATGACATCGACTGCCCATAGATGCAATGAGGGTCCGAATCACAACCTGGGGAATGTTCTGCCACTCTTGTTGAAGCGCCAAGTAGAGTGCCTGAGTTTCTGAGGTGGTGGCTGTTGCTGACGTACACGGCGGTCAAGCTCATCCCAGAGGTTCTCGATTGGGGATATATCCGGCGAACGTGCAGGCCAGGGTAGAATAGGCACATTGTTTTGCTGCAAAAAGTCCGTACACACACGTGCGACATGTGACCGAGCGTTGTCATGCTGGGACTCACCACCATTGACGTTGATGAATGGGGCAACGTGTGGCTGCAAGATCTCGTCCCGGTAACATACGCCAGTTAAAGCTCCTGCCACGCGAACGAGTGCTGTCCTACCACCATGGTGAATTCCCCCCCACACCATGACACTTTCTCCACCGAAAGGATCAACATGTTGAATACAGTTTCTGGCGTAGCGTTCGTTCCGACGTCGATACACTCGGGCACGTCCATCAGCTTGTGTCAGCAGGAACCTCGACTCTTCGGTCTCCATCTTGCCAGCAGCCACCTTGACTCTTTGACGACACTACTGAAGACGTTACTGGATGTGACGTGGCATAAGGACGTTACGTCGAACAGGCCTCCTGGCGAAAATACCAGCTGCCCGCAGACGATTACGGACAGTCTGATCAGAGATTCTGCGCATACCCGGAATCTGTGAGGCTGTTGACGTTGCTGCAGTGAAGCGATCCCGTAGGTGTCGTACCCGGATGTACCGATCCTGAGCAGATGTCGTTACTCTAGGTCGTCCTGACCTGGGTCTGTCACGGACATTACCGGTGTTGTTGTACCATCTCCACGGGTTAGTGATGGTTAACCTTGTCACACCCATAGCCCTTGCCACTTGCTGCTTAGTATGGCCTGCTTGTAGACGTCCAATGGCGTTGTTCCGTTGTTGTTCTGTTAGACATGGCATGTTGATGGTTGCACTGTGGATTTCTGAAGTGTGTGACAGCATTAGTTGTTCTGCCCTTTTACATCTTATTGGCAGCGACATCTTCATGATTGTTCATGAAGATGCATGATGCACGTGCAGTTTGCTATGGCTGTGTTTTGGCTAATCGTAAAGCGTGAAGTGAGGACGTTACGCTTCGGCATCATTTGGTGTTTAGGCAATGATGTGGTAAAACAGCATGCCAACGTTCAAAACTGACAGTTACCTATGCCATAGAAATACTTTGATATTGTAGTTTCACCATATTTATGTATGTATAGTTTCTTTTTTTTGAAGAGTATATTTAATTGGCCAACGTTTTCATTATTTCACAGAAATTTCCTTTATGTATTGATTTCTTGTTAACGTATGGATCAACACATTGTATGACATTACTTTTTTCATTGACACAACACGTTTTCCCAATGTGAATCAAATTGTAATTAACAACTATAAAACGTTGTTGCGTGGCCATGTTATTTCACCAGGTAATTAAGCAGCAGTGTGTTTAGCAGCAAAGGTTGTGCGTGATAAGAAATATTTAGCGTGCATGCTCTCTCTCGATAATATTTACAGAAAACAAATCTTGTGAATATGTTTTAATGAACCAGGTAGAATTACTTTTGAGTTAAAGTGCACATAATATACAGCCGCAGTTATTTTAACAAATACAAAGTCACTCCAGGTGTAAATGCTGGGCCATTTCTTATATTGGTGCATTAATGAATATTTCTAATCTTAAGAGACATGCACTATGTCAGCACATTTTGTGTCTAATTTGGCCTCCATGCTGATATCTGTTTGTCTACCCATAAACTGTTGTAAACAAACTGAAATCAGTTAGTCATGCAATGATTTGTGGAACCAGTATTGGAACCAGCGTATGCACGCCATACCACATTGTTGACTGTCTGTTTGATGCACAACATTCATAATTCTCGAAGTCATATCAAACTGCGTGTTTGATACAACCTTATTCCACTTCAGGTACCGTCCTTGCAACGCACTGATCGTAACAGGTGAGTGAGTGAGTAACATTCACATCGTCAATATTGAAACACACAGTCGTGCCAAAGCTGTCGTCCATGTAACAGGAACTGGACGCTTGTTTGATGTCGAGTTCTTGACCCTAAGGTACGTAAGTCCCAAAACAGTTCTTGTATATTTAAACTGTCAACTTTTTTAATCGCACAATGTGTGTTTATATTTTTTGTATATTTGTCTTCAATGACTAATATTTGAAGGTATGGGGAAAATCCAGCTAGGGTCCATGCAGGTAGCAAAGGTACTGTAAGTCCCCATGGTTCCTAGTGTGGTACATGATCAACCCTCAGCTGCTTGTGATCTATAGTCCGCGTTTATACTATTACAATTTAATGTAAGACTGGTTCGGCCCTCAACAATAATAGTAATACAAGTTGCTACACATACATACGTTCACTGGAAATTTGGACTTCTCTTTGGAGGCGAATTTATGACACATATTTTCACATAACAATATTATTCACAAAAATATAAAACACGTCCTATATGGTTCGAGTAATGAAAACTTTGCCCCGTGATCACGTTGATTTGCGATGTCTCAGCGTCAGTGGTAAGATTGTCTTGAAAAATGTCCAAGACTTCGTTAGCTTGGGATCTGGAAGCGCCCAGGTAGGCCATGTTTTCCTCAGGACTCTTGATTTGTGGACACTGTTTCATCTGACTGAATGTCCTAGAATATTTGTTTGTCTATAATCTTGCCCTGAATTTCTATCGCAGCTTACAATGCACGTGCACATACATTTGTACAAAAATACGGTCTTACGTTCTTTCACATCATATCTCGGCCACAGAAGCAGGGTTTCCTAAGTCGACAGTACCCGCTCAACTGATGGGCGATTGCTTGTCTATAGTTACCTTCCTAATGGTATGTCATTTCAGTTCGTGAGACAAGCATGACAAAGATATCAGGTATCTTTGCATCAAGTGAATTTGGTAAGGTATATTTTTGCAATCATTGGTTGTTTTGTAGCTCTCTTTTGGTTTCAGGGTGCACGCCATTTGCGAGTATTAAGACGGATCAGACGGATCCGCCATTTGTTTCATTTCAGAGAGGAACAATTTATTGGAACCCTCATAAGCCCAAACCTGTACCAGCCATGAAAAAACTTCTACAGGCCTCCCTGATACTGCTTGTTCACACTTGGGTCATCTCTGCTAGAAGAAGACGTGTTCAGTTCATGAACTGTCCACGAGCAAAAACAAACCGTGACTCAATGACAACCAAACCTGCAAGGAGCATTTTCGAGTGCTCTGTGGTCTGCCTGAATGACCCACACTGTCTGTCGGCCTCCTACTGCAAGACAGTCGACGGCTACACGTGTCAGCTGAGTGGGTTTTATACAGACAGCAACTGTTCCGGGCTTGATGTGGACGACACCTGCAGTCACACAGCAATTGTAAGTTCAGTTATGGTGAAATTAGAAAAAAACAAGGCTTATCTGAAAAGATGAGAGGTCATGCAAAGAGATGTCAGTGACCTACGTCAACTAGGTCACCGCCGGAGTATACGTCTATGTATTCCCTAGTATTTACACTGTGCATGAGTACTAGTAGTTTATCCCACTGGGCCTACTAGGATTTATACTTATTTTCCAAATCATTTATGTTTCTTTAGTTCATAAATTAAGTATTAATTGTATTAATACAATCCGCGCAATAAACAGAACCAAACAACAAATTCTTTTTCATATTAAATAACACAAGGGACATAGAATCTCCTCAGTAGGACTTCGTATCTCCTACGTAGGACTTACTGCCTCCTACGCAATACGTAATATCTACTGTAGGTCGTGATTGATATATGTTAATATACATTAATATGAAATGGTCGACTCACATCTCCAGACATGCAAACAGTCTCCACTATTAATATTGAGTCTCCAGTTAGGTGTTTCATTTACCATTAGAATCTACTATCATGTGCATCATCTACTATCAGAGTCAATTGTTTCCTTCACCATTAGACTCATGGATTCAACTAGTTGTTGCGCATTGCTGTCATGTGTTGGACCGACCGTTGTACTTAACTGCCTCGCGTTCCGTTTGCTCTACTGTTGTTCGTTGTTATGTGCTGCACTTTACTATTAATGTTACCCTTTACTATTAAGCGTTGGATATTTGAGAGGTCCTTGCACATAGGGCATAATCTACGTGCACAGACGTGTCTTATACTATCGGTGACAATCTATGCGTGGTTATTCCCTTACACAAATTCCATTATGCAAATAACTATAATGACAATCTTAAGCCTTTTTTAACTTTTTTACACCGCACCCAACACCTTTCCACCCTAGTCAAGTCAACTTGTAAACAATCACGACACAAACAAAACGCAAACAAGAGTTGTATCCGATCCCACCTAGCCCCATCTGAAGACGAGCAACAACTTGCGAGGACATTGTATAACCAGAATGTCTTACCAGAAACTATCTAACGTTTTGCTTAACCAAACATTAGTCACCTTAATAGCCATACTTCATAATCCGAACCTTAAAAAAGACACATAAGTACTACGTAAGAGGTAGTATCTCCCACGTAGGAGATACTACGTCCTTTGTAGGAGATACTACGTCCTACGTAACAGATACTACGTCCTACGTAACAGATACTACGTCCTAGGTAACAGATACTACGTCCTTCGTAGGAGATACTAAGTCCTATGTCGGAGATAACACTCACACAAGTGTATAAACCGCCCAGAGTCCTTCGTTTCGTAGGACAGCATCTTTTCCACATTCCAAAGGGTAACTTAAAACAATTTGGCCAAAGATCTTTCAGTTATAATGTTGCAGTTCTATGGAACAAGCTCCCAACAAGAACTGAAAGAGCTAAGAACGTATATTATAAATACACCAACATACATATATTTTAACATATATTTTTCTTGATTCAGCAAATTTGCTACAGTGATGCACGTATGTGGAGCTGACAGACCAAATATATATGGTGTTTCAAGATTGTATTCAGTCCCAAAAGATTTCAAGAATATTATTTATCTATACTGGACAAAATAAGTTAGGGATATTGGTATTTTTATGATTGATATTTGATCAGTGTGTCAGTGAATAAATACATCATTATTCATGATTTCAAAATTTACGTATATCCCTAAATATTTTTGTCCAGTATAGATTGAAAGGTACTAACAGGGTACATGCACCAGTATTTTCACACACACATTTCCTCCTACAGCTGAATCCGTGTGAGAATGCAGGGACTTTTTATCCTGGAAACAGGACCTGCGACTGTGTTGAGGGTTTTACAGGGAGCACCTGTCAAAGACACTACCGAGGTATTTGTTTGGTGGATGCGATGCATAATGAGTATAAACGTTGTTTGATTGAATGCATATGTTCTGATCACAACATCTGTGTACGTGTAAGTATGCTTTCATTTCGAACAGGTGTAACAACCGGTTGTCACTGGACTCATAATACCTTCGCCAAATATCATAGTCAAGACCAGATACTACAATGATACTGTAAAACCAGAGCTAGCATGCAAAATGAGTGACTGATTTCAAACACTTTTCATAGCATTACATTATTCATCCTTTGTCAGGCGCTATATTCATGCTTTGACATGGCTTGATCAACAATACAATTTTATTGAAATATAATTTGTCAACGGGGAATAAACAACGATTGATAATTGATGCTGAACAATTAGCAGCTATTGGGATTAGCGACTTAGTGGCTGAGCGGGTTAGGCGGCTGACTTTGTGTGCTGGCGATTAGGTGTCTCACTCTGATGGTGCGGGTTCGAATCCCGGATGGGACTCAACCAAGAAAGTACTAGAATTTGTACTTTACTAAGAAAGTGAAATCCTAAATATGACATATGTTGCATATGACCACTTTCTAAATGGCATTGTGTAATCACTGAGATTAGCTGACGAATTTTGTATGCGATATGAATTGTTAATTCAACCCCACTACTGTAATCATTCTGAACAGTTATGAACCCATGTCGAAATATCTCATTTAAACTTCAGCAGCATGACGAAACATCCCACTGAAAACTTCCCAAAATATACAGTAAAATTCCTAAGTCTACGGGGTAAGCAGGAAAGAGAGGTAAAACTAACATGATTGGGTGATCAGGCTAGCTGGTTGACACAAGTCATCGTATACCAACTGGGTAGGCTCATGCTGTAGATTTTCTGGTCCACACTCAGTTGTTTACAGACAGCCGTCATAGCTATAATACTACCGAGTGCGGCGTTAACCAACACATACAACGAAGTAACAGTATTGTTTTGAAGCGTATTCTGGTTGCTTATAATTAAAAATAACTATACATTTCGTCACATTTCAGATTGTGTAGAGGGACCAAGAGATTACAGCTATTACATCATTGAGCCCCTTGGGTCAGGCAATATACTTAAATGGTGGTGTGCACTGAACACTTACGTTGTGACAAAATTTGCAGTGTATGCAGTTACCCACAGCTATACGTACACATGGCAGGCATTAAAACAGGGTGTGCGTATTGGGACTAAAACATACTTCTTTATCGGTCTGGAAAGGTTTCATTTGTTCACAAGACAGGGCAGGTACGATATGAGAGTAACACTGGCGATTTCAACTAAGGAAACAGGTGCGCTATGGTACAGAAACATCCGTGTGGACTCTGAACCAGAGGGATATGCACTGCACTGGGATGACGTTGAAAGGGACGAGCATTATAACAACCCTATTTTTCTGGATGGTTTAGGAGGTGCCGGTGATGCAACCAAGAACTTGAATGGAGCTCGGTTTGGAACATATGACAACGACGTCAACGGGTGTGCCCGACTGAAGAACATTGGGTGGTGGTACAACCCACAGGGTTGCATGGCGATGGATGTTGCCCCAAACGGAATGTTTTGGCCAGTTAAACGAAACGGAACAGTTGAAAATGAGTTCCTCTATTTAGTCGAATTCAGTTTAAAGAATGTGCATTTTTATAATGAAGATGACATTGTTTTGTAATGAAATCAGTTTGTCTGTTTTCCCTGATAGAATGGTTTTAGTGAATTGATTATGAAAATTATCCAGAATCCGTTGTACGATTTAATTTACATTTATGTGCTGAAATATGACCGACAGGTGGTGGTGGTGCAAGGATTAGGATTATAATCGCTGTTTGACAATGTCTATGCCACTGGGTGTTACAACTGGGATCAAACAATCTCAGGCAAGAGTCTTCTGATGTTGTGTTGGTCCACTACCTAAGATTAAGTCTGGTAATCAGTATCTGTTCACTATCATGTGTGCTTCTACCAGATTTCCTGAAGCAATTCCACATCGTAGGATTGTTGCTCCTGTGATTGTCAATGCTTTGATCACGTTTTTCACCTTATTTGGTTTGCCAGATGTTGTTCAGTCTGATCAGGGCTCAGACATTATGTCTAAGGTGTTTCAACAAGCTACGTAGAAGCTGGGTATTAAGGAAGTTAAATATAGTGCTTATCATCCTGAGTTCGGGGAGCTTTAGAGAGGTTTCATCAAACACTGGATAATATGATCAAGACTCATTGTTTTTAGACAGAGAAAGACTGACAAAACTTGAAAGTTTCACAAGCAAAAAGGAAACAACCCTATACCAGAAAGGCAAAAGAGAGAAATTTCACTTGTGGTGAGAAAGTGTTAGTTTTACTTCTCACTGCTGGTCAACCATTGAGAGCAGAAAAAGGTTTGCGACACAAACTATGTTGTTCTGACGCCTGACCGTCGTAAACAAAAGAGGCTGTGTCATGTAGATATATGTTTCAGAAATATCATGACAGGTTAGAAACCAAACAGGTCAATTGTATTACCACATTCTCCCCAGTTACTGATTATACTAAAGACAATGACAAACATGTTGACAACATTGATGATGATGTTAGTAATGTGAAGTTTGGTGTGAAGTGATAATGCTTCACCAAAGTTAAGATGTTCAGATGTGTTAGCTCACCTTGATGAGAAACGATCACATTTATCCCCTAGGCAGAAAGTTCAAATGTCAGATTTGATTCATTCCCTCACTTATTTCTTGATGTGCCTGGTCGAACTGATGTTGTTAGCCATGATATAGATGTAGGTGATGCTGTGCCTGTAAAACAACACCCAGATCGGATGGGTTTTGATAGTGTCAAAGCTTACATTGATGATGTCATCAGTTATGACATGGAGTGGGAAGATCATCTCAAAAGAAATTGTGCTTTCTTTGGAAGAGTCTCTGAGGCAAAATTGACTGTGAATCTAACCAAGCGTGAATTTGGGAAGGCAGGTGTTTTCCTGATTCAAGAGGATGATTCAGGAATTGAACATCCAGTTTGTTGTTTTTCAAAGAAGTTTGTTGAGCATCAAAGAAATTGTTGACAAAGAGACATTGGGTTTTTTGCTGGCTTTACAACATTCTGAAGTGTACCTAGTTACCACTACTTTTCCAATTAAACTGTTTACAGATCACAATCCCTTGACTTTCCTTCATAAAATGAAGAACAAGAATCAAAGACTCACGAGGTGGAGGTTGACCTTGCAAGGGTTAAATCTTGTGATCAAAGACATAACAGACAAAGACAATGTTTCTTCTGATGCACTTTCCAGATTGATGAATTGATGATGTTGTATGTTTGTATTTGCGTTATATCATAGTAATTCTGCTAGATGTTTCTCGTGTTATTCATGTTAGTTATCTTGCTATGAAACTATGAAACTGTTTCTGTGAAACTTTCCCTTTCCTAAAAGGTGGAGAGTGTTACGAGAGTGTACTTCCTGTAGTTTGCATTGTTATTGATTAAGTGATGGTTATTATCGGTCACATTTCATATCTTGGTAACAGTGTTTACGGCGGCTAGCCTTTAAGGTCGCGCTTTAGAGTTACTCCCTTTGGTGTGTTTTGACATGGTAAACACCAGCCGATCGCGAAGGTTCCATACTTTGCTGGAATGCTCAAGAATCAGTGACTGTGTATATAAGACTGATTGATGTGTCGACACACACGGGTATTTACTAGAGTCTTTGGTGAGTTGATGTTATAACTGTGACCCATTACTTTAGATTTGACTCAGTTGCATTATACTAGAAATCTCTATTGTGAATAATTGTATCTTGCGCTTGGTCAATACACATTACTGAATATTTTACTTGCCTCTGTTATATTTGCTGATTCATAGGGGATTTCTTATAACTTTTGTCATGACAAATGTTTCACTTTTTATCATAACAGTACCTCTGTCATTTGGTTTACTTATCACAAGGCTAGCTATCATAAATTATAGCAGATTGGTCAGCCTCATTAGACAGTTGCTGCCCCTGAAAGTCATGTTTTGTGCCTAACAAAACAGGATAACCCTTTTCCCCACTCGAATCCTTTTGTCTGTATGGACAGCGTGGGCAATCAAGGAATCTGTATACTGGACTGCGTTGATCTGTGGACATTCCACATACATTTATTGATACAAAAGCATACACATATAACTTAACTAAGCACCCTCTAATATATATTACAAACAAAAAGTATGGGAACACACCAATATTTGATAGTCATATACAAACTTAATGGTGATAACCGGATTTATACTCTAAGGTAAATGCAAGAATTTGTGTGCTTAATAGGCACTTTAGACGACAAGTTAGAACGTGCAGTAAATCTCTGATGCAATATTCGTTGGGTTTGTGTGAAATGAAATGTTGTAAAAATACAACAAAAACCATCATCATGTTGATTCAAACGCCCAAACACAATAGCTTGGTACACATTTCAGTTCATGAAACACATGGTTTCAGTTTAAAGGGGTTTTGCCCACATGCGAAACATGTTACCCACTCGTTGAAAGCAGTATCTCTGGCTGATCGCTCAAGGGTTAAAAACTTATGAATATGCAATGCATTGCATCTATGCACGCTAACATGGCTGACAAGACCGGCATGTCATTCAATTAATCGGGCATCAGCTTTATTACTACCAATCTATCATCTGAGCCCTGACAAGAATCCACTGAGGCCAGGACTGACCTGGAAGACCGCTTCACCGGAAGCTCACAATCTGGTCCATCTGGTTCCTGAGTCATGTTACAGGAGGTCATTTGAAAGTTTGGAGGTGCATTAACACTGCCCATGTGCCTAGGTGTCAAGGATGGCAGATAATAAATATCAGATCATTTTTCCAACCTCCCATCAGAAACATGCGGAGCTCCTTCGGCATGTCATGTAACAAAATGTCCCATTTGGGGCCTCATCTGGCGGGGTATGGCTGCTTTGTGCAAAACATATCATGTGCATTGGCCAACCAAAGCTAAAAATACCAGGCACACTATTGAAACTGATTCCAGCTTTCAAAGAGCATTGATTGTGTAGGTCCTTTGTCTTAAACTAAGTCAAGCCATCATCACATGCTTATTATCATGTGTGCTTCCACTACTCTATATTTCATTGCGGAAGGTTACGGTTCACCTCTTTATCAAGGCTTTGCTGTATTTGTTTGCCTAAGACTAATCAGATGGAGGCACCAATTCCTGATTTAGTGACGATGTGGCATATCAGCAGACTATGGGCCAGTTGGAATAACTTGGGGTTAGCCTAGTGCATATCTATATCATCCTGGATGCCAAGGAGTTGTAGGGAGATTCCACCAGACTCTTGTAAATCATAAGGACTGTTGTGAGACAGGAGGATTTGGATGTTGAAGACATTCCAGGCATGCCAGATGAGTGAAAGCGCAAGTGGCAGAGGTAATTCAAGAGTTCATCATTCATAGTGTTTTGAATGGTTTGTAATGTATCGCCATTTCTCCAAGTGGAGTGATAAATACAGATTATTACACAAGCAGGTCTGTCATACGACCTACACTAAACAAGTGTGAAATTTTGTATTGTCCGAGCATTTGTGAAGTAAAACACGGTCAATTGTTTGATGACGTCACAGACCATGAAATGCAGAAAGAGTGAGTGCTTGGCTAGAGTGGTATATATACATGAGCACGTATGACATATATGACACAGTTTTTGTTTCCCCATGTGATAATAATCTGTTATGAATGTGTATTGTGCTGTAGTCACGATATGGCCGAAAAATTTCCGATTAAACTCAGAGTATACCACCAGGTTATCTACTGAATGTGATCTGATCTGTAATCAAAGAAAGATTATAAACTCAACACAACAAAAATTTAGCATGGTTTATCATCACCTCGCTAGTACAAGGTGTCCTGTGACCGTTGCGTATAAATGCTGACTGTCATCATTTCATTGTGATGGTTGTTATGGCGATCTTTCAGCATGGTTATGTTAGAGTTAATTTGTTATGGCAACCAACTGATCGCTTCTGACAATAAAATCTAGTGGGTTTTTCAACTAATGAAGTTCGATTAAGTTTAAATACACAAACATACGCACTGAGGCTAATGAATAGCTCTGGAGTGAACTTTCTTCTGACAAATAACGGTACACAGCACAGACGAACCACAGAGAAGTTAGGATAGGTCTGACACGTGTGCTTTAAATCAGTTTAAATAGTACAGCCTGTTAGAACTTGTTGGATAGGAAGTAACCACAGAGAAGTAAGGATACGTCTGACACGTGTGCTTTCAATCAGTTTAAATAGTACAGCCTGTTAGAACTTGTTGGATAGGAAGTAACCACAGAGAAGTAAGGATACGTCTGACACGTGTGCTTTAAATCAGTTTAAATAGTACAGCCTGTTAGAACTTGTTGGATAGGAAGTTAGCTGCTGCTTTCATATAAAAGGCAACACAGGTCAGTGATATATTTTGTACAAGAAATCAAACCTTTTCTAACGAAAACAAGGAAACATTTTGGCCATGATGGGTTGCATAATTTGTTTAATGTCTCGGGGCATGTTGCCATTCATCACAATGAATGCCATGTGTATGCTGACATAGACATTAAACTGACCAAACTGAGGATAATAAGGGTAGTTAGTTAAGATCAGTTTTTCACATCGTCAAAACTTAACAAAATCATAACTAGATATAGTTACTGCATACAACTATTCCTTATTATAACTATAATTAGAAAGTTAAAATAATTATAATACCTCCTACATGAACTTGGATTCACACAGAGCTGGTGTGCCTTGTTATGACTGAACTATTGCTCAATCTGCGCTAAAACCCTGCTTCTCATATCCTCCCTGCAATTGCTTGCCACTGGGTCGCAGTTATGGATGTCTGCATAAATTTTGCATCTAGCACATTTTCCGATGCTATAGACAATACAATCACATCTGACAATCGCGTACAGATTCCGAATCTCCACATGGTACAGTGAGTGAAATCCATGTCAGTCTTTCAAAACCATACGTGTTCCCAAAAGGCAAGATACCAATCACTCTAGCACAAGTACCTTAAGGACCTTTCCGCTTTATTATATTTACATTTACATCGCAACATCATAACATATTCAATTTTGTTTCATTTCAGATTCTGCACGCTCTGAAAATTACAATGAAGTTTTTTCAGATATGTCTGTCAATACTTGCTCACAGTTGGGTCATCTCTGCTAAGAAAAGGCACGTTTCGTTCATGAATCGTCCGCAGGCGAGAACTAACCATGACATACTGACAGTCAAACTCGCTGGAAACATTATTGAGTGTGCTGTGATCTGCCTGAATGACCCTCAGTGTATGTCAGCTTCCTACTGCAAGACTAATGATGTCTACCTGTGTCAGCTCAGTGGGTTTTATACAGATGGAATCTGTGCCGAGCTTGTTGCTGACGCCGCCTGTAGTCATATAAATATTGTGAGTATGAATGTGATAAATTAGTCCCAAACATCAAGAAGACACATAACAGGTAACAATCTCTGCCTAATTTGGAAGTAATATAGATAGTTGTACCGGACATATAGCATGATAGTTTGGGCATGTCTGGAAAACTTGGAATCCTGGTTTATAAAACCAGTGATGCAATATTTAAAGTCTTGACTGACTAAATGTTGTAATATAGTATAGAAAACTGTGAACTTTTACACGTGAGCATTAATTAAGCATCACCCATTTTCATGCTATAAGATTGTGTTTAACACAACACTGGTCATTCATGATGTGGAAACCAAACACATGGTTATAATTTCGTTAAATGAATCATCTAAAGTGCCAGTCCATCAAGTACCAACACTGCTGCTACTTTCGGCTGTAATTTATTGACAATCATATTGGGCGCTAAAAATGTTATCAATGATCATGTCCAAAACTATGGTCACACAGACAATGGTGACATCAGTATTTGGTGTATCTTGCACGGATAGCTGCTGGAACCCTCCTCCTCATGCTGGAAATCAAACACCAAGTGCACATCACTGGAAGCCTCTACTATTCCTCATGAAGAGCCTGGGCTAATTCCTGTAGATTTTGAACAGGTGCATCCCTTACTTGAACTTGACGCGGCACATGGTCCCATAAATGCTCAATTGGGTTGAGATCGGGGCTTTTCGCAGGCCAAGGTAATCTGTCAACTGCGTTGTTCTGCAAGTATGCTCTGGAACGACGGGGCCTAGCATTATCGTCCATAAATACTGGCCGACTGGCGAGTGGTTGGTTATGAAAATGCGGGACAACGGCCGCTTCCAGTACTTCCTGTTGGTATCTCTGACCATTGAGTGTCCCTTGAATGGTGATAAGATTCAACCCCCACACCATTACAGATCCCTCGCCAAAAGGTTCAGCTGCATGGATCATCCGCTGTTGATAAGCCTTATTACTCCTCCAAACTCGCCAACGGCCATCAGTAACACGAAGAAGAAAACGGCTTTCAGCGGACCAATGGATCCTGCGCCATGTTCTCAGATTGTGGTTTTGCCGTTGATTAGACCTCACCAAACGTTGAGCCTTATGTCTGTCAGTGAGTGAGGGACGTCTGATTGGACGACGTGGACGGAGTCCATCGGACCTGAGCCTCCTTCGGATGGTGCTGGTTGAGAGACGAACACCCACTCTCCATTGTTCTCTCACATCTTTGGCATTGGTCATGGGCCTGCGTCTCATTAGGCGAACTAGGGCACGGTCATCACGGGAAGTGGTCTTTCTCGGCCTTCCTGATCGTGGACGACCCTTGACGTAACCAGTGGCCGCACTTTCCTTGTAAGGCAACTAAAGACAGTGTGATTCAGTCTGGACCCAGTGGTGCGACAGGACAAACCAGCCTCACGCATACCAATAATCTGCCATCTGGTATTTTCAGAAAGCCTACGTCTCGGCATGTTAAAAAAGGTATAATTTCAGCACTGTTCACTTACTCATGCGTCGATAAGAAAGCCATGAGAATACTTCATTTCACCTTTTTATACCCCTCAGTCGCTTGTACCATGACAGAACATGAAAAGCATGCATTCGAGTCAGCACGTGATTTTCATGATAAATGCATGTATATTTAGATATAACTGGTTGACTTCTCTGTTTCGATCCCTTTTTGTTACAATCGACAAATATCTTTGGTAGTGCTTAATTAATGCTTATGTGTATATTATAGTTCAAACGTGAGGCCACATATTACGGAGGATGATCATGCCTACATAGGGGCTGTACATTCTTTTTTTCGCTTGTATGGTGATCTACCTTCAGTCGATGGTGAAAAAATAACCCATTTTTACATTGTATTGTCCAAAAGTACTTTTCTTCTTTTAAAGATATACGTCAGCTAGTTTTCAAACATTTTGTGATCATCTAGCAAGGTTACTGTCCTTCGTTGACAGGGTTTTATATGTTATATGTGTGTAATTTGAATTTAGAACTAGTTCTAGTCACGATATGACTGAAATATTGCTAAACTCACTCACTGTATCTTTCTCTAAAGGTGAACCCCTGTGAGAATGGTGCGACTTTCTTTCCTCAAAACAGAACATGTCACTGTGCCGAAGGTTTTACTGGAGGGTACTGTCAACGGCGTTATCGAGGTATGTTTTATTATATGTATAATGTTGATTACCCAAAAACATGAGTGCAAGTGCCAACTGGAATCAAACACTCCCATCTTAAAGGACTTGATGTAGATCTGAAACTGTACTAATAATCAAGCAATAATGATTAATAAATAATGATTAATAATTATTAATGAACAACTTGCTCTTGTGGTGAAAAGACTGACGCATTATTCCACACTTATAAGATCAGTTCATGAATTCATACTATGACACATCCCATTTTCAATAAAATATGGCCTTTTAACGTACGGGTCTCACCTGTGTGATAAGTAACAACAGTGATGAGAAGTGGGTTTTGTGTCTTGAGTCAACGACAACCATCTTCTCACATTCCAGATTGTGTGGAGGCACCAAAAGAATTCAGCTTTCACATCTTTCAACCTCTTGGATCGGACAATATATTTGCATGGTATTGTGGAAGGGGCACCTTTCCTGTGACACGATTTGCACCCAATTTTAACTATACTCATACATGGCAGGCACTACAACAAGGTGTGTTGTATGATGGGGCATTCTACTTTATCGGTCTGGAAAGGTTGCATCTGTTCACAAAACAGGGCAGGTATGATATGTGTGTCAGCACGTGGAATTTACCCAGGGAAGTCGATATGCTATGGTACAGAAACGTCCGTGTGGACTCTGAAGCAGAGGGATATGCGCTGCACTGGGATTACGTTGAAAGGGAGGAGCATTACAACAACCCTATTTTTCTGGACGGTTTAGGAGGTGCCGGTGATTCAACCAAGAACTTGAATGGAGCTCGGTTTGGAACATATGACAACGACGTCAACGGATGTGCTCGACTGAAGAACATTGGGTGGTGGTACAACCCACAGGGTTGCATGGCGATGGATGTTGCCCCAAACGGAATGTTTTGGCCAGTTTACCGAAACGGAACAGTTGTCAATAAGCGTATATTTTCTGTCGTATTTTGGTTAAAAATTGTACATTTTTATAAGGAAGATGAACTCGTTTTATGACGAAATAATAATTACTGGACAATCAGAGATAAGAGGCAATTTCCAGAATCACATGTAATCTTAGTAAAAGCTAAATATACAAAATATAATCAAAATTAAAATAATAACGACAAAAGCTATCATTTGTCTAATGTTTGCTTCACCTAACAAAGACTTTATAAGTACATGGAGGCAACATCAAGTTGTGCATATTTCGCGTATGTGACATATGAAGTTTTAATTAAAGTAATTGGGGTTTGGGTCCTTATTAATAAATGTAAATCGTCCTGCATCCTCGAGATCTCCAGGGTATACGATACGATAAGTCTCCACTATACCCTGGACGCATCTACGGCTCAGGCTAGCTTTCTCGAACTGTTCGTAGCACTACGAACTTCTCAAATCCAGTCCCAACACATTGACTACGATCAAAATTAAGAATTCTTACGGCTACGCACGTTTAGAGAATAAGGGCCCAGCCCGGTAAATTTATTACCTCCCTTGGCTGGCTTTTTATCCAATCAGGGGACTACGTTGGGAAGTTGAGCGAACAAAGCACTCGTCACTTTCGCTTTTCAAATCACCTAACCGATTAAACTTGGCAACATAAACCATGCAGGGGTTCTGTGAAAGAAGTAGGAGTTCTTGCATATATCAATTGATGCACTCAGAGACATGCACTATTTCAGCACATTTTGTATCGAATGTGGCGTATATACCTATTATTTTCCTGTAGATGTTTAGCCTACACATGCAGAGCACGTTACACACCATTTACGTTCAACAGAACCGTACTCCATTTCCTTAAGCAACGACACCATTCTCACAACATTGGTCGTAACTGGGAAGTGAGTGAGTGAGCTAAAGTTCACATTAGCAATATTTCAGCCATATAGTTAATGGCTGAAGCGCATCTGCAAAAGCTGTTACCACAAGCACCGACATCCACGTTAGAGGTGTTATTGGTGCCATGTTTGATATAGAGGTCCCGACCGTATGTAGGAGTTTTGATAACTTTCAAGCCGTTTGCGGGTCAACGCGGTTTTAGGCAGCATTCGAGCTATATCAAAACGGACCCATGAAGGTCAGGGGTAGAGTAGGATAGAATATGCCTGCCATATAAAGCGACTATGCTTGTCGTATGACGACTAACGGGATCGGGTGGTAAGGCTCGCTGACTTGGTTGACACATGTCATCGGTTCCCAATTGCGCAGATCGATACTCATGCTATTGATCACTGGATCCTCTGGATAGACTCGAGCATTTACAGACCGCCGCCATATAGCTGGAATATTGCTGAGTGTGGCGAAAAACTAAACTCACTCACTCACTCACAAAGCTGGAATATTGCTGAGTGCGGCGTAAAACCAAACTCACTCACTGACTACATCAAAATGGCTCAGCAAAATGTGTGACGTCACCTAAAGGCAGATCCTGGGTGTTTATCCCTTCAGGTAAACCAAGGTGCATGGGTGTGATACCGATGGGGCCACAAAACTTCATGACAATAATATTATGGTCTTTTTGTGGGTATTTTTACCAAGGTCGAACCTCCACATGGTTGACACCAAGACGAACCTGTATGCCTTATTTTTGTACACAAGCCATCATAAATCAAAATGACTCTTTGCTTACCTGACTTAGGGCCAAAGCGTTGTGACCTTGAACGTTACTTGGAAGAACGAACTAATAATTTTGACTAATAATATTTTGAAACGATTTGACTGTTCAGTGGCAATACTATGAACAGTATAATATTATGCTGCAGCATGTTCTGCTTCTTTTCCATGTTGTTTATCATCGAGTCAAGAAGAAAATAAATTTGCCTTCAGAGCATTTAAAACGAACCGATTTGCTTGTAATATTGTTTGGAAAGCAAATTATATGTCGTCGTAACATCTTAGGTTTCACTCGATGTTTGATTGATTTCCATGAATGCGTACTCTACACCGTCCATTAGCATACAAAAACTACCTCTTACAAGTGGTTAAAAGTTTGCTTCTTGTCAAAATAAGTCAGTGACACTTTCTTTTGAATACATTTGGCTGTTTGGATTTACTTGTCCAGCTCGACTTTGGAAGTGCTCCATCACTTGGGGGGTTTATCGGGTGGCAGAAAATAGGTTAGTAGCAGACTGAAAAATCAGTTTCGTCAAGGACAACCGACTCCACTTCAACCTCATTCGTCTTGCATATTGACTGAATGTTTTTCCTGTGATGATGAACTTTAAAATACTCACGTGCTGTTTATGACTTTTTAACGTGATTAACAGTTTTTCATCGATTATTTGCATAGCACTTCTATACAGATTACAATTGTTCTTTGTCTTACTGACATCATCACATCATTATAAGAATTATTTTATTTTATCATTCGGGATGGATTATTCTATTATCTATCTAAGGTGAAGTTAGTGTGGTAAGGCAAAATAAAGTAATGGTAAAAACTGGTAACAAAGATTCTCTACATGATGCAGAGCCCGTTTCCATCATACAATTTACAAGTGGACATCGTGAAACGTAACTTATAGCTCCACACAAAAGGAACATTTGATGTAAATACAAACCAGAGATAGAAAGTAAAAAAGGCGACTTTTCATTGAATACATCTTGCGTTTACTAGTTTTCATGTCGATGTTTCTCTCTCAGCCAATGCCTATACAAACCAAAGACAAACCATTAGCCTGACTGTTGGAACGTTATTACCACGTCAGCGGCCTCAAGGGCCGTATTCTTCAATAACGACAGGTTGCATTTTGTGAACAGGTTTCCCAACAAAACGTTTCAATAAACTCCTCCCATCGTCCCCCTCACATTCAGTGTGGTATCGGTCTTGTGATGATGATGGTGAGGTTGTTGGGCTTGACGAGGGCTTGATGATGGTGAGGATGTGGGCTTGACGAGGGCTTGATGATGGTGAGGATGAGGGCTTGACGAGGGTTTGATGATGGTGAGGGTGTGGGCTTGATGATGGTGAGGATGAGGGCTTGACGAGGGCTTGATGATGGTGAGCATGAGGGCTTGACGAGGGCTTGATGATGGTGAGGATGTGGGCTTGATGATGGTGAGGATGAGGGCTTGACGAGGGCTTGATGATGGTGAGGATGTGGGCTTGATGATGGCAGGATGAGGGCTTGACGAAGGCTTGATGATGGTGAGGATGTGGGCTTGATGATGGTGAGGATGAGGGCTTGACGAGGGCTTGATGATGGTGAGGATGTGGGCTTGACGAGGTGCTTGATAATGGTGAGGATGAGGGCTTGACGAGAGCTTGATGATGGTGAGGATGTGGGCTTGACGAGGGCTTGATGAGGGCTTGATGATGGTGAGGGTGTGGGCTTGATGATGGTGAGGATGAGGGCTTGACGAGGGCTTGATGATGGTGAGCATGAGGGCTTGACGAGGGCTTGATGTTGGTGAGGATGTGGGCTTGATGATGGTGAGGATGAGGGCTTGACGAGGGCTTGATGATGGTGAGGATGTGGGCTTGATGATGGCAGGATGAGGGCTTGACGAAGGCTTGATGATGGTGAGGATGTGGGCTTGATGATGGTGAGGATGAGGGCTTGACGAGGGCTTGATGATGGTGAGGATGTGGGCTTGACGAGGTGCTTGATAATGGTGAGGATGAGGGCTTGACGAGAGCTTGATGATGGTGAGGATGTGGGCTTGACGAGGGCTTGATGAGGGCTTGATGATGGTGAGGGTGTGGGCTTGATGATGGTAGGATGAGGGCTTGACGAGGGCTTGGTGATGGTGAGGATGTGGGCTTGATGATGGTGAGGATGAGGGCTTGACGAGGGCTTGATGATGGTGAGGATGTGGGCTTGACGAGGGCTTGATGATGGTGAGGATGAGGGCTTGACGAGGGCTTGATGATGGTGAGGATGTTGGCTTGCTCACTGGTTTCAGTTCTGTGTACACAGCGAAGAAAGTCTAAATTCTATCCCTGAAAACCTCATTCACATATGATTACACGATGCCATTTAGAAAGTGGTCAAATGCAACATATGTCATATTTAGGATTTCACTTTCTTAGTAAGTCGCGGTGGCTGAGCGGGCTAGGCGGCTGACTTTGTGTGCTGGCGATTAGGTGCCTGACTCTGAGGGTGCGGGTTCGAATGGGATGGGACTCAACCGAAAAAAGTACTAGAATTTGTACTTTACTAAGAAAGTGAAATCCTAAATATGACATATGTTCTCATTCACATATTCGTTTAATTTTCAGAGGAAAATATACCTAAGTTGAAAGGTGTTTGCAAGTAATAGTGATAGTTTTATAACTTTAAACTTGTTAGGGTGTATTTGAAGGTGGTCCATCAAGGTCCGTCAAATGAGACGGGTGTACAGGCTCCAGCATCACAAAGGAAGTTACCGTTGAATTATGCTTAAACTTTCCAACAATCACTGCTTCAGCCACAGACTTGGCCAGTGTTAATGAAATACTTTGTTGTTCACTTGTCACCTCAAATTCACTTCATTTGCATAAAAATCACCATTGTATGTGACCACATTATTTATGCCAAATACGAAGAAATGTTTTAGAATGCCATGTTTCAATCAGGATCCTTGCACACTATGACAAGTTCATATCTTGATACAACGAAGACATTTTCAAGAACCACTCACGAAAGGCATATTAATGCAAGACAGCAGGACAGAGTAAATGAGTTTGGTTTTACACTGTGTTTTGCAATATTCCAGAAATATCACAAGGTGACACAAGAACAGGCTTCACACATTGTACCCATGTGGGGAATTGAACCCAGGTGGTCTTCAGCGAGACAAGCAAACATTTTAACCACAAGGCTACCCCACCACCCCCAAGCAAGACAGAATATTAGCACAAGTTCTCTTGCAGGCTAATTTCAGGTATGGTCAATACACCAACTGTAAGATCCTGATAAATATCAAGATACTGCATGAACATTTTCAATATTTGCATGTAGTCTATTCTTTGTGGTGCTTTCTTCATATTTTTCAAAACAGGATGTCCAAATGCCTGTTTCAGTGAAGATTTACAGATGGCAGGGATCATCAGGCATGCTAGGGGACATGTCAAATCAGGTCATGATTGAATACTGTTAAGCTACTCAGCTGAGCTCATTGTTTGACTCAGCAGGAGCACAGAAATCGAGGCAACTCCAAGCCAACTGTAGTTAGGAAATATGAGGTTCCATTTTCACTCAGTTTGGTGTAAATGTTTGTAAAGTTAACATTCACAATGGAAATGTATTTTGAATATGTTTGACAGTGATCGATTCTTCTACAGGGAACTAAAGAACTAACCTACCAAAAGAACCTACTAACACATGACTGATTATCCCCCCTTTTGGTCTACAAAACATCATCTACGACCATTATCATGATCTGTGGGGGGTTTTTTGTGTATTTTTATATACATTCAAGCCATGATGAGTTTCCAACCACAGACTTTTTGATCTAAGATGCCTTGTCCGTATGACCAAAGGGGTTAACCTCATCAGAAAGCTGACCAGGTAAGGATGTCATCTGTGGAAAGTTGATTTCAGAAAATATGTGATCCTTAGGATTAAAAGAATTCTGTAAACAATGACAAATCTGCCGATTTTCTGAAGTGCATGATCCAAGCCACTGATTTCTGGACTCTCAATCTTTGGCCAGGCCAATTTCATTTCTAGTTTTACCTAAAGGCAGGAGGAGAAAAAATGTATCCCCCGTCAGAGCAAAAATCCACATATATTTTTCAAAGGCACTGTTTTTCAAGGTCACATCCACTCGAAGCACTGATATTTAACACAAATATTGCTAGGTAATTCAATTTCAAGTCTCTAAGAACACATAACAGAGTTTTAGTGTCCAAAAAACTGCCTTGCGTAACTAAGTCATGCTCCCATGTATCTTGACAAAGGGATTTTATTTTTCAAGCAGAGAAATTATTGTTTTCCCCTATTCTTGAAAAAGTATGACTGGAGGATCCATAAAACAAGAAATAAAATTGGTCTTGACCTAAAACATTTTTAAAAAGTCCCTGGATTTGTAATTTACTTTCAGAATCACCTTAATGTAAAGCAACGGCAGATGTTCTTAAGATACATTACATATGTGAAGAGTATGTTTGTGCCACATGTGATTGGTAAATATTAGTTGTAGGTTATTCTCAATGAAACGCTGTAACTGTAGTGCCAAGATACCATCAGGTTGAAACTTACATTGTCTTCCAGTGCATGAACGTTCGGAGTCTGGATCGCGAGCATCCAGACTCTGAACAAACCACCAAAAAGAGAAGATCTCTAGAACTAGGGTGGATCTTTGAGCTACATACGTTCCAACCGCAAGGACTCAACAATAGGATTTTTTGCCTGAAATATCAACCTTTCAGACGTTCTTATTTTACTGCACTTTAGAAGACTATCTCAAACACAGCCACAACACTCTTGATTGAGAACAGTTCTTAGGAAAGCGGCCAGGGGATACTCATCTCCATTTATCCATTCAAACTTAGAGCTGCTGTATTAGTTGGCTGTGATAACACAGATTTTATGTTCCATCATAAAAACACAACCAACCTCTGTCTCTTCTGAAGGTACCACTTATCGCCCTTGAGAGATTTTACCAAATGGACCAGATTGAATATCGCTGAGCAACACAAAAAACAGCAACAGAAGACATGTTTTCAGGAACACTTGGTTTAGTAGATGCCCTTAGTTACTGTGTCTCTACCAATAAATAATCAACCTCAGTCAGTTGTGATCTATGAAGAGAAGTTGTCCTTAATATCCAACAGTTCTGCCAGGGCAATCATTCCTCTGATTCTCGCAGGGACAGGCAGCTTCTTCACAGCCAATTTAACATTTTTACCCAACAACGCCCGACAAGAAAATATTAGCAAATTAAGTAGGGTATCTGGACAAGAAGCCTTTGTCAGAAGCCAGTGAAACATTTCTGGATTCTGTTGAAGTGTCTTCGGCAGTGGAGCCTTGTCAAACAAATATGGTTTGTGGTATTTCTTGTATCCTGCAGAAATAAGAATTTTGGCAATATCAAGATGCCCTTCCATTATTGCCAGCTCAAATGGATCGACTGTGTACTCCTTGTTCTCACGTCGCTTGTAGATCAGACCAGGGATATCTGTGCGGACGTTCCACTCCAGTAGTGTCTTCAAAGACAGGATGTCATTTTTGCTGGTGGATATCAGGAGACTGGATACTCCCATTACAGCTGAAAAACAGACACCAGCTTCACCATACAATTTCACCATAATCCAACACATTTCTAACTACATATGTGTGAATATTACCACAGTAAGTCTGGAGAGTTTTGTGCCATGAAGTTATTGCATGTGGCTAACATCAGCCTAAGCTGCATAAAAAAAACCCTACCAAATGTGCATATAATACTGAGTAGTGGCAAGCAGTCAATCCAGTGTCACTCAGTGTTTTCTAACTGTAGATACATGTGTTGTTACAGCTGGCATAGATACACCTTGATTGTACTGCCAGAGTGTGTCATTCACAGTAGTGAGCAATTGAATGACTTTAGTTTCATGCTGCATTCAGCAACATTTCAGCAATATTTCACAATATGATGGAGGTCTGCAAATAATTGAGTCCAGACCAGTGATCAACAGCATGAACATTAATCTACGCAACTGGGATACAATGACATGTGGCAACAAAGTTAGCGAACCTGACCACATGATCCCATTAGTCGCCTCTTACAACAAGCATGGGAAACTGATCCCCTATTCTAACCTAGATATGTCTCCTGTCAGAGAACACAACCTGCCCTTTGTAATTTCCCTAACAGGTAAACTGTACAGACCTAAAGTGATCATGTAATGTCACTTACTTGTCTTGTTATGATTGACAATGTTTTTACATTGAGTTGCCACAATCTAAGTGAGACACACAGAATATTTCACTAAATATTTCACTGACCTATCCACACCCTAAAGCATACTCAAATTGCTATACTGTTACCAAGTTAAGGGATCACTTCAAAGTACGAAGAGGCTTTGACTGTAACAGTTCAGAGCAAAACTGTACTTTATTACACAATACATGGGAGCAGAGACACCTCTATTTCTTAATTAACAGGGGCTACTCACATGTAAGATTTCCATCAGCACCGTTCGTTAGGAAAAGTCTTAGCAATGGCTCGGCTTTCAGGTTTGCAGCAGTCAACATGGGATTGCAGTACTCGCATATGTTGAGGTTCAGGTCGACTCCAGCTTGTATCATCATTACAATGATCGTCATGACATCATCTGGAATGAAGGGCACCCCTTGGACGTTTCTGACCCACTCAGTCATCACGTTGGTGAGAGCTGTGCGGCCGGTACCATCAAGAGAATTCATGTCAGCTCCACTCTCAAGCAACATCTCCACCACCTTGATGTTCCGCCTAATTGCAGCATTCTGGGAACAGAACAGATGACATAAAGTATCAAGAAATTTTCTTATATCTATATAACCTTCAATATTTATCAGATTTTAAAATATAAGGTTTTGACTATTTCCAGTATGAACCATTTCTCAATATTCGTTTGTGTCCCTTGTCCCAGAATTAAACCCTAGAGATGATATGTAAACGTGTCACATGTCAATACCCAACATTCAGGTACACAGGTAAATATTTACTCCTTGGAAAATGTATTGCAGTATACTAGTAATGTGGAGTCCTCGACTTTGGTGAATTAGACTGCATCTCTTTGTCAACACCTCTATGCTGGTATTTTTAAATTGACACTAATGTGATTACTGGTAGTTGTGATATATTAACCCTATCAAAATAGTCAAAACATGCCCAGAAATATATTTTGTTTTTGTTTTAATGAACATAATAAATGACACACCAGCTGCTGACTTGTTAGTGTATTCATTACCCAACATTCATATTCATTACCCAGTGTCTGTGATATCTATGACAAAATGTGACATATATCTGTAAAACAGTCGAAAAATGCAAATAAATACTGAGTATACAGTTTGGTGACATTAAGCCAGCCCCCAAAACAGCAAATCACTAAATCAGATGGATTAGTAGTGTAGAATGGTAAACTGACATTAGTGGTACTCATTGTCTTCAAAGATCAATTGTTTTGTGGATCCCTTTTTCACATGCCTTAAGTACACATAAAGATTATGTAGCATGTTTCTATGACAGACTGCATAGGTCAATGTATTATAGAGCAAAATCTTCAACTGTTCTATATCAAATTAAAGACTGATGCAGAAATAAAACATCAGGGTTGGAAATGAAGGGATCAAGCTGCATGAGAGAAGGGGGTTGAGACAAGACGGTTCATGCACTGACTTGCATGCACTTCTTGCATGTGTACATGAAATGTTTTCAAAACTGGGTTAAGGTTACAGAGACATTCATTGACTTAACTGCAGCATACTTTACTTACAATCTCACATAAACTTATATAAAAACAGGAGAGAAACATAATAAGCATGATGAACGTTTACAAACCTCAGGAAAATTGTGTTTTGTTACACGCTTATGACACCTCCCTAGAGTTCAACAATGCATCAGGCATGCACCACTGCAGTTGAAAGCAATGCTGCATATGTTACCATGACTACACACAGGTTACTAGATGGGTGATGATGAAGATGACTGACAGCATGTATGGCAGTGGAGATTTAGATATCTGAAACACAAAACATGCAACCAATTAGTTCTTGTTAGTAGAATAGACTTTCTATATGCCAGACATGCTGCTGTAGTCTGTGTGTAATAGTTTTTTCAACATACGTTTTCTTGAGTATATGTGAGTGAACAAGAATAGAATGCACGTCTATTTGGTTACACACTTGTCCATGGTATGTCATACCCAAATTATTACTGTGTTATTTGTTCAGACTTAATTCTTTTTACACCCTGAAATGTGTGACATTTGTTACAAAGCCTACCACAAAGATGGGAGGGATACTGTGCCAATGTGGAATGACTACACTTGTTCAGTGAGGGTGTTTAGTTTTATGCTGCACTCAGCAATATTCCAGCTATATGGTGGCGGTCCGTAAATAATCGAGTCTGGACCAAACAATCCAGTAATCAACAGCATGAGCATCGATCTGTGTGTCAACCAAGTCAGCGAGCCTTACCACCCGATCCTGCTAGTCGCCTCTTACAACAAACATAGTCACCTTTTTTGGCAAGCATGGATTGCTGAAGGCCTATTCTATCCTGGACCTTCACAATTACAAGTCTACACTTGCTCAGAGTAGAGAGACTGTGTTAATTAAATTCACCATCAAAGGGGGCAAACTGCACAGCAATAGACAAAATATGTAAAATGTGAAACTGGGACTGAATTAAATCTTGTATTTTTCAAATGAAAATAAACTTTGAATGGCATATTGAACAGATACACATAAATACAATTTATAAAATTATAGATTTAGCTTCTTTCTTTTTAAAAACTTATGTATATTTACTTACATTTAATAGATGTATATAAGTACTTACACATCCACCTAACAGAGGAGTAGCAACACATTCCAAAACATTGTGTTTCTCAAAATAGAAAAGTTGATATTCTTAACTTCATGCCTTTATTAAAAATACTACTCTTGTAATTTTGATGGTTACCAAAAACAAATATCATGTGCATTCTCTTTCCAAAATGAAGAGAGAAAGTAAAAAATCTACATCAAAGTTTCTTACAAAACAAGTGTTTGGATTACATGATATCATTAACTTGAAAGATCAGAGCTCTTATAATAACAGCTGTCAAATCTTAAGTGGGACAAGAGAAGTCTCCAGGAATAGCAGTATCATAAACAAAACACAAGAAAACTGATTATTATCAAAACCCACATGCATGATGATGGGGCAGATAAACCCAGAAACACTATCATGGCAAAGTGGGATTTCGTCCCAGGACCAGGCTCACACACTCAAGGGAGGTAACTCTGCACAGCAAATGGCAGCATTCAAAACAATGGGCCACAAGATTAAATTAAATTGTTACCCATGAAACCAACTCTCAGAATGCCTTATTGGTAGTGTGGTGACATAAAATCATGTTAAAATCTAATTAAATCTGAAACATATACTGGAGGAAGACTGATACTGTTGAAATGTCAGTTGACATAATGGAAAAATATATCTTACACGTCATACTTTGTTGATGCCAATCTATCTTATTCCTAAATAATGGAGCTTTTTTTGATAGAAATAGCATGGTCTAGGGAAAATCTCAATGGCAACTGAGGTCTCATCCTCAATATCTCTGGGGTGTACGTTTCAATAAGTCTTCACTAGAACCTAAATGCACCTTTATGGGTCAGCCCATCTACTGGGAAAATGAGCGCATGAATCACAACTAGCTTTTGCTTCTTAAATTATCTAACCTATTAAATTTGGTAAACACAAACCATGCACAGGTTCTCTGAAAGCGGTTACTAAAAAGGCATTCTTGCATATATTTTTTTAAAGTTTCGAAAATGTCAATTTGTATGATTTTCCTCAAATTTAAGTTCCATTTGCGGACAAGCCCTTGCAGCTGCGCCCACAATCTGTTGACACTTGCAAGATTGGTTGCAATGGCGGCTTAGCTGATTGGCTTCTGTGAGCAAAGGGAGGTAAAATTAGGGTTTAGAGGAGACTTGTTGGAACGAACACTCTTGAGATATTGAGGAAGCTGAAATCTATGTATGATATAAAATTGGGCAATAGTGATCAGTTGTACCAAAGTGATACAAATATACTTATTTATATGTCATGGTAGAAACTGTGATCTCTGTAGAGATTCTTGAAGCCTGGATGAGGGTGAATTTCTTATAAGACTGTTGATATCTACATGCTGCAGTGATGAAAAACAATCTTTGCGCACATCAACCACCTGCTCTGGACCAAAGGTGTTTCTCAGAAAACCACACACTATGATGCTTAAAGCCTATGATGGGTAAATGACCGGCCAGATATATCTTAGGGTATGGTACTGTCTAGGTGGGAAATAGTAGGTAAGGAATTGACTTGGTGAGGACACAGTGAACAATTACACCAGTCAGTTACTCGTCAAAACAGTGACATTTATATCACAAAACTCCCTACTGTGACACATTGCTTTATGTATATAATTCTACAATATATGAAAATTAATTCTGCTTTTCTAAATATTCACTTGCTTACACAAGTGTAGAATTGCAATTTATACTAGGAGGATCAGATCTGAGCTTCTGATGGTAGAGATAGCGGTGAACAGTAGCGACTCCGGTCACAATCTCTAGCCTGACATACGTAGAGTAAACATAGAAATTAATACCAATTTAGTCTCAGCTTCCACATTTATACTGACCAGGTTTCTCATGGCCTACTTCTTTACATGAAATCAATGAATGAATACCATGTACTTTTTCACCGGGCATAACACATGCATAATCTTCTGCATACACAATAGAGGGTTGTTCTGTTTTTAAAAATCTGTATAGCTGATTCAGATATCTGGAAATTCATTTATCTGGACAGTATTTGAGACAGTGCAGCAGGTTTAAAAATAAACACTTGTCTGACAAAGTACAATCTACCTACCACATGCCTTACCCCTAATACCAGGTATATGCTTAATTAGGCTTAACTAAACATTCACGGCTCAAATCTCATTCATTTCTCTTACATCTACAAATACGTGCACTGTATTAATACTATTATTTCAACCAATCCACCAACTTCAACAGAACTTAACACACCTGCAAAGCTGTCCTCTTACATCTCCTGTCTCGTATGTTCAAGTCTGCCCCACCTTCAATCAACACACGGGCAGTTTCTACACAGTCTTCCAAGTCTCTGTCACAGATGGCTCGGCTCAAGGCTGTGTTCCCATCCATCATCTGTCGATTAACATTGGCTCCATACTTCAGCAACACTCTGATGCCTTCAACATACCCAATCTCAGCTGCCGAGTGCAAAGCTGACTTCCCATGACTGTCTGAATCATCGATAATATCACGATTCTTCTTCAACAATAGTTCTGCAACATCAGCATGTCTGGAAGCAACTGAGTACATAAGTGGAGATTGTCCCCATTTATCTCGCACAAACATGGAAGCTTTGTTGTCAATCAAGAGTTTCACACAATCATATCTTCCCTTTTCGCAGGCTACATGTAGAAGTGACTTTGTGCTGATGTTTTGATCATCAAAATAAAACTCGTCTAAATTTCTGCCCTCATCAATGAGACCCTGTAGTTTCACCAGATCATTTTCTTCTACAACATAGTACAGACGAGAATCAGGCGCTTCAAACATCATCGTGACAGATTTTTCAGAGACCAACGATGATGCTGTTTTGTTGTCTGTAAAGTAGAACAAACATACTGAATTATTATTAGTTTCATTAAGATCCTGGGCCTAGATTTTTTAAGCTCCCTTAGTGCTAAGACAGTCGTAAGTTAAAGTTAATGTATAGCACTTCTTAGTGCTAAGAGAGCTTTGAAAATCTAGGCACTGTTCTTAAAACGATTCACCACTACGTCTTAGCATATGGGAGTTACAATTATCTTAGTGCTAACAGAGACCACACAATATTATAAGAACAAGGTAACTATAGCGGTGTAGTGTAACTGCCTTGTGTCTATGCTCAAGTATGGGAATTACAATCACCTTAGCAGTAAGTTCCCTCTGTGGAAACCCGTGGGCAACAAACCCAAGACTTCATTCAAGCACTGGAATCATGATCATCTCAGAGCAAAGATCAAGCTCAGTTAGGTTCTTATTGTTTTTTCTGTAAACATTGATAGTATTATGACAAACAAAGTTTTCAAAATACGTGAAGTCTGTCTCTGAACATTGCAACACAACAGAAGCTGAAAAATGGTAACAGAAATTGTCCACAATGATTTTAAGGAGTATGTTTAATGCCATACTTAACAGTAAATACCCTGTCAAGAGGCCAGTTGAAGCCCATTTTCTAGTGTCCCCCGCCGTGATATCTCTGGAATATTGCTAAAAGCGGCGTAAAACCAAACTCACTAAAGAGGCCTGTAAATGGACCAGACAATCAAGTGATGAGCAAGGATCTAGATTGTCAAGGTACAATGACACATCAAGTGACAAAGCCCGCCTATCTGATCAGCTTGTCTCTTATAAACTCAATGTTGCCAGTGATTATTTCCAAAATTTCATAAAAAAATGCACAATAATATTTATTCAATAGAGCAATGCACATAAATGTAGTCAGTTTAAATTGCATCTGTCTGGCCAAAAATGTTGTGAACATTTAATATGTAATATCTGTGAAGGAAAAATGTAGAAAATCTAGTCTACCCACAGGACTGGCTGGTCAAATTATTTACCAGTCCTGCCAAAATCTACCCTCCAAATATAAATAAAACACCATTTCAAGACTTAAAACTGGTTTGTTTCATTTTAAGCTTATCGTTTAATATGCACACACACAGTTTGGACTGTTAAATCTCTGCTAGTGAAATCATCTGGTTACAACATTAAGGAACTAGTCTTCAGACAAGTCTTCAATAGTCATAGTCTGAATCTGCATCCTTGCCAGTTGTGTCATTGGTTTGCTAAAACTGACTCGACATGAGGACAGACTAGATTTTTTTAACTCGTCCTCCACAAAATTCTACCGTCTCAGACATTGGGACGGACTGTCTTTCCTGCACTGATAATATACTACTGACAAGAAATAAGGGAACTAATGAAATAATAGCGAATTTGAAACTGCTTTAAATATCCACTAAATCAATTTTAGGCGACAAGTTCAATATCTCGTGTGTCCACCATGTTGGGCAACACATTCACGGCACCTTGATGGCATGCAGTTAATCAATTTCCGGATGGTTGCCCGTGGTATTGCCTGCCATTCCTCTTGGAGAGCTGCACCAAGCTGGGCCAGGTTGGCGGGTCCTGGGTCCCTGGCGTACACCCTTCGACCAAGAACGTCCCAGAGATGTTCAATTGGGGACGGGTCTGGGGACTTAGAGGGCCAGTCCAATGTCTGGATACCTTCTTGTCGGAGATAAGTGGAGACAATTCAGGCCCGATGTGGTCTGGCATTATCATCTTGGAATACAAAATTTCGGCCGATTGCTCTAGCCAATGGAGCCACAAGAGGACGCAATATTTGGTCAACGTATCGCTGACCAGTCATGGCTCCGTTAATGATGACCAAATCTGATCGTCTGTCATGTGTAATCCCACCCCAAACCATGACACTACCAGCTCCATATCAATCATGGTCAAGAATTGCTGCTCTGGCATATCGCTCCCCGCTCCGACACCAACAACGTTTTCTGCCATCTGTGAATCGTAGGCAAAACCTTGACTCATCAGAGAACATGGTGTAACGCCAGTGGCGCATAGCCCATGCCTGATGCTGCCTAGCCCATGCCAATCTTTGGCGCTTATGGTGAGCTGAAAGAGTGACACCCTTAAATGGCCGTCTTGCTTTCAGGTTTTGAACGGTTGAGGTTGAAATGCGTCTTCCAGTGAGTGTGCGGAATTCTCTATTGATGGCAGGGGCCGATTTAAACCTATCGCATAGAGCAATTAACGTAATGAGACGATCCTGTCGTGGTGTCATTGATTTTGGTCTACCACGCCCAGGTCTTGTTGCAACCCCACCCATTTGACGGTACTTATCCCACAGGCGTGAAATTACACATTTTGATTTACCCATCTGCCGGGCAACTTCACATAATGATGTCCCCCCTCTATCATCCCCACAATTCTCCATTTTGTTGCTTCACCGAGATACTGCCTCGGAGGCATTTCTGTCAGTAAGTGTCAATCTCTATTGCATTAGTGATTGCGACTTCTCCAGCACATTTACAGGAGTTAACTTCTGTATGCACGTGTAGCGCGTGCTGGGCATGCATTATGCGAAATTCCATTGTCATTGGATGTTGCTTTTCGGAGATACGCCACGATAACGGACCCTGTCACAGTCAAAGTCATCTACATTCAATTTCTTGTTTCCCTTATTGTCTGTCGGTAGTATATATAATATCCCACTTGTTGGTTTTGTTGCTATATCATATGAAAATAGTTATGGCTATGGAAACAGTGTCAAGAATGCATGGCAGTGAAATAACAATAAATAATATATCAAAAGAAAACGTTTTTTACTTTTTTTCCCCTATTTTTCAAACCACAGTTGCACATGTTCCAACATGCAGGGTAGAGATCAAGTCAAGTAACAATGACAGTACAAAATAAATCAGTCTTTGAACAGATTGAGACATGCTGACCAGAATTTGTAAAAAGCTTTAACTTTAGAACTTAACATAGCTGCACATTTGGTTAAATTGTTGTTTTATATATATTTACTCTGCATTAATTATTTAACAAAATTTAATTGAAAATGTATTTGCAAAATGTGAATTTCTTTTCATTTCAAAGGCATAACTAAAAATCCTAGTCTTTCATCTCTCAACTTCAGATTCAAGAAGGAGAAAGATACTTGTACACTTTTGTCTGTTAACTTGTATCTAACTGCATACTCTATAGGCAGAATATACAGAGATTATCAATAGTTATGAGTCTTGATAGTGCAATTATTTTTCTGACATTAAATCTGAGGTGTATGCTCAGTGTTATTGATATTTCTATGTTCATCATAAAGATTTTGCAAAATAAATATGTCACCTCTGAATGTAAAGTATACTCTTCGCAAAAAACGTAACCTGGCCAGTATGTTAATGAAAGGTTACTAAAATATCATATAAATACATAACCTTTAGTGACTGTCAACTGATTTATCTGATAGTATTGATAATGTAGCACGGCGTGGAGCCATCCTACAGATGACATCCTTACCTTGTCAACTTTGGTCACGTGGACAAGGCATCTGACTTCGGATCAGGTCTATGGTTCAAATCCCAATATGGGACCTGGAAATGTTACGGTCGCTACACTGGCGCCCAACAACTTTGAGCAAAGTAAGTTTCACTACCCTGCTGTGCGGCCTGGGACATGCCTTCTTCTGACATAGGAGTATGTAGCAAGGCGTGGAGTCATCCCACTGATGACATCCTTACCTTGTCATGTGGACAAGGTGTCTGTCCGACTTTGGATCAGAATTTCCATAGTTCAAATCCTGGCACGGGACTTGGAATTTTCATGGCCAGCAGAGTAACATCCCCTGAACACAACCACCCACAGAAACAACATGCATGAATGTGCAAAACATTTCACACTTGTAGTCTCAGATCAGTTAAAATCTACCTGTAAATTGTAATCACTCCTCTGGTAAAACGAGCAGGTTATAACTTTATTTTTATGGACGATAATGCTCGAGAGAGGGTAGTAATGATGTCAAAACAAAAAACACATATATGGACTGGCCTGAAAGGTCACCTGATCTAAATCCCACAGAACATGCTTGGGATATTATTGTTTATGAACTCCATGTTCAGTCCTAGAGTCCGGATGAACTTAAGCAGGCTTTACTGAGAGAATGGCAAAACATTCCACAACAGCAACTTTAAAGGCTCATTTGGTCCGTGCAAAGACATGTAGAAGCTTGCATTCGTGCTCATGATGGTCATATCATATGCGTTACTGAACACTGCCTAAAACTGACTTGAATTTTAATGTTAACACTTTGCTCCATCAGTACAGCACGTTTTGCACTTCTGTTTCACTGGTACATGCTTTTGATGATTTGTAAGTTTGTCATTACTCAATACCATTTTATTTCATTTTGTTAATTGTGTGTACAAATGTTTCACCTTTATATTGCATCATTCCATCATGTGCAATTTCAATAAATGAAAATTTAATGAGACTAAATATTTGTCTTGCTTAACTCTCTGTGAGGAGTACAGATTATTTATGTGAAAATCTTGGCTATTCAAAGGTCACATGCAACCAAAAAATCAAACATAACTAAAACATAGCTATCACTTATTTGTGATATACAAAATGAACTGCTGATTAAGAAAAACAAATATACAAAATTATAAGCATATAATCGCAAATCAAAAGTGCAATATTTTGTACCTGGGTTTACCTCAGTCGAAATGAAGAAGCCATGATACCAAACCCACTCAGAGCCGGTGGGTGTGCACTCAAGTGTAACACAGCTTTTTCATTGGCCACTGGTTCATTTGCCGATACGTTTAGCCGGGTCTTTGTTTATGGCGTATAAACCTGATAGGTGTTTACTGCATATATTCGGTGACTGAAGTTGTGCATTGCATATTGTCATTAGCAGACAGACAGGCATACATGTAAGTGTCAATAAACCAGACATTCAGTTTCCAAAGAGTAATGAGTTGTGTAACGAGTAGATTATTTACTTGTTTGTGTACACAACCAAGATTAGACTACTGCCCATGACATCATACTCCGCACAGGTATACTGTTCGAGTTCCGCAAACCTATTCACTGTACATAGCTGTTGCAACCACTTTTTCCCCCAGTGCTGGGGGAAAATTAGAAAATCGTTTGAACTCTGATTTCATAGGCTCTTTCTCATTGCATTTTTTTTCAACTTTATAGGTTGAATTGGCATTTTTGATGACTTGTTTCAGCAAGTGCACACTGAAAGGTATCACAATCTGCAAAGTTGTGTTTTACGTTGCATGTGACCTTTAAGATTGCCTTGTGAAAATAAATGGTGATTGATGACAAAACCTAGACAATATCTTGAACGCTTTTACCACTAAACTACCCCAACACCCTTGGCAGGTAAGAAAATGTTAAACACGACTCTCATTTACACTCTATCAGGTGGTTATTGAGCATTCGGACCTTTACTATTTCTTGAAACCATGTATTCTGCATCATCAACATCATAAAATATAATAATTATCTATAATCAATTACATGGTTCAAGTAGAACAACAGGAATTTCCCAAGGATTCCAAGGAATACAAAGCATACATACTTTGTTCTGTTGTAGATAAAATTCATTGAAACTGCGAAGTGAAAAACTTAAATTAAGAGAATTTGAACTGCTGTATGCTCCAAATATTGGCAGGTGAACTCCCGAACTGAAAGTGCTTTATGGTTCAACTTCTTTATTATACAAGGTCACAGTGACAGTGACTTTGTATAATAAAGAAGTTGAACCATAAAGCACTTTTAGTTTGATTCCTCCAACTTCTAAATGCCTTTGAAACAACTGGTGAACTCCCGGTCTCAATAAATCCATGTATGTACAGTAATATAAGTGACAGCTTAGTACAAGGTGAGACCTCCTACCTGAGTTGTATGGACAGTCATCATCTATTGTTGGGCAGTCAACATATTGTACAGTTACCATGGTAAATGAATAACTGAAGATGAAAGTGGTTAGGTGCCCTTCAATTTACTTTCAGTTCAATCTGATGTGTTCTCATTATATCTTTAAAACAACAAAGCATATGCTGAGGGACATCTCCTTTTTGTGATTAGCGGGATAGCTTCATAAACGTTTGGTTTCGGTCAGGGACTCTTTGGAAACTATTGCGCACAATTTTTTGACCATCTTAAAATATTGTCCGTTTTGAGTAGGCTTTCCCAAAATCATGCAAATGCATATATTCCTTTTGTTTCATTAAGCAAAACTAATCCTAAACAACCCTACAACAGCAAAATACAACTCATGATAGTGTTGCACAATGGTCTACCTTTCTGTACTATGTCGCTTCCCTGTTCCACCAAGGCTAAATTACTTATATTGATAAACAAAACAAAAACAAAACAGAAAAAACACCCTTGAACTGACCTGCCCCGTTTAATTATGCTCTCGTGGAGCTATTCATTAACGCCTCAAACACACTTGATTCTCAAAACAAACATAGATCTAAGGTGCAAGTCCCGCTTGAAACAAACTACTAGTATTTTGCAACCAAGAGCTCAGCTAAACATGTCACAAACATTGGTCAAGGCTAGCCTATCGATAAGTCATGTGAACATTTTCCATTTTGGTAAACATTTCCAACATTGACAGTTTTCGGATTTACTAAGACAGTCATTAACATTTCAACTAGTTGCGTTGTGACGCCTTCGATGCAACCGTCCATGGTGAAATAAATTAACCGACAACACAGTGTAGACTAGCAATACCTACGTTGTCAGTCTCTGCATTCCTCGCAAATATTCCGTAGCAGACAGCCGAAAATAATGGACCAATCGGGAGCAAGCAAGTGCAACACTTCCGCCTGTATGCGCAGGTGCGCGATGTTATTCACATACTTTCCTTACAACTAATAGATTAGTAATATGTGGGAGAAAATTATTTTGTATGAACCCATGAAACGCATCAAATGTCAGTCATTCATATCACTTAAACCAGTATGATAAGTAAAGAATCCGTGTTTCTCTCTAACAGGAGGATTCTCCGAATGAACTAGCATGCATCTGATCCTTAACAAGCATAATGTTCATTTGAATAAAACGGTGAAAGATCATATATGACGCTAATTTGTTTGAAACGGAACTTAATAGCTAGATGTAGTCTCACGAAAGGTTAAATAAAACTTGTGTATAATTTAGGATCTATAGATGACCATAACAATACTTTGTAGTTGAAGGAGTTGTGGGGTTAATTGTATCCGGCAGTAACCGAAAGCGAGGCTCCGAACGTGGCGACGGGTTTACGGTATATTGGTGTATATCGGTATTTCTTTCACACAGGTGTCTCCCCACCATAAAAGATTAACTTTTCTCATCTTTGTCAAACTTGGGGAGGAAAAGATGAGTTCCTCAGGCGAATTTGGTAATCCCCTTCGGAAATTCAAGCTAGTTTTCCTCGGTGAACAGAGTGGTAAGTCTTGGCATCGCCTGAATCACGTCACTGGTTACAACACGTAAAAAAATCATGATCTTGATAATTTATTTCAACCACACTTTCATATAATATTATTGTTTTAGTAACATATCTACAACAGATTATATGTGGACATCAAATACCGTTGGTGAATGGCGGTGAATCAGTAGACATTCCTGTGTAAAATGGCTTATTTCGTTCAATATTTATCGTGTTTGATCCTTCTTTGAAATGCCAATAAATAGCCCCTCCCTTTTTCGTATATTCAATGTTGATGCATTTTATACCAATGTTTGTATCTGTTTCCATACACATTTTATTCTGTTGATTATTCCTCGTGTAAAATTTGTGAAACGAGATGAAATGTATTAAGAAGCATCATTACATATTTTGACAGCTTGGTATTGCCATGTCACACAAGTGTCCTACACTTTGCATGAATCATTGTCAAAATTTAGCCACACACCTCATATGATCCAGTTTTGTGAAACTATCAGGTGCAATTACCAATGCCAATCTTAATTCAGACATTTTAATGTTACTGAATATTCATGATCAATGCAAGTTCACCATGACTACTAAATTAGGTCAACCAGTACTTAGGTGTCTAGGAATTTTATGTATTTAATAGCCTTTATAGCCTGCTGGGTCAGACTGAACTTTCTTCAGTAAAAATGTTGAGTATGTATTCATAAAACTACATGCATGAACACATTCATTCATTATCAAAGATATGATACTGCATTGATGTGGTCTTGATGAGATACAGATATGATGAAAATAATTATGCCGACACACTATGAAGATACATATTTAAAGCTAAGTGATATTTAGGAAAATGGAAATGATTTGCATGAGATAATTAAATAAATCAGTCTTGTATAATTTCAAATCTCATTTCAGGCACTTAGAGATAGTCTTTATCACAAGAATGCCTTTTGTGAGATGCTTAAAATGTGATGATTAAGCATTTCATTGAGTGTCAATGTTGACACAAAGGATTTCAGGACATGCAAATATTGTATATTAATACATGTCGTGACACTTGTATGAGATGTTTGGTGGGCATTTAGAAGTTGGTTGGGTAATACAAGACACTTGATATGGATGGGCAACGTCTTTATTGTTTGACCACGTTTCTGCGTTGTTTATTCCTTGCAATGTTTGCTTTCTACGAATTCTATTATAAACTTTATTATAAATGTTTATAGCCAGTTTACTGCAATTTAAACTATTAATGTACATCAGACATAGCTAATTCCATACACAGTATTACACTCACAACACATACAAACAGCACATACACAACAGACACACAAAGATCAGCTGTAAGGTAATTGTAATTTTTGGCAGTAGATAGGACAGATTATTATTGCAAAATTTGTGAATATTATAACTGAAGTGTGTTAAACAGTTCAAAACAGACTTGTGTTTCTAGTCATGCTAACTGGAATGGCATCTGACATCGAAGTGAGGATGAGATTCCTTCAAGTGTTTCCTTCAACCAGACACAGAAGAGTCTGTTACCAATAATTTTCTATAGTCTCTTTGCAGTGAAAACATACCAGTGAATTTCACTTTAAACAAAAAAAGTAAATCTGATAAAGTTAAATTTAGATGGTGAATCCTCAGAAATTTACCTTGCCAACTGCGCATTTAAATCTCGGAATTTTATTCAACTTACATTAAAAGTTGTCTAACAAACGATTATAGATTCCTATCGCTATTTTTGGTTTGTATTACAAGGGGGTAAGCACACTAGTTAGAATGGTGAGACAAATGCATGTGTGGTACGTGATGAGCAGTATTTAATTTAATTTTCATACCCTCCTTGTAGTGCAAATATATAAAGCAATTTGAAACGATAATCATTTGGTAAACAAGTTTTAACCGATGAGATTTAAATGCTCAGTTAGCATGGTAAAATTATGAGGATCTGCAATTTTAATTTCACATTGATATGTTTTCACTGCAAACAGACTATACAGCACAGACTAAGAGGAAACATACATTTTGTATACACCTAGTGCAGAAAGCATATCTGTATTTATTATGAATAAAGACATGGAATGATGTGGCTGCCCAAGTGTATCTGCTTGGTGTAATGATCTAAACTTATACTAGAATTAAGAAATACAGTTCATTCTACCACCATACAGTTAGTTCTATCACCATGTATAGTGTAATAAAGCACACATTCGCCCTGAATTATTATAGTTAAAGCACGAGGACACTTGCATAATAGTTCGGGGCGAAAGTGTGCTTTATTACACTATACATGGTGGTAGAACTACAGAAAAGTTCACTTATAGCGTACACGCTTACAACGAATTGCCAGTTACAACAAACAAATTCAGAAGTCTCGACTGCTTTCCTATATATTGTTATGAATTAATTACCGTATACACCGAACACTGATAGTACGAATGCTCTGTTACAACAAACAAATTGACAGGTCCCTCTGTGATATTTCACGCGTTGATTGATATGTTTACAGCGAACAGCTGATCCGAATCCACTCGCGTGTCATCTCACGCGTCACCAATTAGCTTGTGAAAACAAACAGGCTTCCTCAGATGGGATCAAGGGGATAATAAAATAAACTTACCTGTGAACTTTTATCATTTATTTAATCTTGTTAATCTTGTTAACATTGTCAAGGCATAAATAGCGATCTGGGAAGTCATTCTTTCAAGTCAGCATGGAAGGCTTGTCACGGAAACGTAAACTCTAGATCTCAACACAAAATACCAGATCATCCAAGCTGTAGATGCAGGCGGTAAATCCAAGACTGACATTGCAGCAGAATTTAAAATTCCCAAGTCCACATTAAGCACCATACTTAAAGACAAGGAGTTGCAGTCAGCCGAATGTGGAAGCAGTCGGAAGAGAATTCGAGTTTCCAATTTTGAAGATGTTGAGAAAGCTCTCTTTGAAATGTTCCGTTGTTTGTCTTTGATGATATTAATAATTGTATGCAAGCTCTGGAATCTATTCAAATGTCTGCTCGTGTTCAAACTAAAATTACCGATTTTGTTAAAGACGCATAATAAAATACATGATCAATGATAAAATGAATGATCCATGACAATTTTATGTTTTTCGGTTTTGTCTTAATTTATTTTCTGTGTGAACACGAACATTCCCGAATCGCTTAGAACGAACTTCGCTTTGAGTTCGTTATAAATGAATATTACTGTAACTGTATTTCTTTTCTAAGATGCCGTATTTAATAATTTCTAAGCCTAATTTCAATTAATCTATGGCAGTAAACAAACAAGGGTGTCTGTGACCTAAATTAAGAATTCTCACTCAGGGCTAACTGACGCGGTGGTTTTTTTTAAGGTGTCAGCCCCCTACATTAAGACAAACGTTACTAGAAAAACAAATGATGAACAGTTGGGTGACAGTTTATGTTCGGGGTATATATCTTCTCTAGATCATTTTAATCTTTCACCGACGCATCTTAGAAGTGAAAACATGATATTCATGTTGTCCCATATGGTTTACAATAGTCACCTATATACACTGGAATCTATCTAAACCAGCATTAAGTGGGACTCAAGAAATAATCCGGGGTTTGACAATGTACCAGATTGTAGAACAGGTGATGAATGTACAAGCCACAGACGTGACTGAGATTTTTTTTATGCCAGTGTTGACAAGTTGCTGATTGCACAGATGCCTGTTTTGACAGCTTCCACTATATTTTATCCCTTTTTATATAACAATGCAGAACTGTTAAGCATGAATGTACACTGTCTTTTCACTGTTTATCATTTGTTCTACTGATAAAATGTTTCTTAACTTAGAAATGAAGTGCAAACAAATCAGTATAAGTACACAACAGTTATCCCTGAACACTTATTATTCTTTTGGGTCACTAACAGTATTTTTCTGCTTGTAAGGTTTTCGTCAGAGCAACTGTAAGTATAACCACCCGAGTACCCACCACATGCATAAGGATTTGAACTTAATATGTCTTAATTGCTTACTGTGCTCAAATGATAGCAAGAACATTTTTAGATCAGTCAGTTGTTTAAAACTGAAGTGTGTAGTATTTATGAAATAGACGACCAGGAAGACTGGTTAATCACACAATAAAACACAGCAGGCAGAATCAACTATAAGGAGCAGATCCCCAAGTGGTTGAGTGTTCCTGCAGTGTTCTATTGTACGATAAACAGTTAAAATCAGACATTTATTTCTTTTTAGAGATCATCACTACTGTTTACATAACACAAATTACAAAACATACTGCCTTTCAACATATTTAGCCATATCTATATAACCTGATGTATCATGAATATCACCCTATCTCACAATGCTGGACATATTTGTTTCAAAGCCAGTGGAGTTTGCATTTTCTTAATTATTGTCACAATTTTCAAGTCAAATATCTGCAAATCTTGTCCACATACTGAATGGCATGTGTTGTCCACTTCAGGATGTGATTGTTCAACCATTACATTTATCTCGGTTGCCCAGCTACGTCTGTTTGGAGCAGCTTACTGCCCTCAGATCTCTCTCGGATATGTATGAATAATGTTGCTCACATGAAAAAGTACCATGTCTTTACAAATGCACTAACTAGTGTTATGTGGCATTTCATCATGTCAAAATCAGGCTGTTCTTCGAACTGTAATATCTGGGAAAACATTATGTTTATGAGCGCTCTTTTATGTTGATAAAAAAGATATGTTCTGATTGTTGAGGAAATTCTTTAAATTTGCATTAAATACAATTTAATCGATTCTCTATGTAAAAATGAAACATTCTTCGTGAAATATGTCTAATCTCAGTTGCCTTTTGACAATTCGGCATGAGAATGTATTATCAGTATGATGACGTGACCCATGCTTGGGTCAGTAATGCCCATGACAGTGATTCTTCATCCCATGTGAGGAACATGGGCCTTTCAGAAAATTGCAGGCAGGACTCCTGCCATTGTCATATTAGCTCTTGACATCTGTGTTGACCAGTTCAAAAAAGCAGATGTAAAATGAATTTGATTCTATTGGTTTCTGATATCTAAGGTTTGTTTTATATTCATCAGTATTTTTGGAGGATGATCTTGTTCCTACAGGGGCATTGGGATAGCCAAGTGCTTAAACATTAAGTGTCGGCTTGTCACTTCGAAGACACAGGTTCTATTCCCCACATGGGTACAGTGTGTGAAGCCCATTTCTGGTGGCAACTGGAATATTGCCTAATGCTAATATTGCGACATAAAACAAAACTCAGTCAGTCAGTCAGTCAGTCTTGCACATACATGTTCTAGTTTGTCAGTGTTTTGGGGTTTATTTCATTTATCATGTTATGTATGTCTACAAACTACTTTGTACATATCAGCAACAGATAATATCTAGCTTGTTAGAACATTACCTGTTATGTATTACCTGTTATTTATGTTAATGTTGCTATTGGTGTATCTGTATGATGCCTTGTATTTTATCACTGTGGATTTTGTTGGTGTGTATTAGGGCTGCAATGAATACACTATGTGGTAAATATAATATATATCAGAAATATTGGGTAACAAATACAAATTATTATTGACAAATACAATATTGTAGTTAAGGGATTGATGCTCAATATGGAAACCCCATGTTGGCTGTTGGCTAACCAGTGATCTGACATGAAACTCAAATTTGGTATGTAACACATTATTGGTTATAGTCCAGAGTACCATGTGCAGCCTTTGCAAACTTACATTGCTTACACTACTGCAAGGATAGTACATATTTCATTCTTGCATATCTCATTTTGAAGAAGGACATATGGGCTCAAGTAAAACATTCTCCATTTAAAAACTTTAAATATTCATTCATATTCGGTTCTGGTGACCGCAAATAATGAATTGAATTTACAAAGGGCCACTGTTGGATTCACGGAATATGCAAGTGTTTCATAGCAGCATTAGCTTGTTTAGTCATTCTACAGCGAATCTACTGATGCAAATGTGATACATGTATTGAATATGAATATCTCGTACCTTAACAGGCAGTCAGTAGATGTATGATTCAATACATTCAATGAGACAATATCAAAAGAAAATTCTTGACTTATTTTGGTCATATTGACTGTTGTAATTTCTCACTTTAATGACCTGTGGTCACATTACTGATTACTGTCAGCTTCAGTGCACATGATATATGATGGTGTTGACAGTTAACCATCCTGGCTTGGACATATTTCATTTTTCTTATGTCATTTTTATAAAGAACACCTAAGTGCAAGTGAAAACACTCATTTTAATAATATTTATTGTAATGAATATTCAGTTGTCATGTGAGTGAATAATAAATTGAATTAATGAAAGGATACTGTTTGATTCATGACTATGCCCAAGGACATGCACCTAAAATGTATGAAGGATGCATTGACTCAGGAATATAATAGTTCAGATCACGTTAAGAGGAGGGATCAGTTGAGTCCATTTTCTGTACCCAAAGTGTTGACTTTTTGAACCTGGAATGCTCTCAGGATTGTTTTATGCATTTTATTATTGTCACATTCCCTTTCATTAGCTTACTGGGCAGTGGGAGAGCCTAGTGGTTAAAGTGTTCCCTTTTCATGCCAAAGACCCTGGTTCGATTCCCCACATGGATGGAATGTGTGAAGCCCATTTCTGGTGCCGCCTGCCATGATACTGCTAGAATGTTGTTAAAATCAGCATAAAACTAAACTCCTTCACTGATTCAGTCACTTACTGGGCAACTGAACTGCTAATCTCAGTTCATATGATTTATATTTCACGCAAGTTCCGGAGACCTTTGCATTTGAATTCCTTATTTTAATATATTTTTTTTCAATGTATTCTTTGACAGTATGGTTACCGATAAAGTAAAGTAACTGAAATGCTTTGGTTCATTGTCCTGAATGCATATTGCAGTCACCATAGTTACAGTAACTTGAATGATGAGACAAGATTTACCAATGTTAAACACATAATAACAGGAATATTCAGGATTCAAAATTAACGCTTCAAGGTAGCAAATTCATTACTTAAAATTGTATGTGGTAGTCAGTCTTGTTGACTTAGTTGAGACATGTCATAGGTTCTCAGCTGTGCAGATTGATACTCATGCTGTTGATCACTGGATTGTCTGGACTCGATTATCTACAGACCACCGTGATATGCCTGGAATATTGCTGAGTGCGGCATAAGACTAAACTCACTCACTCACTCGCTCGCTCACTACATATGTATACAAGTAATTATTCTGTTGAATCCTAAATATGAATTCAGCTGATCCATTGAATTTGTAATTTTAATAATTTTGAAATTATGATCATAAATATGATGAAAGGACTTTCTTCAATTCCAGAAACTGTGGAAATCTAGACTTGGATAAATTTGTTTCAGGGTCTGTATGACAGACTGCCTGGTAATATCCCTAGCTTAATATTCAGCTAAATCTTTGTTGAGTCCATCAGTAAGGAATTATGTATGTAAAACTCATATTGTAGGGCTTAATGACTGAATATAAAAAATGTCTAGACTTTAAACTGAAACCATCTTTGATTCATTGACCATGAGCCAGATGGAGAATTGCGAAAACCAAAATTTCAATGGAGAAGTTGTTAAGATGGGGGTTCTGTCTGGCCATGGGGGATGTCAGCTGCTTCACATCCATGTCCCAGGGGCAGTTAGAAAAGGGGACCATTATTGATGACATTTTCAGGAAGCAACGTTAGTCTGCACAATGTATTCAGCACCAGACTGGCAGCTAATTAGCGTGTATTCACTGTATATCATGGACTTGCATCACTCACTGATGTAGAGGGTAATGTGTCATCTACTGTGGAAATTAGCATTTTGCAGAAACAGGAAATGCATGTTTGTAAAAAGTTACTGAAACACAGGAACCCTCAATGGATCTCTTGTAGACGTGCTTTGAGATGAGTGTAAATTTCAATCACATTGCATTTCCGTGTAACCATGGTTACCCTGTCTTCATGACATAGGACAATGTGTATTACATCAGCCACTTGTTTACTGTGCAAGGATAAGACTGCTCATTCTACTTTGATATTGCTGTAATATTGCAATCTCAAGTTTTAAAGACTGACAGCAATCTCACAGAGTATTAGAATGCAATGTACTACATTATACCACCATCCAGGTATGATATAAGATTTGTCTTGCAGTAGATATCAAACTAAATAATAAACGTGATTATTTCTCAGTTTGGTGGTTGTTGCCTCAATCACAGGCAAACTGTAGCGCAATTAGGGTTGTGCAGCATAGAGAATATGACCAGTCTTCTTATATGCAAGCGAAGTGAGCAAAGGTTGGCAACACACTTCCCTCGCTTTGTTTCAAAAAATATTTTTCGTGTCAAAATAAAATATCGCTACCATCAAAGGTACACTCCCATTTCCTCACTAGGTTTTGCTCTCAGATTTCCAACCCTATGTTTCATGATTACTCACGTGAAGTATGTTTCATTCAATATTTTAAGCGCCACTTGTATTCAGATCGTTCTTCGCCTCTATTACCCCTTCCAGCTTCTGGTTCAACGGAGTGAAGGAACAAGAATAAGCACAAATTAAATAGAAATACCATATTGCATAATTTTATCATGAACCTGTTGGAATTTATCTGTCTCAACTGTCGTCGTTATTGTTAGATTTTTTTGTAACATTTATTCTACAATAAAACGCTTCAGTGTAGTTGTCGTATCAAGTAGGGGAGGTAAATCTTTATGTATTCCATACGGAATAATCACCTATTCCTTCAGAGAGTAACCATATATTTGTCTTCTCTTGTTCTTTGCCTTGATGATGCTGAAAAATGTTGATAACCATCAACAAATCAACTCCTCCATTTTTATCATATTAATGTCATCCTGCTATTTACATTGACATTAATTGCTGTTTAATGTTGGAGACAGCTCATACCATCCAGAAATTTGCGTACACTTGGCCCAAACATACACAAACAGAAAATAGCATGCTGAAGATATGCACTGTACCAATTTCTTCACTTGAAATACAAAGGTCCTGTTCTAAACGTAGTTCTTACGTCTTAAAGTACAAAACACTAAATTATTTCATTACTTAACAAAACCTTAAATTATCAACTGTACTTGAGTAGGGCAAGGTATACCACACTGGATACCAAACACTGCTGCCAATGTGAATGATATACCTTGTTTTGTGAATAGGGGATCATGGAGGTTTGAAGATATGAATGCTGTTTTCTACTGATAAAATGTTTCTGTTTACTTTTAAGTGGATGGTTATTGGGTAACTCGGTGACAAACTGGACTCTCATTAGGAGCTGGTGCTGTGATAGCAGTTACCCTACCTGCTCCAGTTTCCAGTCAGATGTGCGACTGTGCTTGTCGTAAGAGGCGACTAACGGTATTGGGTGGTCAGGCTTGCTGACTTGGTTGGCACATGTCATCAGTTCCCAATTGCGCAGATCAGTGCTCATGTTGTTGATCGCTGGATTGTCGGGTCCAGACTCGATTATTTACAGACAACCACCATATAGCTGGAATATTGCAGAGTGCAGCGTAAAACTAAACTCACTCACTCACTCCAGTCAGATGCCCTCCCGAAGGCATGGTGTGTGTGATAAGCATGAAATAGGGTGTTTTGGCAAAAGTTATGTTATTATAAATATCTTTACATACGCTTCTTTTTCTGGTTTTCAGTGGGAAAGACGTCACTTATCACAAGGTTCATGTACGACAGTTTTGACAACACATATCAGGTAAGAGTTTCAATTGGTGATTGCGAGGAAATATCTCCCACTCTATGAAAATATGTGAAAGAAGATTGAATTGTGATATTCGAAGTCAAGCTAGTGACTTAACCTATAGCAAATCTGGTGTAAAAACAATAATACCGAAATGCAGTGACAATATTGGATAATAATGTTCTCTTCTGAACACTTTAATGGAAGTAATTGTTACTTGTGAAATTTATGTAACAAGCCCCAACCAAGGTCTCATATCTCAGACCCCCTATATACGACTAATGCATAAGAATGACATCAGTGGTGTGCTGGCAAAAGTCTGTGCAGTTTGAAGTGTCATGTTTAGCAGTGATGCCATTTATTATTCGTTCGCCCCTATCTCAAAGTCAGCTGCATGCTTGTGATGTTCCTGGAGTGGCTGTTCTTCCTTGATAGGTTTTAATTTTCTACTTTACCTTTAATAATTATTAATATGTAACATGATATTGTCGTGGTATGACTAATTGCAGAGTGCAGTGTAAAACTAAACTCACGATATGGCGGAACTATTGATGTGGCTTAAAATCGTAACTCACTCACTCACTCACTCCTTAAGTGACTGACCACTCCATCACTGACCAACATCAGTTGTTTCATCTTAAAGCAAGCAGAAGCTTTGTCTTGTAGCTGAAGTACTGTGATGAAAGATTGTAACTGAACTCTTCACTCCCAGTTTGATAGTGATAATCACTCGTGGTTATTGTTATTTGATAACTGTAATTGATCTATCAGAATAGAGTAATATTCAAGGGATAATAGAACTTGAGTGCAGTTCTGTATAGAAATTTACTGGCTGTAAGTGGATTGACGTGAACTTGGTTTCAAGTCTTTTCCGTGTCCACTTCTATCAAGTATCTGTGTATGCTTACCAATTCAACCATATAGTTTTGGGGGGCCTTCCATTTGATGGTGTGACAGCGCTGGGACAGGTAGCCTGTACCCAGACCTGTTATGATCATGTGACCAATATGATTTGTACGTTTGGCATTTTAGAAGCTGATGGATAATAGAAATTTATAATACTTTATAGATAACAATGTCGTTATTTCTATGATGCGACATATTGGTATAGTTTCTGTACCATTGTCAAGTAAGAGTGAAACAATACAGTACAGAACCGGCTTTTATACATAAAACTGGGATTACGTAAGACAACATAAGTGCATCAATGGGATAGGTAGTAACACAGTAACAATGGGAGGAGGCGGAACAAGGTATACATAGCAGATGGGACAGGTAATGATACAATAACAATTGGAAGGGAGCCAGAGTAGAACAAGGTATTCATAGCAGATGGGATGGGCAATAATACAATGATAATAGGAGGATTATTATTGTTGTGAACTTTAATAGCTTCTTTGTGAGCACATATAAATGAATTGGAAGATTACTTGCAGTGAAAATTATCTAGTGGTTTACAGACAACTAAAATACCATCATTTGATTGCCCGAAATGAAAACTTACATGTCCCGGTTCCCTGGGCGATGGGATTTTTTATCCCCTGCCGGGTAGAACATTTTGACCCTTCCCAGCCCTAGTGTGAATTGTGTCAGCACGAAACAATTGGCAAATCATTGGGAAGGATTTGATTTCTTTCTTAGCTTCTCCCAGTAATGTTCCATTATGATCTCACTGAACTTTGAAAAAGTTAAAAGGCAAGAAGTTTCCGTGCATAGTTTCGGCTCATATACAGAACCTGTACAGTCAGACCTTGTTAATCGAACACTTTGGTTTGATATTGAATTCTTCGGATATACGAATCATTCGGATGTCAGGACCTAGGTGGTCGGCTACACATGAAAAACAACATTGAAGCATAACTACATTGTACACATGTACATTCTTTATTCAACATAACATCTGGTATAGCCTAACATAACATAAATTACATTGGCTTGATTACATTTTGAATGATGAATGTTGGCAGGCAGCAGTGTGTTTTGCATTTCTTGAACATGTCATTGTCAAATCAGCCGAATCAGATGGAGTCCCAAGCCATTTCACTTTTTCTTTCAAGATGTCGCTAATGGTTGTCTTCCCAATGCTATGGTCAAAATGGTCCTTTATGGTGTCCAGACTAGCTCTGGGATTTGCCTCTTTAAACAGGCAAATGTCTTTCTTTTCCCCGGCTGTAATGGCAGATCGTTTACATTTAGCAGGTGTACTGGCCATCTTGCTCAAATGCATAACAATGACACCCCCAGCCATCATTATTTATTCTTACCAAATCAATGATCCGACTCAGTCTCATCTCAGTGTCAACTCAGTGTCAAACTTTAATTGTTTCTTCTCTAATTAACCTACATGCCCGATGATAAATACATGTCTTCAATAAACTATAACTTAACTAGCTAGACACACAATGAATTGGCAAGTGGTAGACATGATAGACTTCGTGTTTTGATATATATCGCCGACAACAAAGGTAAAAACTGTGATCACTGTTAATAAGCGGTAAACATCCGACATCTTGCCGATGTCAGCTTCAGTGTTTGGATGTACGAGGCAAATTTGTACACATTTTGATGTTTCGGTAGCGAAATTGACCGTTCAGATATGGAAATTGAACATTCAGATATACGAGGTAAATTGCCAGTAGAAAAAATTGTTTTTTGTGAAGAATGTTCTGAAAGCGAGGTATTCGAATATCTGAAGTTCGGATATACGAGGTCTGACTGTATTTGTGGGCTGAATCTCAGTGTATGTTTATAGCTGTGTCAGGTTCCTGTGCTTGTGAGGTACACCAAAGTGTTGTATCTGAGTTACAGTATTTAGGTGACACCCTGTTGTATATCTGAAACTGTTCAACCTGTGAAGGTCCAAGGTAGAAAAGGCCCTCAGAACCTTTGTGCTTGTCGTACGAGGCAACTAACAGGATCGGGTGGTCAGACTTGGTTGACTCATGTCATCGGTTCCCAATTACACAGATTGATGCTCATGCTGTTGATCATAGGATTGTCTGGTCCAGATTTGATTATTTACAGACCATCTCCAAATAGCTGGAATATTGCTGAGTGAGGCATATAACTAAACACACTCACTCACTGAATAGGTTTAAGCATTCTATTTCTCACTTCTCATAACTAATGTGAACATATTGTAGGATTCTTTCAACAAAGCTTCAGGCAGTATGTCTAAAAGACAACACTATTCCTTGTAAGCATACAGAGGTATTCCCTAGACATTACAAGATCTACTGGACTTGTGTTCCCTTCACTCTGTTATGATCCATGTTCTCTCAGTGTTACTATATTGGGGTTAAATATTAAGTGGGTTTGGTTCAGGATTTTCCTAAAACTGCTATGTTGTTACTAAATATTGTTCACAACATGCTGAGCGCCATAGAAAATGGCATCCCACCTCGATCCCAGTTAGAAGGAAACAAGGGAACATATTTGTTCAGTGAATGTGGCAGTCTGTAAGAGGATAATCATTGATTCGGAACTTGTCTTCAAAAAACCTCAGGCAATGCTTGAAAATGACTTGGCTTCATTGGCACTCATCTTCCCATCGATTGATTTCCTTGCGTTGGATCGCTGCAGTGCACTGGGCTGGGCTGGGCTGGCGGATCTGCAGCGACTGAAGGTGCCATTCTGAAACTGCACTGCCAGTGTTATTGAGCAATTGGTCGAGGAACTATGCCTGTAAAAGTATCTCTTATGTCATGGCCAAGGTTGTTGTTGGGTATAGACAAGTGTGAAGTGCCCTCTGGAAGGACTATTTTGGGCTTGCGTTAGATAAGGCCTTTGTTTAATGTGATGGTTTAGGGACGTTTCTTTTACATGTGAAAAGAGCATCTTGGTTGGTTTTTCTTTTTTTGTCAGTTTGAAAAATGTGTTTTGCTTTGAGCATCCTGAGCACTTCAGTGTGGTCAAAATTTATGGGTCTGTTTTATCAGACCTGCTGAAAGCTTTTGATGAATGTTTTTTGAAGCATCAATAAGAAGTTTGGGAACTGAAAGGTTTAGTAGAACTTAACATACCTTGAGATATTTTGCTGGGATGGAAGTCAGTTTGATCAGGCAGTGTACAATAGGCTGTCCAAAGGATTCGTAGTAAACCTTCAGATCAACACCCTTAAACTTGACTTAAGCACTCTGCCAATGTCTTGGAAACTCTTCGACATCATATTTTAATGTTTTGGCTATGAAGTTAATCGTGAGTATTAAAACAGATGCACTTTCAAGGAGAAAGTTCAATACATTGCTCGCATTAACCCCCTTGAATTTCAGAGTTTCAGATTAAGATTACAGGATTTCAGATGAGATCACTTTCTAGTAGTATTAACTATCTATATAGATCAATCATCGATAGATATCAGAAAAGTAATTTTGAAAAAAATTAAATTGTCTGAAACAATTGAACATGTTTCACCCCATTGGTAAGGGTGACATGTTTATGCATAGGCTACTCACTAAACATCATCCTGAACGTAAGTTAGAAGACACCCTTGATTAAAAACTTTGTAAATTGTTTGAGTAATTAAAACTTTATTCTATCATAAAAGTTTATGTACTCTATTATTGATGACAGTATTTTCATATCAGTTATGTTTAAGTATTTTTCAGTTGCTGATATTACAGATTATTGGTTTTTTCAAGATTCATAAAATTATGACAGTGTAGTATTTTATGAGAAGTCACATGAGAAATTAAAGGGCCTTATGACATTTCTTTCAAATAATGGACACTTATTCGTGTGTCAGTTATTCTTGAGGACAGATTTTATCATACTTAAACCATTTTCTCTATGCTTGTGATAGTTTTGTGGTGTATTCTAATCAACGGTGCAGATGAAACTTGTAAGTTGCAGGATTCTGTTTCAGAAGATAGTTTCTTCTGTCTGTTGTATTAATATTTCTCTGTCTGCTGTTGTATAACTCTGATATACCATGGGAACATCTTGCATCACGCCAATGGGTTTTATGTACCACATCATGGCTAATGACACTGACATGTGTGTGACAGCTGATCTCATTAAACTGGACATTGACATATGCTCTTCACAGAAATATGTACATGAGAGGGTTGGTGGCTGCTGCATCAGTGTTATATTTTGGGAAAGGTAGGATGTCAGGAATATATCACATCTATAACCTTGTTTAATACTATCAGTCTTCTGCTGATGTTCTAATATTGATCTATGAATGGAGGGATGGATTAACCTGACTGGGTCTGAGTGAGTGAGTGAGTTTAGTTTTACGCCGCACTCAGCAATATTACAGCTATATGGCGGCGGTCTGTAAATAATCGAGTCTGGACCAGACAATCCAGTGACCAACAACATGAGCATCGATCTGCGCAATTGGGAACCGATGACATGTGTCAACCAAGTCAGGGAGCCTGACCACACGATCCCGTTAGTCGCCTCTTACGACAAGCATAGTCGCCTTTTATGACAAGCATGGGTTGCTGAAGGCCTATTCTACCCCCGACTGGGTCTGACAACAGAGCCATGAATGAAGACTAATTTCAAACCTAGTGCCACCACACTTTCTGCTGTTTAGTTCCACCAAACACAAGACAATATAGAATAGCGTTTTCAAAAATATGATGATATGAACATTTTAGCTGAACATATTTGTATATTATGCAAAATTTATTTATGAATTAAATTTGGTCACCTTCACATGTTTATTTCCTGGGTCCTGGGTGTAGGGATAACCAAGGGGGTCAGGTTTCATTTGTAACCACAAAGATCCAGGTTTGATTCCCAGCAAGGCGCATTGTTTAAAAAAACGTTTCTGGTGTCTTCCTGTCTTAGTGTTGCCAAAGGGAAGTGGTGCGAATGCATGTTTTCACTCACTAGTACCATTGCTGGGGACAGTGGGATGTCCTGGTGCTTAAAGCATCGTCCCAATGAAGACCAAGGTTAGATAAGCCACATGGATAAAATGTTTAAACCCCATTTCTTGTGTACTTTACAGTGATATTGCTGGAATACCGCTAAAAGAAGCTTTAAACCATGATCACTCACTCCACCTTTGTTGATGTCTGGATAGTTACTGTTCTACAAATGCCAGATAGCAGTCTCAAGGACCTGCATTTTCAAAATGCGAGTGGTCAAATCCATACATTCTCAGCAGAATGTTGACAGAAACTGCAAACTGTGCCCCAAACTTTGGAGTCTGCTTGTTTGACTCTCTGACATCATCTTCAGCACATTTTACTCTTGTGATACTGATTAATTAGTAGTGCTTACAAGACTGGACAGAAATTTACTGGACTTAGGTTTTGGGCCAATCATATAAGCTTCTGACTGAAAATGTATGAATATTGTTTCATGTTAAAGTAAGGAAAATAAACGGAATTGGTCAAATATTATAGGTTTCCTAAAATATTTCCAGCCATGACCAGATTTTCCTATTATAAGGGTTGTTTATTGATTTGGCAAAACAATTTCATTTGTCAAGATATAACAATTCAGATAAATTAAGATAGTGTTACCAAATGAAAGATGCATTTACAAATTGTCAAGCAAAGGAACTACTGAGTGTGCTACACATCTTACAGCTTATGAATTTTTTTTTTTGTCAAAATGCAATGTTTCTTGTGCTTTTTATATTTTCACCCATAATTCTAATATTTTTGCCTTCATTTTCAACCATGCTACAATTGTTGGATTTGCAGGCGGTTAGTGTACATTACTCATGAGCTGTTTTGTAGTCCGTTATGCTCAAGTTGCCGTGTTGTTAGCACTCCGTATATGTTTATTTTGGCATGGATTAGTAAACGCTAGCAGTGTTATAATTGTGATTTCCTTGCATGTGCATGCTTATTTTTTTTAATTCAAATTACTTCAACAGAAGTAGTGTGGCCTCAGCTTTATCACTCAGTCAGCTTCTACAGATTTTTTCCCTATTAAAAACAGCACCTATAACCTTAAGGGGAAGCTGTTGACTGGTTCCTAAATCTTGAAAAATATTTACCTCAAGGAACTATGTTTTGTCTTGACACTTTTGTGAGTTTTGTACAGTCATGTTTGTTTAAGTCATGTTATCAGAAATTGTAATTGTTTATTTCTGCGAAAGCATCTGCTCCGTGTTGTCTTCATGTTGCTTGATGAGATGTGTTGCGCTAGTTACATTTTTGCTTTTCGTTATCCACCTCATCTTATGGCCTTAGCCAAACTTCCGTAGAGTTGAAAATGGACCAACACAAGTAGCTCAGTAAGCCCTCTTATATAAAAGTCTTATTGCCAGGTTGATTTGAATCCCTTGTAAGAACATTAATTATCCATTATTAGGGCTCTTTGTGTCCTTTATGTCACGATTAACATGGATACTTAGCTGAATATAGCTCTAGTTGCCACTGCATATTGATGTTATTATTTGTCTGATCAAAGTGGTCACTGTCCTGTTACCTGTTGGAGAAGATAACCAGACACTGGGTCAGGTACTGATTATTGAACTCTTTGGCCAGTGAACATGGTGGAATATAGATCAGATGTGGAGTTGTTCTTGTTTGTTTAAAATGGCAAGCATCATGATACACTGTCTCCTGGAATGTGGGTGGACTCAGTCAGTCTTTGAGAGTCTTGATGCCTGTGGAGCAGTTGATTTTACAGTGATACAGTTGAAATAGGATACTTGATGGGCACATGTACAAGCCATTAAGTTGTAAAAATGTTGGTGTATGTTATGATGATGTGTTTCAAACCATGCCCGTTTTTACAATGTTCTTTCAGACTTATGACCATCAGTCAGATTTGGCCTTCAATAACTATTACTGTGATTGTGCTATGAAGAGACTGACAGTGGCATGGCAGATGTTTGTCATTTTGTACCAGTGGCTGATGTCCATCACTAAATTGTCTGGACCAGACTCGATATTTTACAGACAAGCATAATACAACTGGACGATAACTTAGTTTTGGTGACAGACAGACAAGCATGTGCTTTCATAATACAACACTATGCAATACAATTTATGAAAAATACACCAAAAGATTATGAAAATAAATGTTTAAGTTCCAAAGATAGAAAGATGGCAAAGTTTTGAAAATGCAACCACTTTCGTGCCTCTAATAGTGAAGTCATTGAACCAGTGTGACAATGGATCATGAATATTATTTTCATAGCACGAAAAAAACCAGCATACTCAAATACCTTTGGAAGTGCATTATGGCACATGTCAGTAGAAAATGCATTTGTGTATTTCATTGAATCCTGTCTGTGTTTTATCTGATTAAGTAATACAAAATGTGATACACTTCTGAAAGTCATTCAAACACTCCCAAGTAATACAGAATTGTCAACTGGTCTATTCAAGTGGAAGGATGTTCTCTTGTACAGATTTTGTAGTTACAGAGTTTGAAAGTCATGAACATATTTTGGTGAGAAGATAAAGTTGCATTCTTGCAAGTGAGCATATCCCAATAATGATGGAAGAATCACTTCCCTATCCTAATGTGGATGAGTAGGTATCTCATAGATGAGTTTTGTTGGAGCTTTAAGGTCCTGATACCCTATGTTCCTTAAGGTTCGGGTCCCCTAATTTGTTCTAATGTCCTAGGGCTATCAGTTCCCTTGAACGTGTGTTCTCTGGCTGATTAGGTACCTGTACCTGATGTCATAGGTCTGATAAGGCTTTGTACCTGACAGATAAGGTTCATCACAGCTGAATTCCTTGACAGATTAGGACTTGAGAGGCTTAGGTCCATGGTTGATTAGGTTCCTGAATGTTAAGGTCCCTGATGGTTTAGTTTCTTGATTGTTAAGGTCCCCGATGGATTAGTTTCCTGATTGTTAGGGGCCCTGATGGATCAGTTTCCTGATTGTTAGGGGCCCTGATGGATCAGTTTTTCCTGATTGTTAAGGTCGCCAATAGATTAGTTTTTCCTGATTGTTAAGGTCGCCAGTAGATTAGTTTTTCCTGATTGCTAAGGTCCCTGGTGGATTTGTAAATGTGCTTAAGATTAGGTTGCAAATTCTATCCTTGACAAGACCAAGCTTATCTGTGAGCTGATCAAACCATAAGATAATATGTCTGTGGCATGCTACTTGAAGATGGTTGTGCATACTGCCTTGGGCTAGCAGGAATACAGTTGATGAAGAGACGAGCAATAAGCAATCATTCATTCATTGATAAGACCATGATGAGATATTATGGCATGTCAGATAATGTGTTCTTATCTTTTTATGTTTTGTAACAAGGCAAAATGTTCAAGGACTGATGCACTGCCACTTTGCCTTCAGGCAGATGACATGTCTATAGATGCTTTTACACACTTGTGAAAAAGATATTGATTTCTAAGTCTGTCTCTTAAAGATAGGCGTAGCTCATAATGACCCTTGTTAAAATGACTGAAAGATGCCAAATATATTGCAGATGAAAGGTTTGGTTTTGACACAGCCATATGTACAGTTGTTTTGAGAACGCAAGGGACTGGTACTTTTCATAATCAGCTCTGATCCTTGATGACTTCTCAGTAGTCTTCTTCTTTTTGTGATGTAAAAAGTCTGAGCAACTGTAATGAAATCTTTGATGTTGTCCTTCTGTTGGCATGTTTCACATCATAAGTTTGAAATAGGTTCATCTTTAAATAGGTCTGTATTGCTCAGGCTTTGGTACAGTGATAAATTCTGCATCCTGAACACATAAATGTGGAGAATGTAGAAGAAAAAGAAATATTTTGTCCTGATTTTGACACAAAAGGTTGTCCTTGTACCTTCAGCGTTTCTTATTTACAAAGTGTATTTGCACAGATAAAATCTACCAGTTATACACAGCTTGTTATTGAACCTGTTTGGTTTTCCAGTAGCTATAAATAGCCAGAACTACATGAAGCAAACACCATTAGTCTTGTGTCACCTATTATGCCAATAAGGTAATCGATAATCAAAATGATAGCCCATGGCCTGTTTTCAGAGGCCAGCTAATCTCTTATCTTGTCAGTGAATAGATCAAAGGTTCAGATCTTAGAAAGTCTTTGTTATTGCACTTGTAATTCAGATATGACGAATCAAACGTTCATCTCGGTGGATGATGTTGACCATTTTGACCCGTGAAGCAATCAGTAACCCTTCCAAGAGGAAACAGGGTTAGTAGTAACACCAGTTGGTCATAATGCTAGTCTGGTGATGCTGGTTCAAACAAGATTTTTTTTTTTAACACAACTCTGCCATATAGCTGTTATCTTGCTGAGTGTAGTGCTAAGGAACCATGTATAATTTGTAGCCAGGGAGGTGATGATGATTTTTATGGAGAAGCATGTAAAATATGACTCTCTCCCACACAAACCAATCTGAAATTTATTTACAGAGTAAGTGACCCCACTGTATCTCATATACGAAGTCAATGACCCCTGCCCCCTAAATTCTAAGCTTACTTTTTCAATATTTTTATGACCTTACCCTAGTCTCTCTAACACGCACGCACGTACGTTGTCCTTCTTCCCAAGAACAAATTGGTTGACCCAGGCCAGTCTACCTGGTGTATTTTGTATGATTTTTATCATTAAATACAATCATACACCCACATAGAGGATTTACTGCCAATCGAGTTATGTTTGTCTAACGGTTGTTTCATTCCACACTGTAGTTCAACTGTTAGTATTAACCATCATTGAGAATGTCCTTGTCTGTTCTTCCACTATTGTTTATCACTGCCATCCACACACACAACCAAGTCCTGCCGATATCTTCCAGTAACTTGCGAATGGCAATATCATAGCTGACCAAGCCATTGACAAACCCCCAGATTAGAAAATCCAAAAATTTTCCTACTATCAAAAGTTAATTGAGAAGTGCACTTCCATCCGCAGAATAAGCAGGTCAACAAATAGAGCCAAGTGTGTGCATATTGTCATTCAGACATTAATACTGAACATTCAGGAGACATGCTGGAAGGAGCCAGGTTATATTCCTCATGAGATTGTACACTTTTATGCTTCAAAATGCACTTTTTAGCAACCATGGATAGACTTTAAAGACAAGTGGGGTATTCAGGTCTAGTGACTCCGATGATTATGAATGACAATACAGTGATGATTTTTTATAGACCATAGATGAAAAACATTCACATTTTGCAGAACGATCAGTCTAGGTAGAATTTCCTGTTTAGTTATGGTATATATTCACTCAGGGTCTGTGCACTGTCTGCAACTTTTTGACAAATAAATTGCATTCAGCTTCAGCAGAAAGGAACATATATTATGAAAGCAGAAAAACAATTGTATTCATTGAGGGTATTTTTTATTTAAAAGTTGGCATGAGTGTCAGTCGTCCATCAATCATGACCACTGTCCACATCAACATCCATCCCCAGTCTCTGTTTACTGTGTGAGCAGCAGCAGCATGGACAGATTAGTCTAGACACTGGAAGCACATACATAGGACATATTATCAAGTTAACACATGAGAAGATTAGATTCATCGTGGGGATCATACATTTTTCAGTAGTATTATGATTGGTTTATGTGACAATAAATTCAAGATGTATTAAGGACATGTAAATAGCAGTAATTATCTAAACGCCCTGTACAGTGTTCTACATTTTTGTTGTCTCCTGAACCCCACCATTGTAAGTCAGTTAGGCTGATTGCTATTCTTATGAAAATAAGACCATATTCTGCGTGTTCTCATGATGTTTTCAAGCCCTGTCTGTGTTTCCTTATGAGTCATAGCAACCTGAAAATGGTGTCTCACCATTGGCGCAACTAGGGCAGGTTCCACTGTGTATTTGTGTAGAATTTGTTCAGGATTTGTTATGTCAATAGTGATCGTCTTGTTGGACCAGCTTTATGGTTGCTTGTGAATATTCACTCTGTGAACTATTGCGTGTTATTCTTGTGTATAGTGCATCTTGATCCAATAAAGTGTGGAATTTCCTTGTTGAAGAAATTGGTGAATGAATCATTCAGTTTCAGCTCTGGTAAATTCCTGCATTCAGTGATATTGTAAGGGCCACACTTCGTAAGCAGTGTCAAGGACAACATTTTTAGGGATGATTTCTAATATCAATTAGTTTTCTACCTGCAGATTTTTTAAACCACCATATGATCTGACAGTCTTATTTGACATTTTTATGATGAAAGTTGGCAGTAATCATGGTTGTGGTTGGCATTTTCAATGAGTTCCTCAGAGACAGCTACAGAAAAACCTCCTTTCACACTGTGAAACAGTGGGAAATTCCTACTGACATGCTTGTCTGTGGCTAGTAAAAGTCCTATGGGGTCGTTTTCACATGTTAAGTTATATCATGCTCCTAAATCCTGCAAGATTATGACCTGATAAAAATCTTCATCATATCAGCAGCTTCATAATGAAACCCATGTCTGCTTTGAATTTTCAGGAATGTAAATTTTTTTGTTTTTGTTGGTCACTTTCAGGTATAGCTTGCACGACTGGCTATCAAATTTTGAATATCTAAATATTTTGCACACTGTGAACTGGTAACACCAGAGACCTAGAACAACCAACCCATATCCTCTAGAATGTACAATATGGTGTTCCCTGGCTGTATGGATTGTTTGTTCGAGTGGTCATAGAGCTGCAGTGTCAACAGACATTGAAATGCTGCGATGCTATTGATTGTTATCTGATGGATGTTCGCAATATTAAGTAACAGTAATGTTGTAGAATGTGTTTGACTGTGAAATAGGTTCAGCCGATGTTGGTTGTAGTTCTTGAATGGCACAAGAGTTGATCACCTTTATATCGACATTCTGTGTCTGTCTGCTGACATCGAGGTAAGAATTAGAGGAAATTTGATTGTCTAATCGAGACCAATTTACAGGACGTGATGGATGGGATTGGGGAGTTGTTCTTAGATGAATTCCTACCAAGAACCACAAACCCTGTATTGATCAGTCTGGTCTCATATGCCCACACTACAGATTGTTTCTCACTCTATCAACCACCTGTTGAGTACCAGTTTATCAACTTACTTTGCCAGCAGCACACCAGGATATTGCAGTGTTGTTGCAGTCATCAGAATCTGGTAGCAGAAAGAGGATTTAAACCAGGATGTTGTTGTGTTGTTTCACACTGTAGAATTCAGAAGTAGAGCAAGGAGTTCAACTCACCAGGGACCAGTGAAGGCTCCCAGGTAGAATAGGCCTTTAACAACCCATGTTTGCCATAAAAGGCCACTCAGCTTGTCATAAGAGGGGACTAATGGGATTGGGTGGTCAGACTCGCTGACTTGGTTGACACGTGTCATCGGTTCCCAATTGCACAGATCGATGTTCATGTTGTTGATCACTGGATTGTCTGATCCAAACTTGATTATTTACAGACAACCGCCATATAGCTGGAATATTGCTGAGTGCGACGTAAAACTAAACTCGCTCTCTCAACTCACCAGGATGTTGTGTTGTTCCAGTTCTTAGAAATTAGAATTTAGAAGTATCACATGGATATTGCTGTGAAGGTGCTGCCCTTACTTTAGACACCAGCAATACAATTTCATACCCAATGTTTCTTGCCCATGGTAATAGAGATGCCCCCGAAAAATTGGGATGCTCAAAGAGCATTTGATACCATGAACATTTGATAACTGGTTCTGGCAAGCAGATTTGTGCCAGTTTCCAACAAAGGTTCGCTCACTGGACTACAGTTTTACCCAGTGACTTAAACAGGGATCGAATTAGCAAGATAAAATATGCAAGACAATAACATAAAATTAAGATCACAGAATGCACTCACTGCACAGTTCATTTGCTATACTACATGGCTAGTCCCTGTGTTACATGTAGTGTTCTTTAGCTGGACATCAGCCACTTGTGGGTACTTGAAGATAATGTGCACATGTTCCAGTAACATTCTACTGCAGTGATTCATTAATTAGTGTGTGATTGGCCGCAGACTAGTTTATGTTTCAACTTTGATAAATTTATGGGACTGGGATGCAGTCTGGTTTTGTTCGGTACTGATATGTTCATAGTACAGGTTCTTTCAAGTTCCTGAAATTGATCCCTACAAAACTATTACTGATTTCAAGCCCAGTAGTGAAAACAGACTCACAGCTGTACATTATCGACCAACCAGTCAGTGAACTGAACTGAGTTAAAGAATGCATTATTGTGTTTCATTACCAATGAGGCCGGAAATATCAGGGTTTATACTTTTCATGTGATTCCCTTGGGCAAAATATTACGTTTTGGTGGCATGACGTCATCACCAATGCTATGACGTTACATTTCGTCTGTGATGTGTTCTACATGTAATGATGGCGGGGTGCAATGTTTGAAAGTAGGTTTGGTTTATATTCCTCAATTTGAAGACTTCGGTAATGAAGAGAATATTATATGCCATTACTACGTACTATGTTTGTGACACTTATGCCTAAATATCGGTATATTCCTTGGTCTCGCTTAAGAAATATCAACATTTAGACACCCATGTCATAAACATATTATGACATGGCCCCTCAGGTAGTATCCTTTGTTTAGATGACAAATCATAGTATTAAACAGCACTTCTCCTTTGAGTTCTGTTGGTCACTGGATTGTCTGCTCCAGACTCAATTATTTACAGACCACCGCCATATAGCTGGAATATTGCTTAACTCACTCACTCTTTGAAGTTTTTTTTAGTAGTTTATAACAGATTTGACAGTCAAGTCTCATTAATCTCACCTCCGTATACCTGACAGTCAGCTTTATCTGACCCTTTTGTTGGTAACAGATTGAATATGTGTGACTAAGTCTTATTTATTTAGTCCGACATCCTTGTTATTCTGGCAATTTGCTGTGCAACAGACGATGTTGGATTAATGAGACTTGACTGTATATTAAATGGACCCACAGTTATATTTCCTTGGCAGCTGTGATTCCTGGTGTCTTGAGATGGCTTGGAGTTGGAACACTCACAGCATTGTCTCCGAAACATCAGCAATAATCCTATGTCAAAATAGTGCTTCTTCCGATATCTTTTAGTAGTATATTATATTACCAATTTATAATCATGTTAGGAAAAGGCTAAGAAAAGGACCAAAAGCTGAATTGCCTTTGGGAACCCATTCTTCCTGATACCTTGAGATAGCTTGGAATGCTGAAAGCATTGTCAGGACACGGTCACCTTGTCCATAGCAATCTGGTAGCCCAATGCACTTCGTTGGACGTAATCTGTCCCTCTGCCACCTGATGTACTAGCCGAAACATTACCCTGCTGTCCCCACTAAGCTCTGGATAATGACAGGGCATTCTGGAACAGACTTGTCACACCATTCCCAAACCATTCTGATTTGTCCTGCTCATACAGTATGGTAAGGTCAGTTCATGAAACTTTCATGCTTTCTGGTTGTGTGGCAAAGACCTGGTTGTCTAGACACTGAGTAGCAGAAATCAATAAGACCAACAGGTTAGGCCTGCTTAGAGAGCACAAACTGCTTGTGTGGTGAGCATGGGCCAGGGTAATTAGCAGCACAACAGATACACTGTCCAGCCATCTGACTGCAGGCACCGCCCTGTTTGTGGGGAGAGCATTCAAGACATGGCAGTGTTAGGCTGTAGATATTAACCTGTTAGTGTCTGAGGGGCAGAGGGTTAGCTTGGTGGTTAAAACATCCAGTCATGATGCTGAAGGCCTGGGTTCAATTTCCCACATGGGTACGATGTGTGAAAGCCATTTCTGGTGTCCCCACCCCCAGCCACCACCATGATATTGCAGGAATATTGCCTTAAGTGGCTTAGAGTGAGTGAGTGAGTTTAGTTTTACACCACACTCAGCTATATTCCAGCTATAGGCGGCGGTCTGTAAATAAGTGACTCTGGGTCAGACAATCCAGTGATCAACAACATTAGCATTGATCTGCGCAATTGGGAACTGATGACATGTGTGAACCAAGTCAGCGTGCCTGACCATCCGATCCCTTTAGTCGCCTCTTACGACAAGCATAGTCGTCTTTTTTGGCAAACATGGGTTGCTGAAGGCCTATTCTACCCGGGGGCCTTCACGGGTCAAGTGGCTTAGAATCATACTCACTCACTATTAGTACTACCTGAAACCTGAAAGTTTTTATGAAGGATTGTCAGTTTCCTTGACAGTAAGTTTCCATTAACCCGAGGGTTTTTTTCAGGCGCACATTTTCGTAAGGTTTGAAAAGTGAACGTTGTGCGAGATTTGCGCTCGCGTGGTCCTGGATCTGCGTACGGCTATGAAATTGCACAGAAATGTAGAATATTTAATTTCCCATCCGTTGGTATAAACATAACTGCGGCTACCTCAGGGGTTTGAGAAATAGACACTGCTAAAAGTTGTCCAAAACTTTTGTGTGTTGAAAAACAGTAAGTTTCTCAGTTTTCATCGTGCACCAATTAAAGTACCCTGCTACGATTTTTTAAATTTATGAAAGTGTGAGCGAAGAAAATACAGCTTGATATCTGAACGACATAAGTGTATATGAAATGGATGTATGTGTTATCGCATAACGTCATACTCACAAAATCAAAAATGACCTGCAATAAATGTCAAAAATCGATTTTCTTCTGTGAAGTCAAACATCGACAGAGAGGTCATGCACGTATAAAGATAAGTGGGCATAACTCCGCTATGGTTTACATTAGGTCAATGTAACTCAGATCAAGTGGAGAGAATTTGCTGTGGATACGGACAGTATATTTTCATGATGTTTTGTTCACATTGAACCAAACTATTCCAATACAAATTTCCCCAATGTGAGAGGATGCCTTTTGGTAGTTTCACTATTTGTAAGAAAAGATGCCAATGTACTACATAAAAAAGCAGATAATAGCGATTTGGATGTCTCTATCCGATACATAATTTAGTTCTTAGATTCCCATAATCTCCTGTTTGGGTAGATGTATTTTGATTAATTTTGCATCATTATTAACGGAGTAACAGCCACATTTTCAAATGTAATGAAAAAACTGAAAATAATGCGACATTTTAGTTGACGTCACGACATGTTTTGTGCATTTTGTGACGTCGGAAAAAGACGAGTCTGGTTGCTGATTAGTATATATCTAACCTAATTTCTACTCAAAATATAAAATGAGTGGTTTTACCACTGAAATAGTGTCCAGAATATATCAACAATTACACGGTTTTACTACATATCTTATTGTTAGCAACACGCGCACCTGTCCAGCATCAGTTTAGCATAAATGAAAATTTCACAACACCTGAATATTCATTGAATATTCATTTAGGAAAAATACTTTTCTTCTTATGATTATGAAATTATTTCACTTCATAAGTATGCAATGAAAGGTACAAAGAGATCGCTTTTTCAGTACAGAAGTATCAGAATATGGACGTGAAGCTTGTCCAAATGAAGACATGACCTGGTTCATGTATTTTTAACAATTTTAGTATAAATATTGTTTGAGTTAGATATTGTGCCATCAGATATATTTTAATGAAATTTGAATTGACTTTATTATCGAAAAGAACTGATAATGAATCATAAAACGTTTTTGAGAAACTCGCACCTGGTCAGTCAATATTCATAATTGTTTTGTCGACGAAAACGATACAAACCAATACAATGAACAAGACATTTCCTTTATATATGCGTGCCTCTACATTGCATAAAATGTACAAATCATTTTCATTAATATTATCAGTTTTACTTATAAGTTGGGATTAAATCGCTGTTTATTAACCTGTTCATATGAAACTGCAATATTTGTCCCGACGTATTGAATATTGTACATCACAGGAACTAAAGCACACTTGTGCAGAGGCTTAAAATGTGGTACAGTGCACTTACTGAGTCAATTTCCCATGTAAATATTAGTCAAACAAGTAAAAGCTTTCAAAGAATAAAAACACATACCTTATATCCACATATGATATGATGTTGAACATGGATATATGTAGATACTGAAATCAGTTTCATGAAAAAATATGTGAACGATAAGCAAAATATACATCACAATACTAAAAGTGCAATCGGAATGGTATGGGCATTGTGTTTATTCTTGTTCAACTGACCTTCACCTCAAAGAATTTGCCTAATATGTGCAACAATGTTGACGTGTGACATCACTACCAATGACCGATTTCTTTCAAAATGGCGGCTTCGCTGACAAGGGTACACAAGATTTTGCGAGGACTTTTTCCTTGATTCAGGGATCTTTTGAACATAAATGTAAAATGTAAGTAATCAGAATTATTCTGACTATCTGTGTTTTGTTATATGTTTTTATCGTTTACATTGTAAATGACGGAAGAAGCCAGAAATGCTGTTAAGTACCATTGTCGTTCTGCGTGACTTTGCGTCAGTCATGGCGTCACGCTGCACTGAAAGTTTGACAGTTTCTTATGAGTTACCAAATGATTTCATTGTATCTGTATTTAATTTGCTATTTCTTGCTACGATACTCTTCCCAAGAATATACTAAGCGTATTGAGCCATTGTAAGCAATTATTAGACGTCTGGATGTTGGAAAATTTCCGAAAATGCTATACAGTGAAAACTTGATATCAGTGATCATTAATATGCTATTTTTGAAATTCATTACTCCCAGTATATATCCGATTTTCACATTTCAAAACACACTGCAAATAACGCTGTGCATCTCGATTTTGTACAGTTTGAAAGTTGACGACATTTATGATGAAGCCTATTTTGAAAGGCAATTTTAAGCACTTTAGCTTGGTCTGAGGTAATAGTGGATGGTATCAAGAAACTGGGAATTTATCCGCAGAATTCAAAACTGTGAAATATTTATATATGGGTGGTATATTTAGAACTTTATTGAACTTCCAAATGAGGTATGTAGGAGAAGGACATATATGTCCCTGTGGCATCCAGGGGGTAAGGACAGTAAATTTCCATTAAGGATACTTAAGTTCAGTTGAAGGTATTAACTTTCAGTGCCTGAATACATATATCCATAATGGACAATGAAGGATATGATAGTGGGTTATAAGTTGCATTGATTGTGCAGTGATAATTATCTTGTAAAGTCAGGAGAAAGACAAATGCCATGACATTTTGTCTTGTGGAAACAACATGAGGTGGACAAGTATTAGCCATTATTGATCGGCCAGAAGAAGTTTCATTAACAATGATCATTGATTAAATTCTAACAAATTTCCAATATTAGTTGAAGGACAAGTTAATTTTATATCATATTTAGCCTCAGGGTTTTCAGTAATATAATTCAAGTATTATTAATTCTTATTAATGACGACCCAGCCCGGCCCAGGGTAGAATAGGCCTTCAGCAACCCATGCTTACCATAAAAGGCAACTGTGCTTGTCGTATGAGACGACTAACGGGATTGGGTAGTCAGGCTTGCTGACCTGGTTGACACGTCACCGGTTATCAATTGCACAGATTGATGCTCATGTTGTTGATCACTGGATTGTCTGGTCCAGACTTGATTATTTACAGACCACCACCATTTAGCTGGAATATTGCTGAGTGCAATGTAAACCTAAACTCACTCACTCACTCTTATTAATGACAAACTTGATTGTATTTACCTAATCATTATTAGTAAGGAACATATATGGAAATGTGTAAATGTATGTAAAACGCTACAGGCAAATACCAAGTGTCTTGCACAGCAACATTTTCAGTCAACTAGTCCTTACAGGAACATATCCAGTAGACTTTGCAAGGTGTATTGATGATGATGCTGTTTGGCAGTTTCACTGACAGTGAAGTTTCAACAGGACTGTAGGACTGTTGTCAGTGTTTCAATAGGACTGCGAGACTGATGTCAGTTTCAGTAGGACTGTAGGACTGATGTCAGTTTCAGTAGGACTGTTAGACTGTTGTCAGTTTCAATAAGACACTAGGACTTTTGTCACTTTCAGTAGGACTGTAGGATTTCTGTCTACATTGCAGTAGGACAGCTCTCAGTTTCAACAGTACTGTAACACTGCTGTCAGTTGATATAGGACTGCAGGACTTACGTTAGTTTCAATAGAATTGTGGGACTGTTGTCAGATTCAATGGGACTGTAGGACTGATGTCACTTCAGTAAGACTGTAGTGAGATGAGAAATGATCTTTATTGCTCAACTGAAGAGCTCATTTGCACACCAGGAACTGTTGTTCAGTCGGTATTTACACATTTGCTATGTGTTACCCTTTCTGTAAATGTATGATTCAATATATTCTTATGAATAATGATTCAGACATTGTCTCTTGTAGGAATGGATTTTTGCCCATATTGAATAATTCAAGAGGTTTGGCATGAAGCTGTTTCGTTGCTTCTCAAGGTTCAAGTCAATAAATTATTGATCTTGCTGCTTAAGCGAGGTTTGAAAATGCAGTTGACTCGTCAGTATTGTTTACTTACAGTTTGTGAGGATTCAAATGATTATATTGCGAGATCGGTTTATGAAACCATGACAACCACTGTTGTATTGCTAATGATAGGATAGACTGTAAAAAATTTTTTATTGCCATATATCCTTTTCCTAAACCACGACAACCACAGTTGTATTAGTAATGATAGGATAGACTGTACAAATTTTCTATTGTATATCTGTTTCAGAAACCATGACAACCAAAAATGCATTGCTACTGATAAGGTAGAGCTCCTTGTGTCAAGGCCAGTTATTAAGTTAGATTAGATTTTTTTTATTATTAGATTGAAATGTATGTTAGCAGATGGTAATTAGCCAAGAACAGCCAAATAGTCGAATAGTGACAACATATCGCAGGGCAGTGGATCACTGATGGCGAGGTCAGTAAACATGCAGCAGAATGTTGTGAACAACGTTTGTGCTGTATATTGGAATATCCTGAAAAATGTCCTTGATATTATTGTTCTTCAGTAAGTTTTCAAGAAATAAATGATGAAACAAGATTTTCTCAGTATGGATCATTGTGATAGTGTGAAGTATCATTAAAGAGTTTAATTCAATCAGAAATGGGTACTGTACTTACAATACTTAAATTCCAAAACTTGCATACGTTCATGTCAGTTGCATATACAAGGCAACATGCAAGTTGATCTATTGTTTGTTTGAATGTAATTAGGAAATGTCAGTTAGTGCTCTCAAATAATTCAAGTTTTACAATTCTGAAAGTCTGGTGATTGTAAACAAAATGTCCCTTCTAAAAGGTCAGCCATTCCAGACCCATGAAGATCTGGGATATAATGGGTCTTCAGCAGCAATGTTTGCCACCAAAGGCGGCTATGCTTGTTGTAAGAGGTAACTAACTTGATCAGGTGGTCAGGCTCGCTGATTTGGTTGACTAATGTCATCTGTTCCCAACTGCACACTTAAATGCTCATGTTGTTGATCATTTGGTCCAGATTTGATTATTTACAGATTACTGTCATATAGTCCGAATATTGCTGAGTGTAGCGTAAAACTAAACTCACTCATCCATTCCATTTATGGAAAAGATTTGCATGGCCTAGAAAAGCTTAGAAAAGGTCATTTGTCCATTTGTGTCCATGTTGGAGAGGATGTACACCTTGATGTCAGTATTCATCAGTGTTTATGTGTATGTTATCCATAAAATTTGTCCACATTCTTCAGTGTTGGGAATTTTGCTCACCTTGACGTGTTTGGAAAAGGGTAGACTGAAAACCAGTCTCTAAAATGAACACATTTTACAGACATGAAAAAAACAGTTCCTAAACTATAATCATACAAAATAATGAGAAGGAGCCCAGAGACTGTCTTCATTTCCTGAACTCTGGTAATCTAGACTTGCCACACATTTTACAGACATGAAAAAAACAGTTCCTAAACTATAATCATACAGAGCCCAGAGACTGTCTTCATTTCCTGAACTCTGGTAATCTAGACTTGCCACATATTCTGTTTGCTAACTGACTTGTTTCCATTTACATAGATGATATGTCAGTGTTTTCACATACGTTGAAGTGAAATGCTTTCAGGACATTTCTCAAGGAAATGTGCCACACCAACCAATGCCTTTTAGAAAACTCAAGGACATTTCAAGTCAGTGTCCTAGAAAATGCATATTCATCTTCATGCCATTTTAAGCACAGTGAATGTGCTAACAGAACTGAAAGCCAGTAGTTCAAATGTTGTTTTCTTTTTGAAAATATTCTCCAGCTACAAAGCACCTGTTCAACAAGTCGCCAGCCAGTATTCCCGTTCTGTATGTTTGTATGTATCACTGATTGTTTTATGCATGGAGTATTGATTTTTGTTCTCTCTGTTTCCGCAGGCGACCATAGGTATAGACTTCCTGTCAAAGACAATGTACTTGGAAGACAGAACGGTGAGTATGCATGCCTACAGTCATGTAAACAAGAGGGTGTTTTTGTCACTGATGTGTAGTGTTGGGGTCATAGGGGGACTTATAGAGACAGTTGTCTCCTTACAACACCCCTGTAGGAACTTCAGTGTGAGGCCTCAGTGTTTGTCAACTAATTGGACCAGGTGTTCAGACCTTGAGACAGGTTTGTCTGTCCAAGACTTGAAAGACTGCTCTGACATGCCTGGAATTTTGTATACTCAGATAAGGAGACATGAATATCCAGTACACCAGTCATAAGTAATGACTGGTATGATATGTGTATCATCTGACTGATTGTTGGTGTTATACTATCAACTGCTGGTTTGAGTGGCCCTTTTCAATTAAAGCAGTGGTATAGCTGCAACTTTGCTGAACACACTCACACTCACCTTTCACACTCGCTTGTGCGCGCTCACTCACCGACTCACTTGTACACTCACTCACACCCTCACCCTCACCCACACCCTCACCCACACCTTCACCCACACCCTCACCCACACCTTCACCCACACCCTTCTGACCTCTCTCCCTCCCACTAAATTACATGAACAAGCTATATATGATGCAAAAAATGTTCAAGAAGATAACCGTGGTAAGATGTCTTATTTCATACAATGTGACATTGAGACTGGGTTATCACATTCTTCCATGAAAATTGAAAGAACCAGAAATATGAATGGTAACAGAGCTTTCAGATTGAGTTTTTGTATTGTAATGGTGTTTTGGTGGTGGCATTACAATGTGTTTATCATCATTACTTCAACTTCAAGGGTTTATATGTTTTATGTTCCTCCATCACCAGTGGAGACTTATGGACACATGGCTCTGTAGTCAGTTATTTCAACAAAAAATCAATGCCCAGCTGTAGCCGAGTTCATACAAAGTTCATCAACTGAGTAATGCCCATTTGACTTATACCCTTTCTCATTTCACTACCTTACTAAACTAAACAGATCACTGCTATGTCAGTTAATATCAGCTCAATTTGTACCAGGGTGATAGAGGAAGGTAATTCATCAAACACATTGGAGATATGCTTGGGTGATATACAGCTATATTCCTGATTCTGTTGATACAATGAAATTGGATTACTACACAGACTATTGTGATTTCATTCCTGGCCAGTCAAATGACTTAAATATCTGCTACTGTGGCTTGTTAGATCATTATTGTCTCCCGGCCCAATGCGGAACAGCGGACAATGTATTCAGCAGCATGTGTGCATCCCAGTTCCTCATGCACTGTTGAACCCAAATTTGGTGACAGCTTACATTTTGGGGATTACACAGGCACCAGTCATTTTGAGTGAACTTGACCTTATCTTCAAGGTCACAATGGCACTTTGATCACTTTTCAAACTTTTGTAAACAAGATATCGCATAAAATGTTGCACCCAGTTTTAGCCTCTGAGCTGAAAAATATATTAACATTCTAACAAATAAGGGTAATAGAGATTAGGGTACCCTGTGGAAAATGTGGACCCGCCCTAGCCCTAATACACACTAATATTGACAGCGGATATGTTCATCTGTACATTTATACCTGCTATATTCCTGAAATATCTTCACAGAAGTGAGCAATACTAAAAACTACATCACTCGAAAGGTAATGTTCTGTGTGACCAAAAGCTACCCTAGTATATATGTTAAGCAGTGAGGGACATTGCCATGCTAGTGGCAAAAACATGTGTATGTTGCAGAAAATTGATATTACAGTTCGCAAAGAGGTTTTGGATGGCAAATACTTGAAAGATAATCTCACCCTAATGTTTTTAACACAAACTCTTACTGCTGTGCTTAAGAATATACATGGTATGAACACCTGGTTTTCCGTCATACCTTGATGAGTGGTATGAATTAATGAAGTCATTTCTAATGAAAATGATAACTTAACATACAGAAACTACACCAATATTCAGTGCTCTAATGTGACACAGCTGTGTATTTTCATACACCTTATCACTTGATTGTCTGTTATTTGCAGACTGGCATCATGAACCAGTGATGTGTTACTGATGACTGACTTCTAATGGACAGTTTTGTCAAGTTGTTGTATGTTTTCTGTTGTCCAGATCCGGTTACAGCTGTGGGACACGGCAGGGCAGGAGAGGTTTAGAAGTCTCATCCCTAGTTACATCCGAGATTCCTCTGTAGCAGTAGTTGTGTATGATATAACAAGTGAGTACATCATGGTGGTGATGATGATGATGATGATGATGATGATGATGATGATTGTGTATCACCATGCTGTGATAGTGTAGGACTTTCTAGTGGTATTCCAATGTTTGTTTTTACATACAAAATACCAGTTTTTCCCAGCATCCAATGCTTATCGGAGTCACAAGAATATTTATTTAAGTGTCATGAGCTAACGTGTCCTTAATGTTTCAGCTATCGTGTATTTAATGTTTCAGATGCAAATTCCTTCCACCAAACATCCAAATGGATTGATGATGTGCGGACAGAGAGAGGGAGTGATGTCATTATAATGCTTGTAGGAAATAAAACAGATCTGTCAGATAAGAGGTTTGTTTATTTAGAGTCAGTCTATAACTTGAGTTTTATGAGGCACTATGGCAGGACATTTAATGTCATCAGAACAAGCCAACTGTTGTATGTACCACAAAAGTTGATTTAACTGGTATATGTTACAATAACCTGTATCTTGTAATTGGACCTCTTGTGATAGTCATTAAAAGGTTTTATTATATACCCATGTAAACTTGGATAGGAATACAAGGGTGCAATACAGATGATGTGGTCAAATACCATATTGTATCTCAGGTTCGGTATGGAACTCCTGCCGCTATGCTGTGACTTGTTTTATTAAGAAACAGATTAATCCAAGATAATACTATTTAAGAGGGTATAAAGTAAATACAGAACGTCATACTAGTGCATTTGGTATGTTTTGTATTGAACTCAAAGATGTCTTCTGAGCAGAGAAACAACTTGTTCATCCAACTTTAATACAAAACATTCAAATGCTCAATTATGATGTTCTATATATGTGCAGCTGTATTATTGATGTTGGATGTTCATGAATAATTGTGTCATTGTGGTGTTGAAGAAAACATTTTGGTATTGTCACAGATGCTACTTATCAATCTCTACAAATCTGTTCTTGGAACATGAATTGGGAACTTTTAAAGAGAATTTTCCACCATATTTTGTGTGTCTGTGTTGGTATAAACATAGTCAAGAATATTGATTAGGAGTATTCATCCCTTGATTATTCTGCATCCTCAACATGTGACATGTTAGGTTTAGAGTTACTTCCCTTGTTAAAGTCATGACACCCTTGCTGCTTTGTTCCAGACAAGTGACAACAGAGGAAGGGGAGAGGAAAGCAAAAGAGTTAAATGTCATGTTTATAGAAACCAGCGCCAAGGCCGGGTATAACGTCAAACAAGTAAGTAGGAGTCCCAACCACAGAAGGTCATGTTGTAGCCTAGTGATTAAACTGTTTGCTCATCATCCAAAGGCCAAGGATTCAATCCCCACTTGGGTAAAGCATGCTTAGCCTGTTCCTTGTATCCCTGTATTAATAGATCTGTTGGTCAGGTCTAAAGACTTGGTTCATAATGCTATGTTGTATACTGGCACCATGAATCGTTCTCAGTATCATTCACTATCATCCTGGACTGTTCTTTCCGATGTGCTGTGATATTACTGAAATGTGACGTTAAATGATGAATGACCAATGGGAATATAGCAGAATGTCTTTACTAATGACTGCTGGTTCCACTTTCAGTTATTCCGTCGTGTTGCAGCAGCACTACCAGGAATGGAACAAACAGAACCCAAGAAAGGCGAGAGTATCCTTGACACAATAACACGGACCATATTACTTGCTCTTATACAGGTTGTATCATGCCAGTCCATTAAAGGGCCTGACTGTAGTTGCAGAAAGATGCCTAAGCGTAGAAATGTTAGCTTTTGCCACTAACAGAAAACTGAAGCGGACATCTGTAACCTGTCTTTGGTTTAACATTGAATTCATTTCTATTGACAGTTGGCATAACACTCAAATCATGAGCATATCACATTTTGCTGAAATATATTTTAAAGACCATTGTCAGTCATAAAACAGTTATTAGAATTAGCTTGCCTTTGCTTATTTGTTGGGTGATGGTTTTTGTGGGATGTCAGAGACTCATGCTGGATTTTCTCTGCAGGCCTGGTGGCCCTGTGGGTACCGTGTTTGATATTATGGTGGACTTGTTTTACTCTTTTGGGAGTGGCCTAATTTATATATGTTTGTCATTCACCAAAATAATTTGCATGACAAGCCAGTCAAACGATGTGGAATCACATACGATATGTTGAATAATTCACAATCACAAACCCTTTTCCACTCTTAATCTGTATTTTGAAAAGCAGCATATAAGCCATTTTGAAACCTTGTACATAACATTTTGAGAGCACAAGTTCAACAATGGCCTTGTCACATTAAGGTAAGAATTGTACACTTGACTTGCATATCATGTGTGACATGTCAAAGAAAACACAGTATCTTAGGACTGATCATTAGATCTTCAAGGGCAGGAAAGGGTCGGGGATTTGTCAACAAAGTGCATAGTCCCTGTACATGCTTGAAATTTATTTTATTACTTTATGCTGATGGGGGAAAGAAATGAAATTGCATCAGAAATTTACAGTGTTTGCTACATCTTTTCAATAAGAGATTGTTCAGGATTTTGCCAATATATATGTGGGTTTTTGCATATGTAACTGAAAAAAACATATCTTTCCGCCCCTACAGCACTATAATGGTCAGTCCAAAAGAGAATCTGTTGTTGAAGTTTGCCATTGTGTCATCAAGCGATTTTTGCCTTTCAAAAATCAGTGGCTGAAGTCAATACTTTGTGTCTTCAGATTCAACTTCAGCATCTGCTTGATGTCATGGCATTTAATGTGTCACATATGGTAGTTCATGTGAAATATTTGTGGTGGACTGTTCAAGCTGTTTGTATTTTGCCATATTTACTGGCAATAATTTAATGGAGCTCCTATTTCCAGTCCCAGGCTTATTGTTGAGGTGTGGTGGTGTGCTGTGTGTGTTTGTGTACAAGTGTCTTGTAATGGTGTCTCACTCCACAATCCATCTTACGGTTCAGTGTGTGTTGGGCTCTTTATTATATGCTGAAGTGGGGTGGTCATCTTGTGGTATTAGTTTCCTCGGGAAGAACACTGCCTTGTTTAACAGACAGTAAATGGAGCTGCTTAATAGAAAATCTCATGCCTTTTCATTCAGCTGCAAACTTGTGAATCTCTTGCCCTAATACAGAGTTACAAAACTTGTGAATCTCTTGTCCTAATGTACAGCTACGAACATGTGAATCTCTTTCCCAAACATGGGGCAACACACTTGCCCTGACTCTGAGCTATGAACTTGGGAATTTCTTACCCTAACTGGAATTACCAACTTTGTTAATCTCTTACCCTGACATAGAGCTACATACTCTAATTTTATGTGCTGACATGGTCAGTAAAATCATGTCCTTTGTGTTTGTGCTACAAGCTTGTGAGTCTTCTGTACATGGATTTTAGATATTTATCAAGGTGACTGCCTGACCGTCACAATCTCGTCTGTTTGTTGGTAACCTGCCTAGCACTCAGCACTAAAGGGAATAACTTGTCACCTTGAATCTGCAGAGAAGGGTATCAGTGTTAGGGTACATGTCTGTTAGTCTTTACTCAGGACGAATACAAACAGCAAACAACTCAGTTATGAAAATAACATACTTTTAAGTGAATTTCACAAACTTGTCAAAAATGCATTCGTTAGTTACCCTTTTAGCAAGAACAGAGCAATGTATCAAATGGTCTTTATTGTACCATATTACATTGATGGGGGGTCATTTATTGTCAAAGGGAGCTAACTCCGGAGTGTCAGTTTTCAGTGAATTGTTTATGTTTAATGCAGGCAGATAATGACTTCATGGATGCCTGTGTCTGATAGTCATGGTATAATAATATAGGATCTTACTGAATTGTATACCATTGCTATGGCAACCGGCTCACTTCATCTTATCAAGCCTGCATGGTGGATAAACCTTACATACAGACAAAATGAAAGAGCCACCATACAACACAAATCTTTCAAAGTTGTTAAGTGAATAACAGTTGCTTGTTTCTTCATTCTTTCAGCGAACTAGTCCACTGGGTAGATATTATCACAAATCCTTTCTCAAGGAACACAATGAGCCACTGACTTTTGATTCACAGACCTTTTCCTAGGAGATTAAGGGATGGTACTCTTCCTTTTTTACAGAGGTCCATTATTTTCTACCATGTGTATAGTGTAGATGTCAAAGGGTGATTGTGATCCAATCAGTACATGGCATTCATCATCCACAACGATCCTTTGCACCAATTGTCCTGCATGCTAACATCTCTGCTTGAATGTTCTTGTGCTGTCCTCTCTGTCTGAGGTGCTGGTTGTAGTGTACTGATTAACTGCAAGCTGCTATAAGCATGGTTACGGTTCGAAAGTAGACCTTTGTTCATTTCCTAGGGAAGTTTATCTGCTTGTTTTAATGCAGTAATATAGTGTTTGACTTTTTCTTCTATTGAATTCAAATAATTCAGAAAAATAGTTTTAGATATTAATTGATCTCTGAATAAATCATCACTCAATTATATTACCTGATGTAATGATAGATTGTAAAACAAAAATGATATTTGATAAACTGACATAGTCAGAGTTACCTGAAAACAACATGCTTTCTACTTGTGCATGGACAGTGGATTGTCAACAAGTATTTGGCAGCTGAGATTGTTTGGCAAGTGATGGTCACATGATGCTTGGGTTTTCATAGTCTTCATTTCAAATTTTTACCTTGCATTATTTTGTGTCTCTAAGGTCCACATTAGGCCATCATCAAAGATTATTTTTATTGATCCATTTCTGAACAAATACCGAGTTAAGCACTCCCAATAAGAGCAATGCAGAAAGTTACTAAACAAAGTCTTTTTGATAGTATGTGTAAGTTTCTGTTCTGAGACTGGAAATAGAGAGGCTTATAGGTGCTTGAATAAATTAATGTAACTCTTTTCTTTTTTTAATTAATTTGATTAATGGCTGTGATTTGATTGAGTTTGACACCTTAACCCTCCCCAGTGACTGAGGTGAAACTGAAGGAGACGCCGGCCGAGCCTCAGGCACAAGAAGGAGGCTGTGCATGCTAGATGTGTCGCTGTTTCTTACTGGCTACTCTATTTGTATGAGCTGTAACCACTGGTTGTATTTTTGTACATAGAATCACTTATTTCATTGGCCACTCAGTTTTGTACAAACTGTTATCATTGGTTGTATTTTTGTACATAGCTCAAACTGGAGGAAAGCAAGAAATAGTAGCAGTCATTTTCAGGCAAATTATTTATTGTAGATATTTGTGTATTGCAAAGAGTCATCATTGTTGATAGTGTCGTGTACAGTTTCCATTTAAATGTTGAAGAAAGTATGAAAACCTCATACTTTAGGAATGAGTTCATTAAACAAAATTATGACAAATATGAAACTATATTCTTTTGTGTTCCTCATTAAACAATATCTTCAAGTTCATCCATTCCAAACTATTGTACTTTATTTAGTCAAAGAAAGGCATGCTAAATTGTCATTTCACTGAAAGATTTAATGTTTAAGTAATTATTTTGTCTTTCCTAACGATAAACATGTGCCACACTGTAGGTAGGACAGTGGGCAGAGTGTTCACCTTGCAGGCACCATAGGCCTTGGTTTGTGCCCAATCATTCACTCACTATGCAGTTGTTTCTTGGGACTTAACGAGAATGACACATTTCTTGCTCTCCTTCACTGTCTAACAGGTTTGCCAGTGATGTGTTTTGAATGTGTGTATTTTAACATCAAAATTTGCCTCTCTCTGTTGTATAGTTGTATGCTTTGATGACAACCAATGACCATGACTTTCCTTCAACTTGGCACTAAGATCTCTCTGTGGTTCATGGCTGAGTGTTGAAATGGCATGGACATTCTCAGATAAGGATAGCCTCAAGTCCTGTCCAGATTTTACAGCAGTTCATGCCTCGTGCAAAAGCACCTAATTGGTTTAGCTTTTGCCTCTTGTTTAGTTTCAGCCAATGGAAGGACTTTTCTAACGATTATGATTTCAACATAATGGAATGGTGAAATGGACATAAAGATGGTAATTTTCACATGATTATGACTTTCAAGGAAAGTTTTTGTTACCTCAATGGATCATGAGCAGATAATTAATCAAAGTGGCTGGGAGGGTGCCTGATAACTAGCGAAAGAGATGCTCTTTTATCTGTTAGTGGACAGTTCATTTTCTTAGTTTATAGGGGCAGAGATGTAGCTCAATTGGTATTTTGTCACTCCTCTGGTTTACAGGACTTAGTTCTATTCCATTTTTCAAGCTTGTCATGATAACTCTGGGGAATCTTAGCACTAAAGGGTCATGAGCTGTGGCATTTTTGATGAATGGTTCAACGTAGTATGAGATGTCTTTAAGATAAAAACCCCAATCTGGAATCACTGTCATGCTTGTACACATACCAGAAGTGTTGAGTCAGAACCACAAAGCTTTCAATAGCTCTGCAATAGTTGTAGTTTTATCATAACAAGCAAAGTTGCACAGTGACCATGGTCTTATGCCTAAACACAGACTTAGAATAGTCATAGATTTGCAGTCACTTTGTGACATGGGGCTCTGGTTTATACTTGCCTCATTTGTATAGAAGGCTGAGAATGCCTCCATACTGAGGTGACCAAGTGGAACAAGACAACGGAACACACGGAATGTGTAATGTTCTAGGGGCACATGCAAAAGTCTCACTTTTCCAGTCCTTTACTGTGGACTTTATGATACAGGAGAAGCTTTAACTCTGCATGTAGTTTGTATTGGTAGTGATGCATGTATTCATATGTATTAATTTATTTTCCTCTTACCTGTGTATGGGTGTAGATATGGGTTATGTTATGCCTGTATATATTAAGCCAGGTTAGATGTTCTATAACCACTAAAAAGATCTGTCAGTGAACACACATCATTATTTACTACTTAGTAATGGATTTGTCAGCAATGTCAAAGTGACATTTTAGCACTATATTTGGGTCAATCAGTTACATAATATTTGTGATGATGTCCTAAACAGGTTCGCAAAAATTAATAGTAGTGGAACACTTAAACATATTTATGCTGACCTGTTGATGTATTTGGAGAGAAAGCATGGAACTGCTCCAGCGGAAAACAGTACATTTTGTAAATGTAATAGAGATCCTAGAATGTTTGGCAGTGGTTTCAGCACACCAGTTACTGGTAATTCATGCAGTGGTATGTTTTTGTCACTTGAATAATGTTCATTGAGGCTAGCAGCTGACATTAATTTGGGTTTGTGGATAATCTAGGGGTTAGTCCTCATAACACCAGGATTGGAATCAAGTGAGGTACCAAATTTGGTGTCAATTCGCAGTGTTCCTTGCAGTAATATTGCTGAACTGTCACTAACAGCTGAGTCCAATGATATCAATAGAGTCAGCATTTTACAGAATATACATCTGCGACTGTTCCTTTGTTGCCAGTGTGTTGCTTTCACACAAACTGAAAACACCAAAGGCTTTAACCAGATGGGAAAAAATCAAAGGATTCATTTGGCAAAATTCTTTGGCACAAACACATGCAGATTGGTTTGTCAAGTGTTTGCACATAGTGTTAATTTAGGGGAAGATCTTGGGTTCCAGGAAGGAAATGAAGGTCAGATAATCAGTAATCAACTATATCAAGTGGTGTTTATTGTTTGATGTCTATACATGTGATTGATATGAGGGTGTGTCAGAATTTACAGTTTTGGGTGGTAACATGTAGACGTCTGTTCCTTGGAACAGCTAATCATGTAGCAATACTTGAGATGATATGTAACCAAGTAAAGTTAGAATGGGTTGCTGAAGACTCCTGGTTTTTTTTGTTACATTCCACCTTTTGCGTCATGTACTACTTTTCCCACCTTGATACTTTTTCTGTTTTAAACTGAAAAATATGATCAAAACTGATCCGTATGGCAATTAAAATGTCTTTAGACTGTTTTTAAGCATTCTTGTCCTGAATGAAAGCAGAGCGAACAAAGTCAGTGATTTGTTTTGTGACAAAACATTGACCAAACTCACATCCTGTAAAGTACTTTATCATTTGTGTTCTGACAGTCTTTGAAAGTTCATTTGAGTCATTTTTACATATCATTGACTGCACACAAGTAGGAACGTTGTCAGTTGAAATGAATTTGATTGGAAATATAAACAAATTGTTCACAGTGAAATACTTGCTCATGCTCAAATTATTGTTATGTTCAGCAAATGAAAACAGCTGATGACCTATAACCTCAGTTATATGCAAATAAATACATAGTACATGTTGAGAATTAGCATCTATATTGAATAGCATGTTTAATAAAAGAAATCATGACTTATAAGCACAATTATAAGTAGAAGAAATGTGTTATACATTTTCAAATTCATGGATTGATCAACTTAAGACAATGAATGACATATAATAGCAGATGTCCTTGTACTTGATGCATGTTTAAATTGATTGCTTGCTTGGCTGAAAAAGACGACCAATGACTTCTACATACAACTTTTGTTTGGTTTATAGATATGTTTCAAGGATGTGAGCTTCTTTTTAGTTTCTCGAACTTCTTCCATTTCAAGTAAATGTTCTAGGTTTGTGTTAATAATGGTGTAGTAATTTGTGCATTATTCCAGAGTAATATATATCTTAATTATCACATGGGAAATAGTCTCAGTACAATGTGTCACACCTTTATCTGCCATAACTTCAAATCATTTCATGGTATAAATTGTGTACATGAGGGTCTGACCGATTTGGGATATGCTTGACGATTCCTAGGTTGTCTTTGCCTATTTTGTATTTCTAACATTGTTTTGTTTCTTGTCAGTGTCACACGCGGCAATATTCCATCAATATGGGTACAGATTGTAAATAACAGAAAGTAAAACAATCGAGACTTAACAACTTGAGATATGCCCGATCATTTGGTATGACTCTCTAGTTTCATGGGTGTGTATGACGAAGGCCTGTTTCTTGGCTTCAGGTGAGAGCCAATAGGGTGTGCGTGCACTGCTCTCATCACTGTCACACTGGCCTGTGCCAAGGCCATGTAGCCTGTCAGTGCTATAAGGCTGAACTAATCATAAGTGTCAATGTTCTCCACTGCTTGAAGAATATATTCAGATTCTCGGAAGTGTTTTTCTAATTGTACGCTGCACTGCCCACTTCGGTTACAATTCACATGCAGATATAGTGCTGAAATGAAATCATGGATTACAACAGTTTTGTGTTGTTAATTCTGATGACTTAAATCCATTCACTAAATTTTCTGAATGTAGGGTGCAACTGATGTTTATTAACCCAGACAGTAAGTCTAACCTAAGCAGGGGTCAGCAGCACTGACAACATCTATGCAAATTGCATTCAGATGCAAGGGAATTCAATTGAAAGTTTCAGAAAAATAATTCAAAAAGTGTTCTTACTTTTCTGATAATCAATATTATTGTTTTGTTTTAATTAACAGTTTTACTTCTTGTTTATCCCATGTGAATTGTAAAATTTACTTGAATTAGACAAGTATATTCAGACAAATATGCAGCATTCGAAAGCATTGAATTACATCATGGAGAAAAGGTGTTAATTTAACAACTGGAAACATAAAAGAAATCCTTTCTGTCAAGTTTCAGTTTTTCTATATTACCTTATATTGACCTATGGTTAAAACTGTTATATCATCCCAGGCGCTAAGGATGCAACATGTTGAGATTATCTGAAATATGTTCCATATATTGTGTATCAACCTGTTGGCTCAGTATTTGAAAGGAGGAAGTTAGTGTGACAGATACTTGTTAATATGGGGGTGTAACTGTGGTGTGATGGTAATGTTGCACTGGCATGCAGTCCATTGGCATGTAGCATTGTATGTTGCCATGCTTTTATATCAAATAAAATGGAAAACTGACCTGTGTTTTTGTTGTCATTTCCGTCGAGGCTCTCACTGTGTGTTCATGTTGATATTTTTTCAGTGAGAGTTAAGTAGGAAATCCTTATTGCATGGATTAAGCATGTTCTTACTTCAAAAGCAGTAGATCATCACTCTCAGATATCTGCCTTTTTTTTTTTTTCATTCTGTAGGTTGAAGTTTCAAATTAGTGATGAATATTGTTTGAATTTGTCCTAATATCAATGACAATAGTAGGTGTTTGTGGAAATGGTAGCAAGTCTTCTGGGCTGTGTGAACCAAACTAGTTGCATACCAAAGTGTTTTATGTCCAGACCTAGGCCTGATGTCTTTAATAAGCAATCAGTAATTTGTTCATTTATTTAGCTCAACAGGTCATGTGGCTGTTGTCCATCGTCCATCCTTACTTTGACAGATATCAGTTGATTTTGTCAAATCTGGTTTTATGGGAAGCTCACAAACTTATTGGGTTAGAAATCAAATTGCATTTTTCAAAATTAAGTGCATCAGTTGGCTACTGCCAGATGGTGACTTAAACATGGAAACTATGATAGAGAGATAAGTTTGGCAGTGACAAGTCGATTGTTACGTAATGATGGTTTCAAATACTATTGTTTGTCGTCAGATGTTAACGCAACAGAGTTTAGCCAATTTTGACCATGTGGAAAACCATGCCGTAACCAGACAGATGAGTTGGTTACAACCAGTTATCAATAATATAGCTTTAAGTTGATTTCTGGATACCTGGTCAGATTTGATATATCACTGTCGGTAAGGTAATGTGGTTTAATGTGGTTTATTTTACAGGAAATGACCTGGGACACATTTCTGAACAACTCATGCTGATGAATTTAGATCAGAATTACCTTATGAACACAGTACAGGTCACTCCAGCCTGAAGCGAAAAATACAGACACCTTCATAGTTCCTGTTTCCTGAGACAAACCGTTTGAGTACAGATTCAAAATAATGTCTGTTTTGCTTATTTGACCTGTAGAATTTCAAGAACGAGCATGCATTGACAAGTTTGTTTTCAGTCATATGAATCATATCTACCTGTTTTTTTTCCTTGACTTGTACAAGATATTGAACTGGAGCCTCTCAAGCCCCCAATAGACCATGCAGAAGCAGAAGGCGGTTGCTCTTGCTAACCTACTCTCGCCTTGTGATGTCATCACCAAATCAACCAATCGCCATTTGCGTTTCATCTCCACCATTGGTCCATGATGCCCTGTTGAGGGTGGGCCATTATGTCCGCTATATCTGACAGCAACAGCAGTATCCATAACCATGTGACACGTCATGTGATGATGTTGTGCTTGCTGTGGTGTTTGTCTGAACAATATAAGTTCCGTATTGCACACAGGTCAGCACAGCTTGCAATAGGTTTCGTTTCTGATTGGTTTGATGTTGGTGGATACTGTCTTCAGCAGACAGTTGTACTGTATTCCATGTACGGTTTTGGAGATAGTTGAGACAGTTTAAGAAAATGAGTATATTTTGATATTTACATGGTCATTGTGATGTCACAATGATGTTTGTTGATGTTTTTTACTTCATGCTATGCTATGTTTTATGTTATATTAACCTAAAACAATGTGATAATTATTTCCTTTCAACATCATCGCATTGTCTGCATGATGCTTAGAATGAATTGGAATTTTTTCTGTCTTAATTATTCACTCAAAGATGACAGTTTCTCAAGCATTATGAAAGTTACAGGTGGTTCCAGCATCAATTTGCATCAATCAGAAATACCAGAAATCATGAAGAAACCTTAAAGAAATTTATATATGTACACTCTGATGGACAGTAAGTGATGATGACGATGATGATGATGATGATGATGATGATGATGTATTGTGACCAGAGTCTGAATGTATTAAGTTATAATGACATGATGTAATCATCTCCTCTTCACATTGTTGTCAAATATTTCCTCATGACTTATTATACTGACACTCTGATTCCATTAACAGGGATTTACCATAAGTCCTGTATTTGAGGGTCCCAGGGACGCATGCTTATAATTTTCAGGGGTCCTAAACAAGAAAATGTGGGTCCCATACTCTTAAATAATATCATTAATACTGTTATTGTATTTTGTATCATGATCAACTCATTAATTGCGACAATAATGAAATTGCAAGCGATACCATAACCCAGCATGAGCAAACTCAGTGATAACTTACTATTACTTAATTAAAATTTTGTCAAAAGCATTTGGACTTTTTTTGCGTCTCTGTGGATGCAGTGATAAATTGTATTGCATCCACAGTCAATTTTATGTGTATAGGATGCAGGAACTTGCAGCCAGTAAATCCCTGCCGTTAAGTTATATATGTTGACATCACAATCAGATTATTTCTAATATCAGTCTTGTGACCATGTCCTTTGTCCTGATCTGATTATGACTATGCAATTGTTTATAAAGCATTGTTTGCTCATTGTCTGATTACATCATCAGCCTAAGCCAGCAATGTTTTTGAACCCTTGTTATATCAGTCAGTAAGATATTACAGTGTAATTGAAACAACCAATCAGAACATTTCAAGAGGATGTTAGGAACTGGCAGAACAGGACAACTATTCCACAACTCCAACAACTGGCTCAGGACACCATCATGAACAGTACCAGCAGAAACAACAGCAACAGCATTTGTAATCAGAATGGCAAGGTTGGTTCACTCAGTGAGAGACTATGCAAGTTATTTAGTGTCATAATTTCCCCATTTATGTGACAGTAATGTATTACCTAGTAATTGGGTTAACATTGTTAGAAAGTCTTGTTAGACTACACAGTGTGTATTGGTTTAGCTGTAGATGAAATATAAAGCACCTGTCTGTACTGATTCTGCACCCAATATCTGCATTTCAGCAATGGCTGACTCTTTCTTGAAGTTTGGCGTCTGAAAACAAACATTTGAGTATAAGCTTCAGAAAATGCTCAGGTCATATCGGATGAAATACAGTCTGAATTGAGACTATCTCTCCTGTTGATGTCAGTTTGTGAAAGGCTCAACTGTCTTTCACATTGTGGTTGGATTTAAGTTTTGATATGTTCTTCCCTCATGTAGGTACTCAATGTTTAGATTATAACTGAACTCCTGTTTTAACAAGTTCTTTAACTACATGCATAATTGTTTTGCAGGCTGAGATCTAAAACATATACCATTAAAGTGATTAACACAGATTAAATTCCATGTCTTTGATCAAGGCTCCCATATTTACCTTCCAACTGTCCTAACAACAAATATTGTAAAGATATGTACATTTGTCAGATATTCTTTTGTACATGATGCAGTGTTTATATATCCTTGGTAATGAGGAATGCATTGTCCATTATCTTCACTGACAGAAATCCCACATCCTTTCAAGACTACTGTTTGTTGATTTAAAGTTTTTATGCATGTGTTGATTTCACTAGTTATGCTACACACTGCAGGCATGCTTGTTATTTTGACCTTGTACTAGAACATGTGCCATGTCACAAAGCAATCTTACTGCAAGACAATTGTATGCTCTGACCTACAAGACTTGTCACTCTTAAATTGTGTTGTGGATTGGAGGCCTGGCTATTTTAATTCAGTTTTTCTTGAGCTATATTGATTAAGATTGCAATATGTTTTGATAGACCTACATCTTTTTTCTGCGAGCCTTGTAACAAAGATGTGTTGTTACCTCACATCTGGAATGAAACCATGGCAAATATGTCAACCCCAAAATAACCAGATGGTGGTAGGTCACAACTGTTTTATACTGAATTTTAAAAAGTGGTCATGGGTATTATGTAGTACAGTACTGTGTTTCAAGTCTTGCTTTCACTATCGTCAGGCTTGTTTCCAGTGTCAGTATCATGTGGCAAGAGTTAATTGCCCCTTGTCACCATTGTGTGGCATGGATTAAATCCCTTTTTGCTGTTGTTGAGAGTTAATTCCCTTCCTACTAGTGGCAAGCGTTTATTCCTTCCTCACTTGTGTAAGAGTAAATACCCTTGTCACTTGTGGTAGAATTAATTCCCTCCTTGAGACACCCTCCTTGGTAATCAGCTAGTGCATACTCAGCTTTAAAACGTAACTTTTGTACATGCTATGTTCTACCCTTTGTCCATGTTTGTGAATATATTCCATGAACTGTGGGTTTAAAGCTCAGGAATTTCTGCATATTATTTTGTTTGATTTGTCACCAGTTAGTGTTGTATCGACGAATGACCTGTTCAAGTAAACACACGTTATTGTGCACAGTGTCCCCCCGGACCCATTCTCCTGCAACAATGACTTAGTTGATCCTAGAAATCCATAGCTTAAACTGATATGGAGGAAACAAATGTGTATAGGTAAATTGCTATATAGACAGTGATGTAGACTGTCAAGGCTAGCATGTTCTGCCTGCTAGTGCAAGCAACAAATGTCCCCTACGTCAGTTTGGGATTTCTTCCCTAAGAAATCAGGAGACCCTTCCTGACAAATACCATTCATAACGTGTGTGGAGCAATGCTTATTGCAAAAGTCACTGGATTGTCTGGCCATGGTCCCCCAGATAGGTTCATGGTATGGCTCCAGAAAGTATCGCTAAATGTATCTCATGTCCCCAGGAGACTACTTGTGGTCAGAGATATCTTACAGGATCATGGGCTTGTGCTTTTGATTGCATGTAGTTCCTCAGCAGAAAGTTACACATTCATCAACCACTGGTATGTCTGATCCAGATTGTATTGTTTGCAGACTGCTTTTTATTGCAATTATTTTTACTGCAAACAATTAAATTGAACTATTTTTAATATATATATGAGGTTTGTTTTGCACGTAAACAAATTCCATACAGCTGAGGGCTTTTGCATATGTAATTCTGTGACGCCAGGAGTTGATTGTTAACTTTCATTGCTGTACTTACTACATGATGTATTGTGGATATGCTCTGCCAGCATGACAGTTGCTGCTTTTTTCTCCCAGAAGTGCAACTTGGTATTATGTTTTTTGTCACCACGTAGATGTTTGTATTTAATGTTGAGACAGCCCAAGTGATACCTCAGTAGAGTTTATGTTCTGTGCAAATGTGGCAAAAAAAAAATGAGAGCTTCAGGTTATTTCCTAACAACACCCCTGATGCTGCATTCAACTTACTCAGATCTTAATACAGGATTGAGTGATACCGTTACAAAGAACAGCTGAAAGATGCCCACCAGTGTCAAATATCTCATGGTGACATAAAGTATGCACAGTGGACATCTCTTGATTACTAAATGCCACAACAGGACAGGACACGAGAAATTGCAAGACAGGTTGTGAAGTCTGTTGCTGAATCTGCTTGAAAATGGAGACCATTTAGTGTTACCTGTGTCTGGTGATTAACGTCAGAATTACTGCATGTGAACAATATTATCTTCCCTTTCCTGCCTCATATTTGAATATGAACGAATATCTTCACTTTCCTGTTTTGTTTTTAATACACTAGAACAAACTTGCATGGATCACCTTTGTCCATGTTATCAACCTTGAGTTTTGAAGTTTCAGTTTGAAGGTTGTGAGTTTGGGTTTAACACCACTTGTGACAGTATTCCATTTACCTCACAGCATGAAAGTGGGGTGGAACGGGGCCATAACAGAGCTGCATCAATTTGTATGTCCCTGACGTGCTAAATGTTTCTCCTTGTCAGTAAAATCAAAATCTATCAGTAAGTAAAAGGGGTAGTATTACAGGTTGAATGAAATCAAAATGTTTCTCTTCTATTATCTTTTTCTGTAGTTTTAGGTCTGCTGATGTCATACCGTGTCATCACACAATACCCACACAATGCCCTTACTCACAACATTAGGGATAACAATGCACTGCCTCAGTGTTAGTTCCACAAGAGTTGTGGCAACACATGCATTTCACCACTTGGGTAGGTGTAGGAGTGATGTAGTCGATTCACTACAACCATTAGTTTAAATGTCAGCATATACTGGTTAACAGGTTTTCTGTTTTCTGGAACATGATAATTCATTGAAGCCCTCATGGAACCATGACTATCCGTAATGATATATGCACATACATGTTTCTTTTAAAATGTTGCATGCTGTTTTAAAGTTCCTATTGATATTTGCAATCAATGATGTTGGGATTTTCATCACAGATGTTCTCTCTTAAGAGTGCAAAAGAAATTCAGACTGACACATTTTTCATCAGTGTGTTTATTTATCAGTTTCGGAATATTTTAAAGGTAGGTTTGACAATTTATGCAATATAGTGTTAATGATGAAGTGTATGGTTTTAAGACTTTGCACAACAGTTTGTGTATTGTAATAAATGTGGAGCTTGGTGTACATGCATGTGGTTTAAGAAATATTCGTTAATGGAAGTACTTGTGCATTCAGGGCATGTTTTATTAATCATTTTGTTTCGCATTCAGCTGTTACTGTAAATATGATCTTAACATATAAATTGTTGTATAAATGTTTTCTATGTATACACAAGGGGGATGAACCCTTGGATGTACCCTGGTAACCATGGAAACACAATGAAAATACGAAGACTCCAGAACCTACTTTTGTTTTCTGGACAAATTTTGTGATATCCTCATGAGGCCAAGAAGGTATTTATCTGTTTCTCATTTTCAAAATATAATATAACCAAATCCCCCATGCATTTATGCACAACAAAGGGGGGTAACTGAAAGGACTGCGATAGTGTGTAATTTTTCCAACTTTGTAATCTGTTTTGTAGAACATCTTTAAATTTTGACAAACCAATAACAAATAAGATTAGACTTTCAATGATACTGAAACGAGCGACAAATGATTTTTGTGACCTATGTGATACAGTGTAGATAAACTAGGGACACATGTTATAAGTGTACGGAATACTCCCAACCTTGTATAGAGCTTCAAGCATTATGTGTGATGTTATGCTTTTGTCAAATGAAGAAGGTGGTTGCTTGTAACATGACCATTGATTAATACCTGTGTGTCGCTCTGAGACCTTGCTCAGCACACCCTACACACTATATACTGCTTAAGATATTCCTCAAATTGTAAATCAGTTGTCATGACAACAAATAGCTGATTAAGAGACTGTCTGCTCTTTGTTGGGGAAGTAATAAACATCATTCACTTACACTGGACTTTGTTGTTCAGTGTTTACAGTGTTCAGTTTTTTCATGTATGCCATGTCTGTACATGGAAATGAATTTCAAGGAAACTTGATTCTTTCATGTCATTTTACGTAATCTGTAGTGACAGATTAACATTAACAATATGAAAGATGTTGGTGTGACAGATTTTATAGTTCGTTTGGCTCAAAAGCGGACTGATGAATTGCAGTGTAACTCCAAAGCGAATAAGCATAACCTACTCAATGAAATGCTGATCATAATCAAAACATCCTACCAGCTCTTTGAGGTGTTTGCAGAATTTTTGTCGTAATAATAAAACAGTTGTTTATTAAAATACCATAAAAAATATTGACACAGTCCACTGTTTATTACGAGAGATGAGTGCAGAGAAGGCACGGCCAAGTGTTTGAGAGGCACGTGAACAAGCGCCGAGAAAGTTATTCATTAATCTGCGTCCATGCTTTCTCGCTTGCCTGGCTGTCCCTTTCTCTGCACTCCTCCTTCGTAACAAATGGTGAACTGTGGCAATATTTTAATGATAGTTTGTTAAACACCTTTTTTATTTTGGGGAAAAATATTTTGCAAAAGCCACAGAGTTGGAATGATGTTCTGATTTTGATCAGCGTTTCACAGAGTATGTTATGTTCATTAGTTTTCGAGCTGGATTGCATTTCATCGGTCCGCTTTTGAGCCAAACGAACTATACAAGATAGTAATATATAAGAATCAGACAATTTTTTTCTGCACACCATCCAAAACGTCACTACACAACATGGCTCGTGTACGAAGGACACATTGTGCCGGAAAGCGCACGTAAAATCTCGGAATCCCCCACACCAAACGCCTTGTCGTCCCGGTAACAATCTTTTGGACGTTACTGTAAGGGCCAGTGGGGACAACTGTACCCCCGCACACTAAATCATAGTTTAGTTTGGTTCAAATGGAAACAGACCTGTGAACACCTTATTTTGTACAGTGAAATGATATTCATTAAAGCGCACGCGCGCGCACACACACACACACACGTTTGATCTGCCACCGTTGAAAGAATTGTTCTACCTCACGTTCATAGAACGGATACCTTGAGGAAAAGAACTGTTTGTCACTTCTCAGGGCGAAACGAATTAAACTGCTTTGTTCATGTGCTTTACAAGTTTAGTTTTTTTGTTTTGTTTTGTTTTGTTGTTTTATTTTTTATTTATTTTTTTTTTAATAGTACAAAACAACAGGATGACGTCGCGTAACAGGTGAATTGAAATACACGATGGGGTGAGATGCACTGCTAAGTACTATTTTGTGAAACGAAATATCAGGAGCCATTATGTCGTGGGCATGGGAGGCGGTCTCGTTTAGCATGTGCCACTTTCGCATCAGTTACATGATTCAAAATTTTAACAACACTCGTTGATAATGCGATATTTGATTCCCGTTTTACTGATAAGAAGAAAGACTGATGTGTACGACTTGCAAGATGACACGGTCAGATTTGCTTTGTGAGAAGAGTAACATTGCAGGAACACAGATTACTGACAATGGAATACCCTGGATATATCGAGGATGAAGTTAAAGAGGAGCAAAAGGAGACAACAGCAATATATCTTGCGCTGTATGCTCAAGCAGATAACAGCAATTGGGTCCACTGCGTGTGATCAGGTCGTTAACAGCATTAGAGTAATAAAGAATGTTGTGCATGGGTGAGGCAACAGTAATAGAGAATGTTTTGCACGAGTGAGGTAGCAGTAATAGAGAGTGTCGTGCATGGGTAAGGTAAAAGTTATAGAGGATGTTGTGCACGATGGGGGATATAACAACAATAGAGAATGTGCATGAGTGAAATAACAGTAATATAGAATGTTGTGCATGGGTGAGGTAGCAGTAATAGAGAGTGTTTTGCACGAGTGAGGTAGCAGTAATAGAGAGTGTCGTGCATGGGTAAGGTAAAAGTTATAGAGGATGTTGTGCACGATGGGGGATATAACAACAATAGAGAATGTGCATGAGTGAAATAACAGTAATATAGAATGTTGTGCATGGGTGAGGTAGCAGTAATAGAGAGTGTTTTGCACGAGTGAGGTAGCAGTAATAGAGAGTGTCGTGCATGGGTAAGGTAAAAGTTATAGAGGATGTTGTGCACGATGGGGGATATAACAACAATAGAGAATGTGCATGAGTGAAATAACAGTAATATAGACTGTTGTGCATGGGTGAGGTAGCAGTAATAGAGAGTGTTTTGCACGAGTGAGATAACAGTAATATAGAACGTTGTGGGTGAGGTAACAGTAATAGAGAATGTTGTGCATGACGAGGGATATAACTATAGAGAATGTTGTGTATGAGTGAGATAACAGTAATATAGAATGTTGTGGGTGAGGTAACAGTAATAGAGAATGTTGTGCATGATTAGGGATAAAACAACAATAGAGACTGATTTGCATGACGGAAACAACAGCTGCAGAGAATGATGTGCATGAGTGAGATAACAGTAATAGAGAATGATCTTGACAAGGCAGAAAATAGCTACAGAGAATGTTGTTTGTGATTATGGAAATATGAACAACAGATAATGCTGTCTATAACCCCATTTACTCATCTGAGATTTACTCGTGTGTATAATTTACTTACATGACCTTTTGCATACATGTTTCGACTAAATACCAAAATTACCACTTAAATAGACCTGCTAAAGGAACGTTGTCATAAGTACTGTTATAAATGATTGTTACACACGTTTAGGATGCAATGGCAGTTGCAAACTGAGTTCATGTCACTCTTGATCCTTGTGTACCAACTACACCCCATACCTATATTGGCGTCCCATCTGCCCCAACTGTTTGTGGAGTTTTACCTACAACACATTCTACTCTGACAGGTTTCAAAAACTTTTTATCACATTGTGAAAGATGAATATACTTGATCTCGCTGCACAAAAACAGAACATTGAATTTCAATGATTTATTTTACTTTCATACAGCAATACATTGTAATCTGAGTGATGTAAGGCATGTCATTATCACTGCATAAACACTTCTGAAACTAAATCAGGAGATAGACTCTCAGGCTATACAGCCAACACTCCAAACTGGATAACCATTTATAACAGAAAACGTCCAGTTCAAGTCATTATTTACGGATTACAGCACAGCTTCCGCGAATGCCTGCATGCCATTGTCTCGAGTGACTTTGCCTGGCTGATCTGCAGCGTCTTCTTGTCCATCATCTTCCATATCTCCCTGCAAGGGTTCTTCCACATGCCAGATATCGTCAAAGCGTTGATTGTGAATCTCACATATGTTGTGAAGCACAACACACGCAGCTATGACAGTACAGGAAAACTCTACACCCACATCCAAACGTTTCTGCAAGCATCTCCAACGCCCTTTCAGTCTTCAAAAAGAGTTTTCTATTGTCATTCTGGCACTGCTCACGCGAGAATTGAAAACCCTTTGAATGCTGGATAATGCTCCACGACTAGGAAACGATTTCAAAAGCCAGGATCTGAGTGGGTAAGCTGGATCTCCAAGAATGACGACTGGCAGCTGCACATCCTTGTCTGATCGGGACACTTTTTTAAACCACTTTGGAAAAAGTCTCGACTCCTCTCCTTTTTGAAAGATTTCAGAATTAGAAAACACCCTGGCATCATGAACTCGCCCAGGCCATCCAATGTTAATGTCTCGGAACACGTATTTGTCATCACAGACGGCCTGAAGAATGAGGGAGTACCAGCCCTTACGGTTCAGATAATCCCCATGAGCTTCCCGCGGTGCCATGATAGGAATGTGACATCCATCTATGGCCCCTGCACACTTTGGAAAACACCATTTGTGCTCAAGTCCTCGTATCACGTCCTTCAAATCTTTATTTAGGGGAAATATTACATATTCCGGCAGCAAAATATCGCATATGGTCTGACAAACTTCTTGAATGCATTTACAAACAGCAGACTTGCCAACGCCAAACAGATTTCCCACTGTTCTATATTCTGATGTTGAAGCCATCCAGTATATTGCGGTTCCAACTTTCTTTCGTACATCCAAAGGTTGGCGAACAGCATCGTGACTGGCTTTTAAGCAATCCTGCAGTTTTGTGCAGATAAGATCAAAAGCTCCTTTGTTCATTCGAAAATTATCGTACCAGTCTTTGTCGTCATTCGATTTATTCATGTCGTTCCACCAAACAGACTGTCTTTCTCTCTTCCAGAGAGCTCTATTTTGTGACAGACCTATTGCAAGAGCAGCACATATCTGATACTGTGTTTGTCTTCTAAAGCGCCAGCGATAAGACAACATCTTTCTCCGTTGAAGTTCAGAGGACAAATGAGACAAACTGATAATTTATTGTTTGCACTTTCAAGTTTACTCACTCTACATAAATTCCATGTTAACGCAAAGTAAATTTACTATTACACACATAAGTATATTTACACATGAGTAAATTGTGTGCATGTGAATGTGGCTTAAGTAAATATACACCTAGTTTAGGGTAGGTGTAAATATGTTACAACCCGTGAGTAAATATAACTATTTTGCAAATTTACATACGGTTATACATGATCACTGTATTACAAGTTATTACATAAAAATGTTAAAAAATGCAATTCTGTGTTATTTTAAATGTACAGCGCCCATGTGATAATTATGGAATTAATTATTAGCCATGGTTGGTTCTCTGTGAATCGGAAAAGTTATTAACTTAAAAAACCTTATTAAGGATACCTAAAATAATATGTTTGCTGAATAGACATCATTATATCGAGGATTCCACGCAAACATCGGTATGAAAACACTGGCAGTGACATAACTCTGAAGAAGTCATGCCAAAGAAAATATTGAAATCGTCACTGTGAACAAACGAGAAGTAGGTGTGATGTTCAGCAGTTCCGGACAGTGGTTGTCAACTTCGGTATGATGATATCTACTAAAACATTTGAAAATCAAAAGATCAGTGACAATGCTTCACAGTGACAATTTCAAAATTTTCTTGTAAACACATATGTTCACTGATATGTTCAAAGTGTGCTCTTCATGGACGTCTGTGCAAGGTCATCACTGAGGGCATTGGCACACTGGATCCTGTCTTCGCCAGCACCCTGTACATACACTTGGTCATCATCCTCGTCTTCTGTGTTTGCGTCCCACTCATCTCTGTAGACCTCATTGGCACTCTCACAGATGTTATGTAACACTACACAGCAAGCAATCACGGTGCATGCAAACTCTACATCAAGATCCTATCTCTTCTGTAGGCATCGCCAAAGTCCCTTCAGACGACCAAATGAATTCTCAATTGTCATCCGCGCTCTACTGAGACGATACTGAACTTGTGTGAGGTTGCCTCTATGAGTGAAGGGCTTTCAAAGGGTATGCAGCATCGCCAAGTAGGGCCAAGGGCATGTCTCACTCTCCAACCTTTTTACTTCACTTTGGTGGGAGAGTACCGCTATCACCGAGGATGTTGATATCACAATTTGCAAAAACACGGACGTCATGCACCCTGCAGGGCCAGCCAGTGTTGATATTTGGGAACATATACCTATGGTCGCAGACTCCCTGTAGTATCAATGAATAGAACCCTTTTCTGTTTAGACAGTCTCCGTCGGAATGCTTGGGTGCGGTGATTGTGGCTCCCACTTATAGATCCTGCACAGTTTGGGAAGTTCCATCTTTCCTGATATCCCTTAGTGTCAGCCTTCAATGCTTCTCCTTCAGGGAACTTGACATCCTCATGACTTAGCACCTTCATACTGGCTTCACACACTTGATGTACTATAACACATACTGTAACACACAGAAAAGATTGGCGACTGTTGTATACTCCGCCGATGATGCCATCCAGTAAATGGCTATGGCAACTTTTTTCTGGACATCTAATGGCTCCTCAACAGTATTTGCAGAAGGCGATAGTTCATCGTTGAGGCAATTACAGATAAATTTCAATGTCTCTGGTCTCATTGGGAAGTTTTCCAGCCAATCCAGGTCAGTAAAATGCCCCCAAACAGTTTTATCATACCATTCGCTGGTTCTTTGCTTTCTGCGGGTATACCTAGTGTTGGAACAACCTATAACAAGGCCAATACTGAGGTAAAATGGAAATTGTATTTCCGAGACATGACATGTCTTACTTGCTCCATGGCCGGCCGAGGTAGATATGAAGAATTTTTAAAACTTCAACCCCCTGCCTACATGTATTTGTTTAGGGTACTTACAACTAGTATGAACGCATGGCAAATATACTTTTGCACACGTAACTAAACTTACTCAAGAATGCAAATGTGCACATGTGTATATCTCGCCGTATGAATTAGACACATCGTGCTGTCCACGGAGGAGATCACAGAACTGTTGACCACAGCCATTGCTCACGTACCATATTCATGCATACAGCAAGATCATGGACACCGGCGAGCCCATCTACCACTACAGCTGCCTGTTCACGGTGACTGGGGTATTAGTGGGTAAGGGCATCATCACCCACACATCATTCCTACACTTCACCACAGATGTGGAAGGTTATACTCCCTTTGCTGTTAGGAACATTCTGACAAGCAAGATAAACCCGCCATATCTACTGATCACATTCTTCACATGGACGTCTTGCATCGTATGGCTTTCTGGCAATGGAGACCATGTGACCACAGTTACAGGCAGCTTACAACCCGGGCCCCTCGGTCGTCGGTTTGATCTCTGTATAGTTGGACACTCTCTGTAGGCAGCGCAACAGACTTGTGTCTCACAATTGTTCTACAGATATTCTCTCAATACACCTACAGATCGATATTGCTGACTATACAGATAGCGATTACACAGTATACGAGGCAGAGTCCAGACACAAAGATTCATGTGTTTCTTAAAAGCAATCAAGATAATCACCATTGTTGTCTACGAAGACGAAGATTACTGGGCACGACACAGCAATGAATATTGGAATATACAAAGAGGAGGTAAAGGAATAGCTAGTGTTACAAACTTTTTTAAGGATGTCTGTGAAGAGGGAGACTACACCAACAATCTTTGCTGTGTTAAATTGCAGACATTTTGGGTTGTTAAGAAAGAAGAGAAAGATTGCAGAAATACAGATTGGTGACTATGAAGAGGAATACAGCAATAGAGTCGTCTGTCCATAACGAATACGAATGGTGTAACAATAAAGATTTCAGTGATTGAAGGGACAAGTTACGACCAGAAAGATTGCTGTCTAAAATATGGACAAATAGAATTATTTTGTTCCATATTACTTGTTACTACTTTGCTGAAAATCAGCTGTGATCATGCGTAGTGATCTCATACATCAATATCGAATGACCATTTCTTGTTGTGTTCTTGTTTATTTTTTCCCTATGTTTAACAATAACATAAAAATGGATACAAATGTTATTTTAAGTGTTAACCCTAAGTATCCACGAGTGGTGTCCGTACATAGCTGTCCGAGCAGCGTTAAAAGCAACTCACGGATAAATATATTGGTTTTCGGGCGCTTAATGAAAGAACATAGATCTAAGGGTGTGTACTAACCTTTCCTTTCCCGAATAAGGTCGTTCAGTCATTCTTGTCGATGACGTGCATAGTCAGAAAATACCAATTCCATGTGGAACGTTTCGGAAACAAACACAGTTCATTTCCAATAAGTTTTAACTGATTTGCATCTACACTTCTTCATGCTAAAAATGTTCATTGTTCGGAACATCTTTGAATATTCTTTAAGTTAACTGCAGTTTATCTTCATTTGTCGTCTGAAATGAACGCTGCATAAATATCGTGCAACGGAAATAAGCTTGATTGGCTGATACCGAATACACAGAATCACGTGATATAGCCACGAACACCTGCAGTGAAACATACAACCAATATGTTTCAAAGCGCATTTTGACATTTGTCTGTATAAATATTTGATTGTCAGTGCGAAAACTTCGACCCCCGGGAATATTTGTGGGCTCAGTTATCGTCGTGCGTTTTCGTTTCATAAAAATGGTATTAGGCTGCTTGAGCCTATGGTTAGCCTCTAATACATTTTTGGTCCTAATACACTATGTTTACTGCATCCCGACGAGAGTACAAATCCTTGCATGTACATGTAGTGTCATTCGGATAATAATCACACTTTAAGATATATTACTACTGGTTATAGTAACTTAGGTTACCACGTATTGGAATATACAGCTCTAGGAAACAGCTCCACCGTCCCTCCAAGATTAAGTGCTGTGATTTTGTAGCTGTATTTGTAAGTAAACATAAACAACTGTCCTACCTGGTTATAATGCCGCCTGGATATAAATGCCATATTTCTTTCTGGACAAACGGTGGTATCATAACACTGTATACCTAGACAGTCTTGTTTTACAATGCTCTTTTATTGCAAGATATTATTAGGTACCATGCCATGGCATGTCTTCACTTTATCCCATGATGGCAAATGTCATGGCGACTGTCCTACATGGTTGTAATGCCGCCTAGGACATTATGCTGAATAGCGAACCCGAAAGCCGCTTCCATTCATCACCTTTATTAGCCGTACAAGTTACATTGCTGACATGCATATATGGTTTGCCGATTGTGGACTTTTGACCACTGGACTAACGACGGCGTGGAGTAAAGTAAAAAGCTGAAACAAATAAGGGGACCATAAGTCCGTATACACAACTAGGTCCATACGCTAATACATGTATTTTGACCTGTCGTATTATAGCAACGTAGCTCTAAATTATACAAACCAGTGTTCCTTTAAACCTACTTTCATGAACATGTTAATGTGAAAGCACATGAAGAGTTTCAAGTAAATACCACCAAAATTCTCATACATATCGCTCAAATTATTATGGTGAACATAACTTGCAGGAAGGAAATATCAAGATAATTTCCATAAATGTTATAAAATTCAGAAAGTATCGGTTTTATTTACATGAAGTGGGAAACATATCTAGTAATAACACTACAATGATTAGAATATTTCTGTAGCATGATATGTGCCAAAAATACAAGAAATAAAGAATACATACAAACTGGTGATGTGCTTTGGTCCTATATGAGTAGAGCAACTTATTGTTGAGTTCAGCGTGATGCTGCCTGGCCAAACGTCTATCGCTCTTCAAAATGACTGACAGAAACTGTCGCTTATAGCGAACTTCCACGTGCAGATCATGCGCAAACCGAAACCAGATATCGCCACTGGTTTAACAAACGGTCTTAAAGGGGCACTGATGCAGAGCAATTTCCGTGGACTGGTGTAAACTTTTGTTATTGTTTTTCTCCCGTGAGTACCCGGATGATATCCCAGAATTCGTGACTGGTTCGTGACCTCTGCTGTGCAGTCCGTATGTGCAATTGAGAGTTTAATTATAGACAGATCAACTAAGGTGAAGTCATGTTTACTTCATTACAAATGTATTATGAAAACAAATGAAACACTTTGAAGGTTAATCATCTGCCAGTGGTAGAAATGGTAAAAAACTATTAGGACGGAAAAATAACGAAGCCAATGTACGTCTCTGTATTTTGTCTCAGAACCCTAATTAGTTCATTGTCATATTTGTATGATTTTGAAAATTAATAAAAGAACACACGGTCCGCTTAAACTTAAAGTAAATTTCAACATGACAACAACATTTATACATTGTATATATTGCCAATGTGGATCCTATTTCACACACATACGCGATCTAATGTGTGTTTTCTGTCATATAGATTCTGCCGAATGCTACAATAAATAAATTAAAACAAAATGCAAAAAAATGAATGTAAAACATTTTATAGCAATAGTGTCAGACTACTATCTTGTTCAGGAATGTATCCATCAATATCCACATAAAAGAACGATATTCTGTTCACCTGCAGCTGGTCTGTGTCGTGTGTCTTACAACAGTTTGCGAAATTTGCGAAAAAGTAACACATCGTTTCAGGTCTTTCACAATGGTGAAAACCTGATAAACCTGTCATTGGTCGCCCAAGATAGCACACCTGGCCACTAATTGTATGATGTCCGCCATTCTAAGTAATTTAGTTAATCAATAATGAGCAATCAAGCAATCAACGCAATGGTGGTTAATAATTTTTTGAAGGGAGGATGTTGTTTTTACACTCTCACTTTACGACAGGGTGTAGTCAGTATAGATTAGTACATCTACACACACTGCCTGTTGACAAATCCGCTGTAGAAGATAAAAGTAATTAATCAATCAGGGTATTGTCGGTTAATCCTTTGATTGATGTTTGTTTTTGTAACTCAGCTGATAAACCCTCTTGCATCACTTACATGCACATATTACATAACATACAATACATTTGCCATTACAAACCTTAATTAATAATGTTGAGTATTGACTCCAGACAGGAGAAATGCCAAATGGGAACCTTTGTTGAGTAGCCTGAGTGGTGTTTCTACAGATGATACCTGTTATAAATTCATTAACTGACCATCCAGAGAATGGTGACAAATAACACGTGTAGCTTTACACCATCAAACGCGAGTTACAGCAAGGAAGATGTATTCTCTGTGTCGCATGCAGCCTGAAAACACTTATGGGCCGAAACTGTGGGAATACATAAGGAATACATACAGGCATTTGCTGTGTACTTGGGTAAATTGGTGTAATAAGTTTTTTAAAGATATTATTCAGATTTCTCTACCAAAGGCAAAGTCATCGTTTTTAGTTTACGAATTCAAATAAATCAACTGTGTGTTTTATTATCATAAATAATAATCCAGGGTAGCTCAAAACTATCTAAATGTAAAGCTTTGCAATCTTTCGGACTGAAACTAATGGCTTGCTACATGCCCGTAGATATCATATTTTCACATAACATGATTAAATATAGAGGTTAAAAACACAGGATCTAATTGTATCAGTCACTATACCATCCAAGCATCCGGAAAAAAACCTACACTGCTGGGATATTTTGTTACGATCAGACAAGGAATACCATGGATATATTTAAAGGTGACATGCAACAAAAAAATCAAACATAATTAAAACACATTTATCACTTATTCATGACATATATTATATATTGCTGCTTTTAAAAAACTATTAAATAAAATTATAAGCGTACAATCGCGATTCAAAAGTGCAGTACTTTGTACTTGGGCTTACTTCCCCCGAAACGAAGCCCTCGGGAGACCGAACCCTGTCATAGCGGGTGGCTGTGCACTGAAGTGTAACGACGGCTTCCGATTGGCTGTTTCATTTGCTGATATGCTGAGGGTTCATTGTATGTACAGAAAGACACAAGAGAGTCACAAGAAAGTAAGATTCTTTATGGCTAACAACTTCTTTTTGTGTACTTGATACGCCGTTTCAGTATGGATTCATATGCTGTTGTCAAACAAAATCATGTACACTAAAAGAAGTCGTTATCCATGAAGAATGTATATAGAGATGTTGGGTTTTGAAAATACATGTTCTCTGAATTTGCGCCCGATCCAATCAAAAATGTGCATGTGCATTCGTCCAAGTACAAAGCAGGACTTGAAACTGACAAGAGAGAGTTTGCACCAGTTTCCGTCAGATCCAGTCATCCGAAAAAAATGAATGTAGTTTGTTTGCAACCCACACATGTCATGTCGTATAGTCTGATAGGTGTTAAGTTCAAATTGCACGTGGTCAATGATTGAAGCTGTGTACTGCATGTTGTCTTTAGCAGACAGGCAGGCAGACAAATAGGTGTGAATAAACCAGACACTCAGCTTTCTCTGTGACAGAGACTGCTTACCACAATCAACAAGTTTTTTACGAACGAGTAGATTATTTACTTGTTTGTGGACACAACCGAGGTTAGACTTCTGCTCACGACCTCAGACGCTGGGCATGCATACTGTTTCAAGCTCCGCGAACCTATTCACTGCGCATGGACGCAGCGCAGCACAGGTGTTGAAACCAGTTTCGATGCGTTTCACGCATGAATTGTTATTGCAGGTGTAAAACAGTAGCGAGACAGGTGTTAATCAGTAGCGGTGTTGATTTCATGTCACTGTTAGCATGTATTGCACGTGCATAATCGTCAAGTTACCTGTAGCAGCCAAGTGTACTTGCCCAATTCGTTGTACCGCCTCTCTTGTCACAAATGCGCTTAGTGCGCAGGATCATCTAATATGTGTCTAGCAGTAGGTGCATACCGAAAGGTACCAGAATCTGCAAAGTTGTGTTTTACGTTGCATGTGACCTTTAAATAATGGCATATGATGGGCATTCGGCCTCCTGACTGTTTAGGTGAAGAAATTCTGCTAATATGGACAGGAGCCCAGTCCCTTTGTCCGTCACGGTCGAGGGAGCGGGCGCTGACCAAATTGAAGTTTGGTTTCGTTGGCGAGAAACATTATTCGCTCCGCATCAGTGCCCCTTTAAGAGAAACACATATACAAACTTTACTGTCACAGATATAATGCCATATTTCCTTCTTGGCAAACGATGGCATTATAACCAGGGCACAGTGTACAAATGTGGCCAAGTCATGTTTTAATCATTGTTAGCCTCATAGTTTCCAAATTTCAAGTTTAAGTGCTTGTATTATAGTTATTGTTTATTTCATAGGTGTCAGCTTTTAAGGTCACATGCAACCAAAAAATCAACCATAATTAAAACAGTTATCACTTATTCATGATATATAAAGTGCATTGCTGATTAAAAAAACAACAATAAGCAAAATTATAAGCGTATAATAGCAAATCAAAAGTGCAGTATTTTGTGTTTGGGTTTACCTCCCTCGAAACGAAGCAGATGCGATACCGAACAGAGACAGAGTCGTTGGGTGTGCACTCACGTGTAACGAAGTTTTTGCAAACAAAATACAACGAAACCTCTCAGTTAAATGTATCCCTTCACTTATGCAATATTACTCAGTTAACAATAGCCGCTCTGTTGGGTCAGGCCAGGTTCTGACCCGTGTGCTTTGCAAAAGCTTCTTTTGTCCCTTTGCCTCAGTTTCTCTGGTCAGCTTGCCAACTATTGTCTGTTGAGTTTTAAAGGTTTCTGTCACGCGACTTGTGGTGCAGTCACATAGATCTTTCTTTGGGATCAGATCACGACGATTAATGTTTTTGTGGAACATTTCTGTGATGTGAGGATTTTATTAATCAGAATGATCCACGATAATGGACGATCCTTGACTGCGAGAGAACTAACATATACTCATTGCCACACAGTGGGTTATTTAAACATTCCGGTAATGGACAGTAAATGGTTGTCATCTGTAACCGCAAGTAGCGTTGTGTTGTGTGCACTCTACCCATCCACAAACATTGTAAACCAAAAGTCACTGTGTTCTGTAATCTGATTGGTTGAAAAACATGATCAAATGGTATTAGATTCCCGGAAACTGCAAGACTATTTACTGCGCACTGACACGTAGAAACCTCGCAAACAATTGTTTTGGTGCGTCATCAACAGTGGTGACGTCATTCAAATCATATTGTGACGTAAAGTTAGAATGACGTCACAAATGAGCAAATCCAGATGCTACCATGGGAACCAGTTGAAACGGCCAGCTGATGACACTTCACTGCTGTACTCGTTCTCGATGTAAACGAGTGCAGACAGTAAAACCCTTTGGTTTACTTTTGTGTTTACAATGTCGATAAACATCATGTGTTGGCCAATTTCCGGGTGATATTGAGTATTTGAAGCACGGGAATATTTCATTTGAAACCTGACGCCGTCGGTTCCAAATGCATTCCCGTGCTTCAAATACTCAATAACACCGGGAAATTGGCCAACACATGATGTTTATCTCCTAAATGTCACGCGAACATTCAGTGTATTTGAAGTTCAAAATGGTAATTGAAATTCTCGGAAATTCCACACAAAGTTGTTCTTTTGTTGTTGTTGGTATATTTCAAACGTAAGCTGATTTGTTGACAACAATGTGTTCTTTAACATAAAGCTTACTGGGAACTAGATGACGTAACGCACTCAAATGAGTGATCACTACAAACTTGCGTCACCGAGCTTGTGACGTCACGTATTACTACGCACATATTTGTGACGTCGAAGATATGCAGGCACATCCCACGAAATTTAGTTTCATATCTGCGGCAAATGAAATCGTATTTTTGTAAAATTATAAAGTAAGAATGACATTGTATGATAAATAGGTTATCAAGCTCGTGTGTTTGGGGATGGTTGATATCCTGCATTAGGAAAAAAACACTGTATTTAGCGAGCCTTGATTACATATCTGTTGCAAAGGTTTTTTTCACCGTTTTTGTCATCTTCAGGGTTTAGCAAAAAAATCTGTCTTTGGAACAGAAGTTACAATGTCTTACATAGGCCATGCTGTAGAACTGAGAGTAAATGTGTTAACGGATAAAGCTAAACTATATTCATTCCCATTTTGTGCGATTCCTTGGTGTTTTCGTGAAAGTGAACGTTATTGCGTAGTTTGATTTTACTATTTTGATATACAATAAATGTAGTATGAGTGTTTTGTCTTTTCTGGATTCACCGAGGAGTAAACTGTGTGAAATATGCTTCACTGAGTAATCTTTTTTTTTTCATTTCCATAGGAATTGTTTCCTTTTTCGATGTTTGAATCAAAACAAGAACAAACGTTAATTGTTTCAAGGGGTTTGATACTACTAGTTACCCATGATAGCTGCGTGCTGAAAAAGTATAAACTGTCCATAAACATGCTGTAGTTTGGGAATTTTTTTTTTTCTTGAAATGACTTGACTTGGGTTTCTCTGAATTGTGCAGTTTCATTGAGAATGACTGTTCAATTGATCGGCTGGGAAGAGTGGATCTTCAAGAACTGCTCCAAACGAACCCTGCATAGGCAGATTTTCAAACAAGGAAACAAATATTTATTTCTTCATACTTGATTTTTATTTTCAAGTTAAACATGTACAAGGATGCCTTTGCAACTATCATTCGAACGTAGCTATGGCAACCACTTTTGAAAACAAAAATCAACATGGTTCAATAATTACAAAGCAGACAAGTCCTGGAGAGTTTTCAGTAGGTGAACCTGAATATTCAGACAAAGAGAAACTAAAACTTGAAGCACCATGCTTCGTCATGTACTGTATCCCCAAAGCCTGAATAATTCAGGCTATGATAAGGTGAACCTAAGGTATTTTTGCATATACACAACAACATGGGCTCATCCAGGCTTGGCTGTGTCTTAAACAGCCTCAATTGCAAGGGGAATCTTCATGTTGACTTGGGATAACCCTCTACTGTCAGCAACCCATCTACCATTAACCCTTGCAGCTTCAACTGGTCTCAGATAGGGCCAGTTCCATCATAACACAGCATCATAGTCAAATATTTTTACCTTGCGCGGTCGATCAACTGATCTTTAATGCAACCATTTGATTAACCTTAAGGATAACATTAGTTTGTCACAGGACAAATACATAATATATATTGTCAATAATTATGACTGCAGTTATGGTATAGAGACTTGGGATTGCACAATATTGTGGATCGGACATGAAACATGGGATATTATTTTTACCTCACATGACCAATCTAGGGCAAGTTTTCACGAAGAGGTTAATGAGGAAACGGGTCCATTAACAGCATTTTAAATAAGTCTTTGAATATATTCAGTCAGCAAGTCAACAATAGATTCCCCTGGCACATGAATAGCAATAGCATCATAATACACATTGGACCATTTCAATGTATTTCTTTTAAATAAAATATTAAGGCAGTGAGTTTTCAACTTTTTCTGCATAACAATTCAGTATAAAAGATTAACTGTTTAGAACAGCTCACGAAATACACAAAATTGGTAGCATTTATTTTTACAAGTTTAAAACTATATATGCTTTGAGCTGGTGCCCTCCCACAAAAAGACCCCCAAAGTTTGAGAATGTGCCTCTGGTGTTTTGATCGTGCTTGGACACTTGTGGCAGCAAGCTGCTTCTACATCTGTCTGTGCCATATTGGAGCTTCAGCCAAAGCCTCACAGAGATCTCACACAAACTAAGCATAAAACGGCTTTCCTATTTCTGGCACTATTCCTATTATCTGTTGATGTTTGGAAGACTAATTTCAATATATTCCCTAAACCATCAAAAATATAAATTTTCAAAAAATAGAGAGAACTATTTCAATTTTCAATAATTTCATTGTTGAAGCTTGATCATATGTTTCTGTTCATAGAGATTTGTAAAACAATACTTATGAGGTTAGTAATCTCAATTTAACAGTTATTCAGAAAAAAACAATGATTTTAACATTAAAATAATGTTAGGTTTGGCTGGGAACTCAACATAATGACACAGTAGCAGCTGTTCTGGCTAGGCAAGCGTCTCATTTCAGAAATGATCCAATGGCAATCACCAGAAGAGGTCAAGTTGAATCACTATCAGTATAATGGACTTGTTAAAACATGTTATGCATAACAGGGTAGCCAATCTCAAAATAAGGTGAGACTAGCCAAAACAACCTATCCTTAATTATCTTGCTGGCATCTACTTGGGATAAAGCTCCCATATCTTAATCTCATTTCTCTGTAAAATAATTTGTTTGAGAAGATGAGATATGTTTACATCAACCTCATATGAACTTGCCTTATTGAAAATCACTGCATGACCAAATCGATATGCTTTAGCAGTAACTGAAACATGATCCTTGTTCACCGGAGAGTGGATTATTCCTTCACCTGAATTCCTTATATTAGTTTACTTTTTCCTCCATTTAACACTGCACTCTGCTTCCACCATATTGACAGCAGTCTGAAAATTAACAAAATCTGCAAGTGACACCCAAGTGATTGATGCTGTGAGCAATGACAAACACCACTGGAGTAGGCTTGTGTGTAATCCACTAAGGCACCAAGCCTGAACACACAATCTGCTTGCTCTCCCATGTCAGTCATTAACAGAATCCAAGGAAACTGACCAAAAAGTCATTTAGAAAAAAAAAACAACCCAAATCAATCAAAGCACATCCATTTGGTCATGTCAACTATTTCACATAACATTAGCAAAATATTAAATAAAAACTAAATGTGTAAATATCCTGGTCCTTTGGCTTGCCAGATATCTTAAGTACATTTACACAATCATTTTGATTATTGTTTTAAATATAATATTGATTCAGTTTTACTGAAACTTCCCTTCACATGCCAGCCCTGACGTTAAGGATAGGTCTCATACTACCTGGCATATATTATGAAAGAGGACAAGTGACACAACAGCACACAATGTACAAGGCATATTCACAACGTGAAAATAAGACTTTGTGTACAGAACATGCCATATTCTACCCTTCAAATTGTGTCCTCCTCTGTCGTATTTCTGGACAACTCATGGTATTCATTGTTCCCATCATATTTACACTGGAAAGTGACTCAACAAATCTTGTCGTATAACAATTTTCAAAAAACACACCTTTCCTATTGCTCATTTTCACTGTGTAATACGGTCGGTCAATATCACTCGCCTTGTAATGCAATCATATATCACTTTGTAAATAGAGGCCAGGGATTTATCTAGACCTGCAAAGAGGTCAACATTCAGCCCCAGGTATGAAGCAACTGTCAATTTAAAGTCCAAAAACAGGAACACTGATATTGCCAGGATACACAGTAATATTACTAAGTACAATGATAACTAGTTGTATTTTGTTAACAGAGGTATTTTTCAACTGCTGACATAACCAATACCATTTTTGCACTGAATGAAATACTTAATATCTTTGTACATTTCAGAAATATATGACTTTTAAACTCCTATTTTTTTAACAAACATGACCTTTCCCCATTTTGGCTGCAAAGAGGAGTCAGTGTGAAATCCTCGACAAATCCCTGGACCAAGTGAAGAAATGCACTAATAATATAACAACCGTTCTTAATGCATTAGTTGAATAAACTCCATGTAAGACAAAAGACAGCCAATCTACTATATGTTCTCATAACTCAAGGTTCTTATTTTTACAGTTAGCACACCTAAAGAACCCTGAAAATGGGTGGCATTCATATTGATATTGCAAGGTCCCACACCTTCCATTATAGTGTGGTTAGACCAAACAAAACCAATGAAGCACTTAAATGTTTTTAGGTTGTGACCATATGTTTAACATCTAAACACTCCTCAGACACCTTAAAAAGTACTCTAAAAGAAAAGGTATTTTCTTAAAAATAAATCCTCTTGCCCAAAACAGTGATAAGTTCGATACATCTACTTGATTAAGTATGCAGAAATATAGCTATCAATTAACTAATACCCACAAAGCATAATGAAAGCCTCCGTAGAATTTTCCACATTCGTGTGAACCTATGTATGATCAAAAGATACAATTGGCATTTTCTTTTTCCTTTTCAGTGTCTGTACATATCTGCTGCAGCTGTTGCTGAAGGAAATATATTTCATTCTCAACAAAACCACAATGTACTTGTTGCACCATCTTCACAACATCAGTTTGTGAAGCTGATCAAACTGCCATTAGGGACATGGGACAAGCCACTTCAACGGAGGACCTTGCTTCAGAGGTCATGGCCACATCCTGAGACTGTATCCCATCATTATAACACATCAGCAGTCAGATACTCAGTTTTAATTTATCTGTAAAACCACCTTAGTTGAACTAAAACCATAGAACAGTGCCATACTGTTACTTCCTACTAGCTAAGTCTTGTCACAGACAAATTGTTTGTATCATTTATAAATAAAAGCATACCATTATTTGCAATGTTTGGTCAACAAGACCCTTACACTGACAACTGTAGGCATTTGCACCAAATATGACAACAAATGCAAGTGAACATCTTACAAGGATTAAATAAAAAGATAATTATTAGCCTGCCATCTGCCTCATACTTGCATGTGATACTTATTACTATCCTGTTTGTAATTGAGGGTTCACCCTAACAATTACAAAGGCTCAGATTGTCATTCCATTACATCCTGTGACCCTGCTTTCTGTTTCATCTTCAGAAGCGTATCACAGCATCTTCATCTTCACATCATTACTGAATATACAAATGCTTTTCATCTCTTTATGAGGATCATTACACTTTCCCACCCAAAAAGACATTTCAATTAACAGCAGTTATATTTCCTCCGTCAATTTTTTAAAAAACCAAAGAGTTTCTATTAAGTGGGTAACAGGGTATACTGGTCTTTGGTTTTCATCCAAATAAAAATCAACAACTACACCCCTAAAAACAAACATGAATTAATATTTCACAATTAACAGGAACCACTTTACAAAACAACATAACAGGTGCTTATTTTTATTCACATATCAAACTAATTCTCAAAAAATCTCAATGTCCAAAACCATGGCTGCAAACAAAATAGCTTTTTGTGTGTAATGGAAGCCCTCAATAGCTTGAAATGCAGGTCCAACTACCTTTCAACTTAGCTTTGATTTCAACCATGTGGCTGTTGGTATCAACAAAATTGGAATGATATGTTCTTGTCAAAATAATGTGGAAACCTGACAGAAAAACAACATCAAGTAATTGAATACAAGTAATTTGGTAGAAAAATGAATGAACTTTAACACTTCCAATTTAGAAAAGTCCTAAGGCACAATGCAATTTCATAAGTTAATACTTTGTCACAAATGGGCATCACTGAAAAACAAAATATCCAGACTATGAACTAAATAAAAGACATAGTGGAAATGGAACAAGACACACCTACAAAGATAGAGACAATACCTAGAGTACTTTTAAATAAACAACAGATCAAATCAGTTGATTAAAATTTGATTCCAGTAGGATTCAACTTCTCCCGATACAAACTGTCCTCAAATGTGCAGTGGAAGCATCGTCATGACGACATCAGCAACTGTGGACATACTTTAAAACATAGGCTCAGTGCACTGAGGCAGAACTACAAGAAGGAAATGTGTCGCTTCAAGAAATATCCTAAAACCTAACATAGGCTCCAACAGTTCAGTCACAGAATATGCTTCTCGTTTGTCTTGCATACCATCGACAGTTTCCACACTGCAGAGAAAAGGTTCCAACATTGAGATACAATAGCATTGAGCAAAATTGTCCATGGTTGTCAATTACTGCCAAAATGTCTCCAAACTTAATTGGCACACTACAAGGTCCTTCAGTTCAGGTTTGACAAGCTAAGCCTGGTGGAAGCTTGTTACATCTCGTGAATGTGTATGTAAGGTAGGCAGTCTTAGGTTGAATTCAAATATTCTGTAGGTATCATTATCAGTGATCATCTTAATATTTTCATCTCAAGTCCAGGATGAATACCTAAGCAGTTTCTTCACTGCTGTAGTTTGTAGGGACCACGAACAATTTCTTGTCATGCATGCAATTCATGCCTCGAAAATATCTCCCCTGTGAAATCAGTTTTCCTTCACTCATATTTCTAAGGGAATTCAAATAGATTTAGAGTTTCCATCGGAGTCACCAGATTCCAGATGGGCTCATTGGAATTTCCGGGCACATATGCCTGCACATCTTTGACCTCATTCCCGCACTGGCGACTTAATCTTGGGGCACTGATGAGATGGAAACAGAAGATTTCTTCATCCACATCACTTACACTGGGTCAAGCAAGTTTTCGAATGCCAGGGTGAAACGTTTGTCTGCTGGCAAGGATCTCCAACTTGGAACAGCCGTGGCACAGATGGTGCCACAACTTCTAATATGGCAACAATTTAATTAGTGTCCTCAGCTGTGGTCAAAACTTGAATCCTTCCGATGGAATCTGGGCATTGGGGTCGAACTGGTATCCTTCATTTGATGCTTGTGGGAGTAAAGCCTCTTCTTCGATCTATAACATATACAGTAATGTAAGAGTTTGCAGAAATGAAAGCCATATTCTCAAATAAGATATAAGATTAGATATTATTCATTGACAAAATTCAAGGAAAGATACTGCCTTGAATCAGCATTATGGAGATGTGTTTGTTGCATAATGCTGCACTGAGCAATACACCAAACACCTGTTAATGTCAGCTGGAAGCACCAAACACTTGTTAATGTCAGCTGGACACACCGAAAACCTGTAAATGTTAGCTGAACAAACCCAACACCTGCAAATGTTAGCTGGGCACATGAAACACCTGTAAATGACAGCTCAACACACCAAACACCTGTGTCTGAGAAGGTTGGTTTGTTTAAGACCGCACACAGCAAAATTCCTGCTATATGGCTGTGGTCTGTTACCTATAGAGCCTGCACCAGACAATGCAGTGATCAACATCATGAGTATAGATATGCACAACTAGGATACAATGCCATGAGTAAACAAAGTCCACAAGCCTAACCACCCAATCCTGTTAGTCACCAGTTACAACAAGTAAGGGATACAGAAACCATCACTGAACCAGATCTTCACTGGTCAGATTGAGAAGGCCAAACATATTAGCAGATCCATTTCTGTGACTGAGATGGCTTCAGTGAAGCACAATCACGTGTCAATGCCAGGACACAATAATCAGATCAGCTTTCTTTGCACAACACTTAGCAAAGCAACAGCCATTCATGTCAGATGAATAAAATCATTCGACTAGACAATCTGGTGTTTGCCATAACGAGCAATGATCCATACTAACAATGGTGCAATGGCACATCGATCAAGTCTCAAAGCAACCCAATCCAAATATTTGTCTCTTGCAGCCTGTCAAACTCTGAGCACATGCAAAATGTATACTTACATCACCAGAAAAGTAGTGATCAATAATTTCATAGGCAAGTTTGTAAATTTCTTCATTTTCATGATTCTGTAGACTTTCAATTTTGTCTAAGCCTGAAACGTAAAGATTCCATATTAATTTTCCTGGAACAAAAACATCATAGTAAACAAGTAATGAAGCATTTCAAACAGAACTTAAAATATCATTTACAAATCTGACCACAAGCTGCTGAAGTTCTCCAATTGGCGCTTTTCTTTCAAATCAACACAATCATTACAGAATTTCATAAAACAGCAAATTACAGAAACATTATACTTATGTTGTCACGCAAAGTAAATGAAACCAGTTAACAATTGCCACTTTATTTTCAGATCTCATACAGACAGCATAAATAAATCTTTATGAAGGGAGATCACTCTCAATCCACTAAGTGTCTTTACCACCACATTCTTCTATCATCTGGTTGATTGATTCCAAGTCATCGCCTGCCATCTTCAGGATGTTGTTGATACCATCAAGGACAACATTGACAACTTGTGTGTCCTTGACCCCAAGAAGATTACAGAAGGGTGGTATAACGCCTTGTTGTACTACATATGATACCTGACGAAGAAGAAACATCAGTATCAAAACATAAACAAACAAGGCATGAACTACAACCTGGGTGAGTGAGTTGAGTGAGTTTTCCGCTGCACTCGGCATCAATCTGTGCAGTTGGAAACTGATGACATGCATCAACCAAGTCTGACCACAAGATAATGTTAGTCGCCTCTTGTGACAAGCAAAGTCGCCTTTTATGGCAAGCATGGGTTGCTGAAGGCCTATTCTACTCCGGACTTTCACAGGTTGGGTGTCACTGAACAATGCAATCTTAATGCTTAGCAAATGTCAGGTATGGGAGTTACAATCACCTTAGTTTTAAGACTGACTTGTACAACAGCATTCTGCATAACAAAACGTAATCATTCCAAATGAAATCTTAATGCCAAAATGTTCACATGAAATACCAATCCTGCACTATAACTGACATTAAATTTACATAATTAAATTTTCAAGAGGTTCCACAAACAAAACATGGACAGCAGAACACAATTAGGACAGGACTCTCCAAAATTTTAAAGACAAACTTCCAGCCATATGTCTGAACCCGATAACCTCTAGATACTACATGCATCAACAAGGTCGGTGAGCCTGACCGTCTGACCACCTTACTGTGGGACCCAGTCGCCTCTGTTGCCAAGCTACAGGCCTACCCTGATTACCACAGGGGCTGCTGCTGCTGCTGCTGCTGCTGCTGCTGAAAGACTCACCTGTTCTTTCCTACCACTTATTGTTAAATTGCTTATTGCCCATGCTGCTTCCTTCTGAGTCTGAAATTCACCCTGAAATAAAAAGCATGTAAACAACTTAATTATATTCTGGTTACAGCAAATAATGTACACATTTCCTTTATTTTCTGATTCTTTATATCTATATAGACTCACTTTAAGCATTCACTATATGCCATGTACATATATGTGGTTGCATCAAACAAGCATGTGCAAATATCATGCTTGTCTACAGATGTGTTTTAGAGTCAAAAGAATTCGCCAATTTTCATTGAGTTTCGCGATTTATTGAGCTCATGACAATATTCTTTTTAATATTACAAATGTGTTTTACAATTCATCAGTTTATGTGTAAACAGTACCTTTAAACACGATCAAATATTTTGCAAAATCTAATTAGGATCATCTTACTGAAAAAGGTGACTAGATTTACACTTGTGAATCTGAGCTTTTGATCATTTTCAATACTACATTGGTGCTAGTTGACCTAGAATGCACCTAGAAACAATATTTCAGCACTACAAAACATTCACCTATTTGCAAGCGTAAAGCCCAACTTGGCTTACATCCAACATGTTTATCATCCTAGAGAAATACTGAGTTCAGTTATGACACCGAGCTAATCAGGCTGACTCTGAGAATGACCCTACAATCATGGAATAATGGTTTGAGATGAGGGGCAAAGTGGTCCCTGAGCAGTGAGACTCAACATTTCTTACCCTGTTTAAATGGTGGATGATCAGGGGTATGAGCCCTGCATCTATCACTGCCTGCACCTGTTGCTGGTTTCCTGCTGTGATATTTGACAAGAACCAGACAGCTTCCTGCAATACACACAAAATGGGTTTAGACAACTGTGTATAAACACACATAATCATCAAGTTTTACAAACTGTGTACAAACAGAAAAAGCATCACATTTATACAGATATTTTCAAGAACCAGTCTTAGCATATTCCATAGTATTTACTGGTAGGATATAAATATCACAACCAGTACCTTTTTGAAGTAAAATAACTTTGCTGACTTTTGAAAACAAATTATTCAGGCTTGTAAACAAACTGATATTATGAAATCAAGAAATAAACATACTGTATCAGGATACTGATTGTATCAGTCCCACTGTAATGTTACAGTTCTAGCAACCCACAGTGTTTACATATGTACAACTACTTGCACAGTTTCACGCATCTTTTTGTGACCTCTTACCTTGTTTATTTTTTCTTTCGGATGTGACAAAAGTGATGGAAAGTGTGTCAGTGCATCACAATTTAGCACCACTTGTGTTTGTTCATCTGTACCGGTGACAATGTTACCCACAGCCCTCAATGCTGCAGTCTGTCAATGTAAAACATCACTGTCAACGCCACACTTCTTGCTCACCATGCACCAATATTAGGGCCTGGTAATAAAATTAAAACTAGCCAGATAGTGTTTATTGGCAACAATATCCCAAGGGTAAAGCTGGTAAAGTTTTAAACATTTCATGCTGTATGTAACACAAACAGTAGCAGATGCTCCAGGTCAATTACATATCAGTATTTATTCATGGACTAGTAATACCAAGAGGTTCCTACTGCACAGTTCGATGCATGTCTCATCTGAACACATGTATCACTAGTGTTGGGAATCGGTTGAAATATCACAACTGACTTCATTAACAACATACAAACATAAGTAAATTTGGTTAGCATCATTTTTCAGATTTTCCTATCCAGGTTATTATTGCAAATATGTATAACATGATGCAAATTGCTACTTCGTATCATGAACATAAACTTCCTGAAGTCTTCAAGAAATATTCAGTCACGACGTTTCATGTAGTGAAGTGAGTTTTCTAAGAAAAGAAAAACCCTTTTCAGGCCCTGACAACTTCAATAATATCTTCCATCATCAAGTGTTTCAAACACTGAAACAGAGGTTCCAATATTGTTTGCGTTCGATGAGAACATGACATCAATTGCTTGGTCATATCATCACTGCCACCAATGTTCAATCATTTCAATTAATGGGAACACCACTATAAATGACAAACTAAAAGAGGTTCCCACTGCACATCTCACCTGAACTTTAACATCCTGATGACTTAGCAGCGGTACAAGAAAAGGAACAACCCCCGAGTCTATAACCATCTGAATCTGGTCATTGCCACCATCTGTCAAATATGACAATGCCCATACTGTGTCCACCAGAATCTGAAACAAATAGGAAATATAGACAAAAGGTTGACAGGAGCTGAACCACAAAATTCTCATTTGTGACTTACTCAGTCGTATTGTACAGGACCACTTTTGACATGATCCTTTGATAGCCCTCTCAATCCTGAGGTTCTCAGGTGACATAATTTTAAACCAAATTATGTTAGGGTAAAATCTAGTGAATATAAAGCTGCTCATCCAAGAAACATTAATGTTCAAAATAGCAAATCTACTTGTACAGTATTTAAATGTCTTCAGTTTTTTCTTATCATGGAAATTCTAAGGACATATTCAAAAGAAAAATTCAGTGAAACCTGTGCCAATAATGTCTACAGTTAAACGCCTGAACAGGAGTCTTCATATCATTTTTAGTAAATCTGAGTGTCATTATATGGATAATTTGCTCCACTAGCTTCATCCAACACAAAATGATTAACTTAGGCCTCAGACTGCTGGTAAAAGTTGCAACTGGTTCCCTCCAGCTTCAGAAAATACCATAAAAATGTTATCTGAGACATAATGTTGAAGATATCATTATGGGGCTACAAGTAGAGTGCACTTACATTTACGTCTGTATGGTGAATTAGCTGACAGAGTGCAGGGAGAATCTCTTGAATGGTGTCTACGGGTGGTGGTGGCTCCTTGTTTCTACACAAGTTGACTATGACCCAGGCAACGTTGCGCAGGAAGGGGAGAGGGATATTTGGATTGATGAACTCAAGCAGAGGGGCAACAGCCCCTAAACTTATGACATAGTCTCTGCACTGGGGACCATCGCCTGCAACAGGACAAGAAATGTTAACACTGTGATAAACAATAATTAAATGAATGGGTCGGGAGAAGATGGTGATAACCCACAAATTCCTACTTTCGAGATAATTGCTTTTCAAAGTTTAGTCATTCATGAAAAACATAAGTGTGACTTTTGAAATACAATAAAAATATGTTGTATTTATTTATACTTCTGGTAGTGAGCAAATAAAGATGCAACATGATTCGTTCGCAGGAAATTGTGTTTTTATGTACTCGAAGATACCTACTGTAAACATTTTGTGTTGGTTATCAGTTTTATGTCAAAATGAGCTTGTCATACTCTTGCACAAGGATCGATATTTCTGTTTGCGTTAACCCACATCATTGTGTTTCGTGATCACTGTTTAACTGTTGGCAGGATTATATCGAAATGTATTAGACTTGACAATATGCATCGTGACGTCCTTGAAGAAAATTAATGTAGTGTCAAAAAATTGGTTCACAAATTTAGTAACGTGTAACTCCACTGTTGTCGTTGATGCAGACCTGACAGCGATGATGCATAGACACTAAGCGATGGAAGAAAGCTTGGGGAATGTTGTTCCACATCTGATCCAACATTCAGCTAACATTAATGGCTGACTTTTGGGGCCATGACGTAGGCAAAATTTATACTGAAATTAACATGCTTTCCACCAGATTTAGAGTCTAGAGAATAATCTACTGGTCTTCATTTTTCAATATCAAGTGTCAAAAACATGCAAAAAGAAAAGTTCATTGTGCACAAAGTGCACATGCCACACACAATGTGTGAGATCAAATTTCATGAAAAGTGCTAAGGTACGTTTGTTTCGTGTTATTTAGTCTGTGTAACAAAATATTAATCAAAAAGTCTGAGATTACTGTATCTGTAATTTTGTAAGATGTGAGTGTAGAGTGAAATCCCTCAAAATGTGACATTTTTGACATATTTGTACCAAAACGATAACCCATCATTTTGTTGTATATCTCAGCTTTAGTACAATCCAGATCATACAAATTTCTAAGTAATGTGTTTCTCGGTGCATAGAACCTGCTTAGTCATAAAAGAAGAATTTTCATGAAAGAATTGGATGGATTGTGGAATATCAAAATTCATCAACCGATCAGTTTGGCAAGAACATGATAACCCACTTGAAATAATGAAAGAGTGTATAAGTAAGCATTTTAAACACTTAAATGTCAAGAAATGTTACAATCAGTTCCTTCAGAAGTTTCTTCATTGTTAGGATCATGGGTTCATTCAACACCTCTGCTCTGGATGGAGATTACTCTCAAAACATCACCACTAGACATCACTTGTCCTGCCAGGATTTTGTGGTTTGTCATGTACTTGCCAAAAGGGAACCACATGCGTGTGGCTTATACTAAGTATGGACATGATGCAACTCTGCACGCTGCCAAGTTAGGGGAGATAACTCATGCTCATATAGCAATACTGGACCTTGAAGACCACTAAATACAATTATCTGGAAAAAGCATCCCTTCAAATAATAGACTTGCTTTGCTCTGTTTTGTGCTGATTACTGGTTTTGTGCTGATATGACACATGGTATATGATTCACACTATAATTACTGAACAGTTGGTTTCTTTGTACTTATCCAAAACTGAGACGCTAACATTTAAGTTTTCAGAAGTAATGAAATAACTCTCTATATTCTGCTGCCAAAATGCATTTGTGGTACTAATGACATGATAATCTTCACACAATATCATGAACTATGCCACAATAAAACTTTAAAGCAATGCAGTCATATGAGGTACCTATAATATTTCCTAAAGCCCAGACAGCCTGTTCACAAACATTTTGATGCTGACTGTGAAGGAGACGAAGAAACAGCGGCACTGCTCCTGAAATTATAAACAGCAGTTAAGTATTAATACAATGAATAGAATTTTCACACACACACACACACACACACACACACAATTATACGTCTTACTTACAAGGTTGATAACTAATGTAAGGGACTGTTCATGAATTATGGCTTGTGGGATTTAAACAATAAGACGACAAAGTCATCAATATTCCCCCAGCCAGTAAAATACTCTTCATGAATTTGTCTACTTATTTATGATAACTGTATGTCAATGTTTTAGCGTGCATGTGGCAGAGTGGAAGGAGAGCATTGTAAAGTTTTACAGTTCTGCTCCGGAAATGAACACTACCACCAATTTCAGTCACAGTCTAAGTCAAACTCGTTGTCATGGAAACAACAACAAATAAAAGTAATGCTCAGGTGCAACTTCCTAAAGGCAAATCTAGGGATCATGGTGAACATGGCAAAAATGTGTATCAGGTTTCATAAAGTCAAAGTTTGGGAGATCTGCACCAGACAAGATGACATCCTCATAGTCAGTTTCAGTCGTTTCCTTGGAAAATTGTATCTCCCAAAAGGCACATGTAAGGATCATGCTTGACACGTGTACTAAGATTTGTTAAGCTTTCATGAATAGTTTAGGAGATATGCTTCTGACAAAGCATGACGAATGTACTGCTAGACGGACAGAACTCGTTCCTATATGCCTCCGTGACTTTGGTGTTGTGGCGAATAAAAAACAAAGTCTTTAACATCAAGAGTTTGCTCTAGCTATATGAGACGTGATGCCTTACCCAAATCAGCTAGTTTGACAATCAGCACATTTGTTGATTTGTTGCTAAAAACTAACTGTAACCCAGATTTTCACAGGGTATTTCAAACTAGAAGTAGTGTCCCAAAACACATACCTGCTCCAACCACTGCCTGTGTTTGCTGCGATGTTCCGGAGGCGATGTTAGTCAATGCCCATGCAGCCTCAAACTGTAGAGAAGGACTGAAAGAAAAATCAGTTTCCAATATCAAATTATGCTGTAAAAATTAATGATATGCCAACAAAAACACAACTGATTTGAAAATTTATTAAAAAATTGTATTTCAACTTTTAGATTGTTAGTTTACATTATGCCTTCAATGACCTATGCCATAAACAGAATGACATCCATTACAAACATTGAGACAATTAATGAGAGCACTTACTTGTCATCTTTTAGCAAACAGTCTACTAGAATAGGCAAGATTCCAGAGGCTATCAAATCATCAATAGGAGGGTTTCGATCACTTGAGAGAAGTTTTCTGGAAAACAATGAAAGACATCACAGACTGAAAAACACAGATAAGAAAAAAGCACCTGACTAAACAGCAACCAGTATTGGCCACCAGCATGGCAATGTCCCTTGTCCCTAAAGAATGAAATATTTATAACACATTTAATACTTTTTATATCTTGGTCACATACATGATGCCTGAAATGACATACATGAAGACACTAGGTGCAAGCTTTTATGAGATGTCAAGTTTACGAAAGTTTGAAAACTGACCAATACATTGTGAAGATACGTTGTCAAGTCAGATATGTCATGTCAGTAGCAAACAGATTTTGTCCAAATCCTCCATTGCCATTGACTAATGATAATTTCCTAAAATATCTTGTTAGGTTTACTATACAGAACACCAAAATGCAAACATACGGCACAAGTCTTTGAATGATAGTGGTGGAATAACATATCAATACTTGTCAATTCTGAGCAAGAGCAGTAAGAAGGTGGTTTCAAAAAGTAGTAATATAGCTGCAACAAATACATTATGTGGCAAACATGATACGTGCCAAGAATATTGGGTAATGAATACAAATAATTATTCATGAAAACAATAGTATAGTCAAGGGATTGGTGCACATTGTGGAACCCCCATGTTGACTGTTAATTCATAGTAGTAATAACCAGTTATCTGACATGACTCTCAAATTTGGTATGTAATAGACAAATAGTTATCGTCCACACTACCACGTGCAGCCTTAGCAAACTAACATGACTTGCACAACTGCAAGGCTCGTGCATATTCCACTCTTGTTTAACTCACTTTGAAAAAGGACATAAGGGCTCAAGTAAAACATGCTCTGTTAAAAAATTGTAAACATTAATTCACTTTTGGTTCTGGAGACCACGAATAAGAAATTGAACTCATGAAGGGCTACAGTTTGATTCACCAAATATGCTTGTGTACCATAACAGCCTTAGTTTGTACTTATCTGTTCCAACAACACTGTACTCATTCAAATTGAAAAATTATCTGGAGCACGGCAGGGATGTAGGAAATGTAGAGATGGCCTTATTACATGGACAAAAATGTCAAAACAAGGCCTTAAAAGTTCAGTTTTACATTTTGTCAAATTTGCGGTTCACATACCATATCAAAAGATAACTGAACATAACAGCCATTGCAGATTTTGCTTGCAAAGGACATTTTATCTGAAAGCCTAGACAATTCCTTGGTGTAAAGCTACAGCAGAAATATTCCCATCAGAGTTGCATCAATGGGTTTCCAAGAATGTACCATATAACTAACAATACACATGCATTCTGTATCATTCAATGTTGCGATCAAGATATATTGATATTCAACAATGTCCCAGAACTTGACTACCTAATATATTACCAGTCAGCTGTTTACAAGCAATAGGTGGTCATGACCTACTCTGACCGAGACTAAGCCAGTTCAGCATGCAAAGCTAACACCTTAACCAAATGAGACAATCAACTATTGAAGTCCTGCTGATTGATTACCTAGCAGCCTGCACAGCACTAAGTTGAACAGTTGTATCTGGACTTGAGGCATTCAACACAATTGTTTGTAGAGACTGGCTTGTAGGTTTTTCATTGTCATCAGAATCTGTACTGTCTTGAGCAGGGACGTTTCTCCGTTTTAGGACATGCTGATCTCGTTTATTCTGAAACAAGGTAATAATTATTAAACTGTCTATTAAAGACAATGTGCAGAAAGTCACTGGATGAACATTTTTAATGATTCACAACAATGCACAATATGAAAGGTTCATTTACCTATATATTAATTCCTTACAAAAGTTTCTAAACAAACCAAAAACATGCGACAAAATAAACAGAAATTTCATCTAAGTAACCCCTACTTACATCACTACCATACAAAACCCATGTACAACAGTCTTTTTTTTTTAAATTCATAATAATCAGTGAAACAATAACAGAGTAAGTTTTTGACATATATTGATCATGACAACCAGATCACAGTCTCAACCTAACCAGTCTCGTCTAAACACAGTCCATCTTAATGCTTTGAAAACAACTGATAAATTGAAGTAAAAGCAATCTTTTAACAAAAGTTCATGCTAGCAATCGCAAATAACAAATGAGTTCAAGAATTCAACAGAACACCTCTACTCAGTGCCGGTAAGCTTTACTACCTAACAAACTCTATAAACTACTCTCGCATTCGAAGAATGCACGACTTCCATTTAGAACATTGTTGGACCAATCTGTTTCTGTCTGGTGTCACTAGCTAGTTATTTAAACATGCATCAGTCACAAGTATAAACAAGTTCTTTAAACTGAGTCCTGAATATGCAACTACATACCTGTGAAGCCTGTCAACATAAAAGTGCCCTATATTGCCATGTAACTAATCTTAAATGGGACTACCCTAAATGATTTACATCCTTTCCTTGTTTATGAGCCTAGGGAACTCCCACTCATCATCAGTGCTTGATGTATGCATGCACCTTAGATGAATTATGATCTCACAGCAATGAGCGTAATGAAGCCTTATGCCTATATTAGATTGCATTGGTCTAGGTTTCTCACAGCAGATAGTCAACTCGGAGGTTTGCTAGCCATTTTCACGATCAGTCTGGCCTTGTATTAATTAATCTTCAAACAAGGTAGCGCCCGATACTTCATTATGATTGATTTATCTTAACAGAAAACAACAGCTTTCTTCTCTCAGGAATCACAAAAAAAAATTCCTATGGTTTGAGTTGGTTTGACCGTGACAGATTACAAACTTCAACATAAATCTGATGTAATCAAGACCCCATCTTAAACCACCAGGTACAGCCTTTCAGCAGCCGAAAATGTTTCTAATTCATCTTCAAAACATTACATTCTTCTGCCACGAATGGTGAAGGGTCATAAAGATAACAAAACAAACCTCACATTTGTGTGATGTGTTGCATTATTTGCAGTGTTGTGGTTTATGTTAATATACAACAAACAGATTTTCTTCTAGGAACACATTTCTATAGATAAGAATGTTTGGTACAAAATTGTAACCCCAAATCTGAGGGTCAGATCCAGCACACCCCACATAATTTAACTACATTAGTGCTACATTTTCTGGAAGATGTTGAGTCTTAAAACAGGTATACAGTGATGAGGGCTAGAAGAAAGGTCAACTTTGAAAATCATTGATAACTATAACAGGAGGAACATACCAAGTATTTCTAAAACAGTATCAGACTGGTTGACTTTGTTTTGAAAGCTGCAATGGTTTTCCTTAGGTAAAATAAAAATGTGGTAAGTGTGATAGAATGACATTCTTGACATGTGTGGTTACAGCAATACAAGATCTTTATCAGTGGTGATTGCGTTTTGTTGGATGCAGATCCTAGGCTGTCCATACCACCATTTCTATTTCTTTTTGATACAGGTATTATCAAACGCTCATAATAAGGTTTCTGTTCAACATATTAACACAAATATTCTCTACACATAAGCCTTCTTTATAAATGTCTGCATGTGAAAATGCAATAAATGACATCATGCAGCAGCATTTTTTAATGTGCTCACTGACGAATAAAACCAGGAAACTATTACATCCACCAGACAATCAGAATTTTAGGCTTGTCCACATCAACATGATTAGTGAAAATATGGTCAAAGAAAACCCTTATCAGAAACTGCATTCATATTTCTCACCGAACACTTTCCCGTTTGTGACAACCAAAGTGTCAAAATCCTGAAGTTAATACACAAGAAAATAACAGAAAATCGTATATTATTGCTCAGCGGCTCCTTTCACAAATCAGCTTTTACTAAGATTAACTTTAAGTCCGATTCTTTAACAGTGTACTTAGGTTACCACAGACTTAAGTAACCTTAGCGCAGTGTGAAAAACTGGGAGTTAAAGTTAACCTTAGTAAAGGTTGCTTTGAGAAAGGACCCCGAGATGTGTCAGTACAGTAACTACTGCAAGTTGTCATTTCAATTCCTTTTTAAAAGTAATAGCCAGAAAATAGGTCTTTACACAGGATAAACATCCAACCAACATCAAATTGCTTTTAAAGCAGATATAAAGGCAAATACTTTTAAAAGTTTTACCACATGTCAATGCAGTGGCAGAAACAATTTTAAAATCAGATGACATATAATTCACTCCACATTTTGTTACTAATACACGATACTAGCATTGCACTAATGCCACAAGCTCCTTTGAATTCATTGTTTTCTCATTTATTAACACATGATACTGTCAGCTAAGTTGATGGTAACATAAATCAATGAGTATCTCACAGATGTTCTAACTCAGCAGCTGTAGTTCGAAACAATATAACAATAACAATATTTCCAAACATTAACATGGTTGTACAAAAGAATTCATGATTATGAGAAATTAAATACATCATGGTGTTAAGTCCGACATGGTCTCATAACAAAACATTCATTCACTCTTCCACAAAAACAAGATATATATGTTGATATATTTCAAGAGCAAAAACAAACAACACCTCATTTTGTTTATCTTTCAAAATTTGTTTAAATGTTCTTAACTAACTTGGCTAACTTCCAACTCATGATCATGTGACCATACATGGAACACTCACTTTTCTCAGCTCTATGGTGACTTCAGTCCTCCGTCTTCGCATCTCCTGCAATCAACAAAACCAGGATATAAAACACATGTGGACATAACTACCATCTTGCTTCTTATTGAAGTCAATAAAACATACTTCCTGATGTACACTGTCAGTAAACATTTCAACCTTTCTACTGACATTTTCTTTGATACAACAGCATGCCTGGTTCAGTAGAACAAAGTCACAAACCTAATCATAAAATATGATACTCCTTTAAGTTGGAACTTTTCATAACGATATAAGCTCTATCCTTGGGAAAACAAAATATTTGGACTGCATGGTTACCACAGTAGATACCAGCCCAGAGGTTAAATTAATCCAAATATCAATTGTTAGGAAATGGACATCTCCTTGTATATGAGGAACTAAGTAAACATGTGAAGAGTATCTATTTTCCACAGCATTTATGTTAAACATGTTGGATGGTGCCAACATAAAGATGAAGGTTATAAGAGTGGTGAGGTATGGTACGGTTCATCAATGTTATTGATGCCATATCCCTTCATATGCTCAGAAAACTTAAGCCTATTATAGACGGAGAATCAAGGGATAGAAAAATAACAACTACTGCCACTGACACTGTTGTGTTGCAACGACTTAGTCTAGAAACCTGTATGATGACCATCAAAATATGTATCAATACTAAAGAGCACAAGCTGCATTAAAATTAAATGACATGATGTATTTTTTTAATTTAGAGGAGAGACAAGCAATTTTAATGACTGATTCAGCATTGTAAGTGACTGTTGGTGTCACTGTTCACGTGATTAAATGCCATGTTACTAGTGGTGCTGCTTAAGTTATTATTAAAGAAATGAAACTGCACTGAATCTTTTTCTCTCTTATTTGCTTTTCTGAGTCACAGGAGGATAGTAACTGCAAAATGACCCAAATAAGTGATTTGACAGGAGAGGGTGACCAAGCAAGCTTACATATATGCAAACAGCATCCTATGTTTTAGCCACCACTGGGCAATAAAGCGCTGCTAAGAGAGAGAAAACAAATGCAAAAATCTTATTTCAATATTTTCAAACTTCTGAGGTCATAATGCAATTGAACAAGACAGAAACATTTACATTTTAATCTGTTCTTAAAGTTCCAGGACTCACCATTATAACATCTGCATACATTACAATTAATTAATTAACTATATTCACCCTTGAGAATGCATTGTAAATGTAATTGAGGCATGACACACCCTTTGTTGTGTAGTGGTCAGTGTGTCTTCCTAGGGAGTGGAAGGCTTCGAGTGAGCGAGCGAGTTTAGTTTTACGCCGCACTCAGCAATATTCCAGCTATATGATGGCGGTCTGTAAATAATCGATTCTGGACCAGACACTCCAGTGATAAACAACATGAGCATCATCTGCGCAATTGGGAACTGATGACATGTCCCAACAAAGTCAGCAAAACTGACCGCCCGATCCCGTTAGTGGCCTCTTACGACAAGCATAGTCGCCTTTTGTGGCAAGCATGGGTTGCTGAAAACCTATTCTACCCCGGGACCTTCACAGGTCAGAGTGAGTGAGTGAGGTGAGTTTTGCACTGCACTCAGCAATATTCCAGCTATAAGGGTGTAAATAATTGAACCTGAACTACACAATTCAGTGATCAACAGCATAAACATTGATCGGCGCAGTTGGGAACCAATGACGTGTCAACCAAGTCAGCGAGCCTGATCACCTGATTATGTTAATCATTGTCTTAAGCATTGTCGCCTTTTATGGTAAGCATGGGTTAGTGAAGGCCTATCTACCCGACCTTCACAAAATATGGTATTTGTTGATCACTGCCTGGAGCTCGCCATTAATGGGTACATCAAGGACTGGGCTGCTCTTAGTCAGTATGTGTCTGGGTGGGGTATTCATGCTTACTACAGCATGGTATCTCAATAAGCTAGTATGACAAAACCAGCTTTAGTCTGGGCTAGTACAAGTAGCCAAACATACACATCGTCATATGAACAAAAATATTCTTAAGTGTGACGTAATTTCACCTCACCTAATATATTTTTAGCAATTTTACCAAACTGACAATAATATGCAAAGTAATGGTTTTCCCTTAATTTCTAACAACATTTACAACATTCCTTTGAGCCGTGCAGCACTATGTCATGTTGACATTACAAAAACAGATCACATCAGAGGTTTACATAAAGAAAAATGAGTGTCCAATGTGCACAAACACATGGAATGGATGCAAAGAGAAAATTGCAATAACATTTATTGTATCTATAATGCAAGGTCAGTTATGGGTACGTTATTTGATCACTGATTATTTTCAGGTTCTGAAGTAATTTTATGATAGACTTACAGTACACATTTAACTACTTTTCAGGTTTTGGCATGTTGATCACAAAAACTGTTATCAACTGATGGTTCCCTATTTCTGTACATGAAGATAAAACAGGTAACATACTCCATGTCCCAAATTAAATACATACTGCTTTCATTTTTGAAAGAAGCAATAGGAGATACTATGGGCAGTATTTCATATTATAACCATATTTCATATCATTGTCGATTCCATGTCCAATGATCCTCTGAGTTAGCGTGTTTGGTCATAGCTGATTTCAGAAATACTCCAGCAATATCAAATGAGCCTCTGTGGCAATGTTTCTTTATGTGATTTCAAAGGAGGTCTTGAAAATGACACCTGTTATTGCACACAGGGGTTCAAAAGTTTTTTTAGAAGCCACTTGCCACAGGGCAAATGACTTTAAGAAAGTAATTTGTTCTGACTTATTTTCTACTTGCCCTGATTTTTATGACATAATGATGATGGTGAAATTATGAAGGAATATAAATCAACAAGGTATTTGACATAAATATCTATGGAACTATTCACTGAAAAGTGATAACTAGGCAAGAAAGTTAACACTACTTTATTACTGTTTCAAAATTTAACAGCCATTCAAAAATCCCATCACTTGATGCCCAGGACAAGACTGTTTTCATTTTGGGCTATCAAATCATTGCATCTTACTTGTTTTAGATACTTTTCTGTTTTAAACTGCAAAAAACCTTGGATTTCATTTCATATCTACTCAAAATGTAGCTATTAAATTTTGATAAATAACCCAGTAAACATTAAGTTTATTAACATCAAGTACCATGTTGATTTATTCTTGCATAATTACAACATCATGATTATGTCACAAAGTCAGGGCAGGTGGAAAATAAGTCGGGACAAGCTAGTCTGGAAATTTATGCTAGGATTAGGAGCTTGCAAGAATGGGACTTAATAATAGAAGGCAACAACAAGCAAGTGATTGCATTCTATGGCTCCTGGTGCCATTTGCCACTGGAGTTATATATTGCCATAATTAGAGTGATGCGTGTTTGTAAACAGAATATTAAGTAAAAAGTTTTCTAACTATATTTTATGGAAGCCCTATGTTATTTGTAAAGAATCAGGTGCTGGTCACAAGGTGACAGAGTACTAACTATTTGTGATTAAATAGCCCTGAAGCAGAAATCATCAGAAGCCTTATACTCACATTACCACATAACTGCATAAATGTGACAAAGGATTATATGGTGCAAAGGGCAGATGTAAGTGTACCAGAACATTACATAATTTCTGTGGATTTTGTGATTAAGGTCACAGTTAATCTTCATATTACATAATACAGACTTGACATGAACAACAGACAAGAACCAACTCCTTATACATAAGTCAAAAACTGTACACATATTTTTGGCATACAGACATTCCATACAAATATATGCTACTTGGCTAACTGAATAGTTGAGTATATGATCCTTTTAAGCTTGAATGCTAAATACAAACACTGGGCAAGTGTTGACATGAACAGTACACTCCAAACACCTGAGGCAATCAATGAATCATGTCTGAACTTTGCATTAATAATTATCAGGCACAATCACCAATCTTTGTTGCTGTAATGCCGAGGACACACATAGTTTGTTCACTGTAGCCCATATCATTGCAGCCACGATCAGCTGTTAGTAAGGTGTCTAATTCAAATACTATCCATGATTGAAGATTAGTGAGAAAAGGACACGAAAACAATCGTTAATGACTGGTTATCATAAGGACGTAGTTCACTGTGAACGTTTCAATGAATCATTTGAGGGTCAAGCAGATGTCGATGACCTTTTTCCAGAAAAGTAATGACACAAACCATTATCAAATTACACACTTAACAAGATAAAATACTTCAGATAATCGTGACACTTCAGATGAAACACCAAAACATCATGTCTTATTGTTTTCACATTACATATAAATATACGGCGTGGTTTCTAGAAAACAGTCGAACCATGCTGTTTTCCTACTTCATGTGACCTTCTCAAAAAGCATTTCAGGCCTCACCTCTGCATCTTTTCCCTTGTTTTTGAAAAGTTGAACTCTTTGTTTAGGTATAGGGTCAGCAGACATCTTGATCAGTATACAGAATAAATGTTTCGAGTTGTTTTTGATGTCCTTTATGCTATTTCGTGTTCACTAAATATGCCGGCCGTCTTCTCATGTCCTGTCTCGTGAGGTCATCTGAGAGCCCTTCACTGATTGGACGATCGCCTTGGTTCGTCTAGAATGAAGTAATGCATACAATCTGAAAATGCCTGTGTGTAAACACTTTTCGCCCACAGATTATGTAAGTTTTTATACAAGGTGTCTGGCCAAGTAATCACATAACCGATAATTTCAAATATAAGTGTTTATTTCATGAACGTTAGACTAAGACCAGTAAATATATGAACCAATGAAACATTTCGTTCTATAACCATTTGCCAGATTGAAGCAAAGCTACCTGTGGGAGCTTCGAATTTTATCAACAATCTTCCGACTCTTAACTTCACCTATAAATAATAATTGTATTTATAAATGCATTACAAGGGCTAGTTATGTCCATGAACCCTGCAAAACAATTTCAGAAGTACGAAGCTTACGAAATATATGAACTCACGACTGTGCATGTCATGTCTAGGGCACAACATCAAAACAAATTAACGCTAGTGTTGTCGCTGCATGGAGCTCCATCTACTTGTTAACTTTACATGTTTTCCACTTGAACCGGTTTTACTCTAGGTACGCACCATTACCTTACAAGCTTGGACAGCGTGATAGGAGCCCAGTCGAGTCAAAAGGCGGCTAGTTTTTCTACTACCCTTTTGGGGGTTGCAAACTTTGCGTAGTTTTAAGATTTATACCATGGCAGCAATAATAAGTGCCGTAACCGTAATTTCGCTCCTAGTGACTGCATTGTATGCTGTTATTAGTGTGGTGACAGCTTACAGTTTGTGCAAAAGAAAGAGTATTTCTTCTGCTATCGAGAAGTGGGTCGTTTCTTGGTTGGTGTTTGACGCGATCGTTCACTTCACCCTGGTAAATTTTTTTAATATTTTTTTTTACAAATACGTAGTACATTGATGTAAATCCAGTGCAAAAAGTGATCTTTATCTGTTAACATGTTTATTAGGGATAATGGATAATTGCGGAAGATGTGACAGTTCGGTGTTGATGTTAACACTTTTATCAAGCAACTAATGATAATTAACCCCCAAAATGATCCTATCTGCCTTCTTATCCACCTAAATGCCCAACACCCACGATGACGTTCTCAAAGGAAGAAGCTGACATGAAGCTGCCTCTCCTTGACATTAAAGTAGAAAAAGACATCAAGCTCCTCAAATGTGCCGATAGGATACAGACCCACGAGCACCAGTATTTTAACTTCACATCAGGTCACCCCCTTGAAATCAGGAAATCAGAGGAGTAATAATTTCATCCCTAGCAAGAAGAGTTGGGACGTTAGCTCCAGGACCCAAGTCCTGCAGTCAAGTTAGAACTCCTTCGTGTCGTCATGAAAAAATCAAACTTAAATTAAACGCAGTTATCACTTATTCATGATAAATAAAATACGTTGGTGATTATGAAAAAACAAATAAACGAAATTATAAGCGTATATTCACAAATCAAAAGTGCAATTATTTTGTACACGGGTTGACCTCCCCCGAAACGAAGCAGCTGCAATACCATTCCCACTCAAAACCAGAAGGTGGGCACTCAAGTGTAACAAAGCGTCTTCTTTGGCTGGTTCATTTGTGTGCTTTGTGTATGGCTTATAAGCCAGATAGTTGTTTATTTCAAACGATAAAGTTGCATATTGTCATTAGCACATTTCAGACAGGCAGGCAGACATCTAGGTGTCAATAAACCAGACACTGAGCTTTCTCTGTGACAGTGTCTGCTTATCACAATCAACATGTTCATGTTTGTTTATGTAATGAGTAGATTATTTACTTGTTTGTGTACACAACAAAGATTAGACTACTGCTCATACTGCAGGCATGCATGCTGTTCCAAGCTCTGCAAACCTATTTACTGCACGTGTTATGAGCGCAGTGAAGCATAGCTGTTGAAAGCACTTTTTCCGAGACAGTGTTTTACATGATGCACAGTTACATGACACATTCAGAATGTACAGGAGTAGAGAATGTGTGCAGAAAAACCCCAATAATGTCAAGAGAGAAGCACAAGATTAGGGAGAGTAAATCTACAGTGCATCAAGAGTATTTACATGTTTCTGTCGGGACCACTGACCATATGATCACTGAGTTATTGGTGTCATGCTCGCTGACTTGGTTGACACATGTCATCGGTTCCCAAGTGCACAGATGGAACCACATGCTGTTGATCACTGGATTGTCTGGTCCAGACTTGATCATTTAGTATCGGAATATTGCTGAGTTTGGCATAACACTAAACTCACTCATCTACATTACATTGCAACACTACACTGTGCTACACCACACCATACTACAGTGTGCTTGAATACATTACATTGCAACACTACACTATGCTAAACTACACCACACCACACCACACCACACCACACCACACACCACACCACACCACACCACACCACACCACACCACACCACACCACACCACACCACAGATTTTGAATTGTCAGTTTAATATGTAGACTTACAGAAAAACTGTAACATAAGTAGTTATAGGATAGTAGAACACTAATTCTCAAGAAATTCCCCTTTGGGTAGTCAGTCAAGGAAAAGAATGCATCTGAAGTAGAAATCAGTACAATACACTATAGGCAAAATATACTCATGACAACTGCTAATTGATGAATCATCTTACTCCAACAGTTTTCACTGAGATACACTTATTATATAAGCTAACAAGCGCTGTACTGACATGTCACCCATCGTGTGTTACTATTACCTAACTGAAAGTACAGTTTTCACTGAGATACACTTATTATATAAGCTAACAGGCGCTGTACTGACATGTCACCCATCGTGTGTTACTATTACCTAACTGAAAGTACAGTTTTCACTGAGATACACTTATTATATAAGCTAACAGGCGCTGTACTGACATGTCACCCATCGTGTGTTATTATTACCTAACTGAAAGTACTGTTTTCACTGAGATACACATATTATATAAGCTAACAGACGCTGTACTGACATGTCACCCATCGTGTGTTACTATTACTTAACTGAAAGTACAGTTTTCTGAAAAAGGTTTGCACTTCTGTCAGTCAGACAATTGTCTGGTCCAGACTTATCATTGTTGATTATTTACAATCCACTGTAATATAGCAGAAATGGGTTGAGAGCAGAGTTTTGGCTAGCAATGTTTTAACCATGTATAATTGGTGTCTTCTGTTTTGTTGTTCAGGAAGGACCATTTGTGATCCTCTCTTGTCTGGGGACGGTTGAGAATTCTACACACTTCACAGCTCTCTTATGTGAGTGGAATATTTCTTGTAATAGCTTAGAAATTAGACAAGCTTTAACAACCAACATAAACCTTTTAACCTTGTGGTAAATGTTTATAATTATCAGAGTTTGGCTTCCAGATTAATCAGTGCGACTGAAGGTATTCTGTATTGTGTGTTGATTAGGGCAGGAATATGGCAAAGCAGACAAGCGTTGGTTGGTGTCCGACCCTACAATCGTATCCCTTGAGATGCTAACGGTCTTCCTGGATGGCCCGCTGTGTGTGATACTGGTGTATGCCATTGTGGAAGACAAGCACTACCGCCATTTTGTACAGATAGTCCTCTGTGTCTGTGAACTTTATGGAGGTATGTTACATATGTGCCAGGTTTCTGTTTTCTTGATTATATAATCTCCCCACACCTGCTGGCATTAAGAGTTGATCATCACACAGTGTCTGACATTGTTCATGATATCAGCCACCATTTTGACCTCGTGTTTATTATTGCAGCTTATGTGACTGGAATATGGCTCCCCTCGTGTTCTAGCGGCTCCATGGTCTTGTGCCAAATACAACAAAACATTTGTTTTACTCTGAAACGTTGAAACTATTGCATTCAGTTTCCGAAAAAGATGAAGATTTTTTTGTTGACCACCATTTTCAATAGGTATCTAGGAAGTAACTCCAAGGGAAAGTAAATGTTAATGTGTCACTGGAAATTTAAAGTCGAACTTTGAGATATTATATCCATCGGAAAATCTTAATGTAATGTTTCCACCTGTGATATTAGCTGAGTGACGCAAGTGCAAACCAAGAAACTGGATGCAACGTTTACTGTAGCAGGCTGTATGAGGTGATGACAACTGACATGCATCGTGACGTCCATTTCATTTTGAAGTTATGCAAAAGTGTTTAATTATAAGGAAGCACTCTAGGATGGTACAGTGATGCCAAGACATTGTGACACAGTGCAAAAAGAGCAGATTATTGTCTGATGAGAGACCTGTCAGCACCTGTGATCTTTGGACTCCAATGACATTATGAATTGTTTCAGGTTGGATGACATTCTGTCCGGACTGGTTTGTAGGCAGCCCCAACCTGGTGACTGACAACGCCCTCTACCTGTGGGTGTATCTCGTGTTCTTTAATGGCCTCTGGGTGGTGATTCCACTCGCCATGTTGTGGCAGTCCTGGGTTCAACTCCGGGAGGCCCTCTCGCCAAGAAGACCAACATCCTTAAAACTTAGTACTGGATTTTCTTCACAGGGGTCATACACATCAAGTATACAGACGAAAATTTCCAAGTCAGAATCAAGCAGTATCGAAAGTAGCTCACGTGGTTACAATCTTCGTAAGAGGAACTAAGCTTTATATCTGGTTACAAATGGCAAAATTTATTATCTAGTGATTATATTTTTACACAATTATACTTTTGTAGATTATAAATCAACTATTTTGATAAATGTATTTGTGAGATTTTAGATTTGATTTTTTATTAATCATGAGGCACTGAATATACATTTTAGCTTTCATTACTCCTTTATACAAAGTCTCTGATAGGGCAAAACACATCATTTTTGCTTTGGACAGATTGCTAGGTTTTTTACAGAAGTGGGCCAAGAATCGTCCTGTTATTATTCCTTTATTTCCTGAGGGGTAGGGGACGAACATTGCTCAGGATATTGTTTTGATCATCATCCATATGTAAATATGTCGCCACTCTCTACTAATATGAACTATGTTGATTTCTTTCAGGCATTTTTGTTGAAAGTCACATGTCCGTTGTTTATGGATAATTTTTAAATTTTAGTTAACAATTACTATTATCTGACATGATCTGACTTTGGCGATAATATTCCAACATTGTGGGAAGCTTCAGCTACATTGCTGCAGTCATAAGTGTTATATGTAAGACGTCGCGTTACAGCAAGCAGATTACAAAGCATACTTCACTTGCTCTACACCTCCTTTCACCCCACCCAACCTCAGTTTCATGAGCCAAAGACCCAGCCAGGCATCAGGAGTTGAAACTTCAAAAGGTTACCAGCCCAAAATGGATTTAACCAGACTTGACGATTCAAAGAAGATAACTCCATGTTCAGTTCAATGAACCTGAGACATGTATTTACTGTCTGACAGTCTATTCAAAACAGCCATTTTAAAACAAATCCAACTCAACATATTGATTGGCGTTGCTGTTTTATTGATAATATATGTCAACTCAGTGCTTTCAGCTTGCAATAAGGTCATTCAATGTTGAAACCGTAATGGGCAAGTCTAAATGTAATGCTCAGTTTGAAAAACAGAATTTAAGATATGGTGGAATTGACTTAGTTGTATGGAACATGTTATCTAAAGTTTCTTCCAGATCATCGGACTGGGAATCTGTAAATTTAGACCATCTGTCAGAAATCTAGCCAGTCAGACAGACCTTATTTCGTACGCTGATATTTTTCATGTTCATATGAATTAGTTGTGTGGAAATGTGTATTATGCTTTATAATTTTACTCTTGCTTCATAACAGAATAAAGATCTAGGCCAATCTCAGCATAATATTTTAAAAGTTGTTATGAACAAAATGGCTTGCTTTTTCTGTTACTGTCCAACTTTTACAAACTTAAATCAAACAATTCAAAGCCAAAATTATTTGCAAGAAAGGCCAAGGCAAGAATTTAAGTGGTTTATGGCAACATAATTTGTTATGCATTATGCAAATTTGTATTTCAAAGCCATGACATGATTGTGGTTGTCCGATCATGATACATTAAATCACAGTTAACCACCTCAGGAGAACCACATGTTTTAGTTTGTTGTATGTGTTTTGTTAGACACATTTTGACTAAGATATGCAGCAAATGGTTATTATATCCATCAGTTTATTAACCTTTACTGCATAAAGTTTGTTCACAGTATTATAAGCATCCAGGATTTGCTCAAATTGTTCCTTGTTAAGACTTTTCATGTGAATCGTTCCATGATTGTTAAAATAAAAGACATAAACATATTGACATTGATATAAAATCAGACTGAAATAAAAAAGAAATGTTTGACATTTTCTAAAGTTAATTGTCATTTATTCTCAGAGCTTCAGGTTGTGTTTGTACTTTTGCTTTTCTTGTTTGTTAATTGCCACAGACAGTAGCATTCTAGCTACATTACATGGGTCTGTATGTGATCAAGTCTGAACCTGACAATCCAGTGATTGGCATCATGTGTATTAGACTAATGAATCAGGTGACTGGAGGACTCAGGTGTTTTAAGTGAAACTACAGCTAGGTACCATTCATAGAAGGGTGCGTGGGAGAGAGACTGGGGTAAAACTGGATAGTTCCAGTTTATCACAGAACAGTGTGACCCAGACTCCTGACCTCAAGTCCAGTTTGATACTGCTGAAATATTGCTGCGCAATGCAAATATATGAGATACAGGAGCCCAGTAGCTGAACTATTTGTTCATCACGTTGATTGAGTACCAGTGTTGATTACCTAATTTTGTGGGAACCGTTTTTTCCAGTTTCCCTGTCCTGGAAATTGATGGAATAATACCCAGCTAACTCATGTAGGTGTGTTTGCTGTTGATCACTGGATTGTCTGCTCTAGAATTGATTCTTGACAGACTGCCACTATGTTGCCTTCAGCTAAGATCGCTTTGTACACCGGCCCTAGCGGTTGTTATTTAGCCCATGAGCTAACACTGTTCACACATCCTAAATAGTCCATCTGGAATTAGTCCCATTCAATCTGCGAGGGAATTTTTGCGAAACCAACAAATAACACAGAAATGTGCGGTAATTTACATCTGTATTCAAAACATTTCACATAGGTGTCACCATGGCCATACAAAGTCAGAGACATATAAAACGAGCAGTGATTGAAGTGACAAGACTGTTTTATTCACCTCTGCAAGAGTAAACCCAACTTGAAACTATGGCTAGATAGGGTCAGACCATCACACACAATGCTGGTCTTCTGGTCTTCTGACTTGAGATGTAATGTGAGAAGAGAAGCAGTAGCTGGCTCCTCGATCTCATATGCACACACATGATTTGCATGAAAATTTTATCACAACCCATAATGGCCTCTGCATTGGAGAAGGGTCATGATATTCCCAGGACTGTGTCCAGTGTATTGCAGGCATAAATGTTTTGCACACCAGTGCCTTTCGCAGACGCAACAGGTGCTGGGTATATGACATGTGAAAGGGATGTTGCTGGCGACTATCCTAGTTCGGAATCTCCACGTGTGGATAAACGCATGTTGCTGGGGACTATCCTAGTTCTGAGTCTCCACGTGTAGACAAGCGTATGTTGCTGGGGACTATCCTAGATCGGAATCTCCACGTGTAGACAAGCGTATGATGCTGAGGACTATCCTAATTCAGAATCCCCATGTGTAGACAAGCGTATGTTGTTGAGGACTATCCTAGTTCAGAATCCCCACGTGTAGACAAGCGCATGTTGCTGAGGTCTATCCTAGTTCGGAATCCCCACGTGTAGACAAGCGTTTAGACAAGCGTATGATGCTGAGGACTATCCCAGTTCGGAATCCCCATGTGTAGACAAGCGTATGATGCTGAGGACTATCCCAGTTCGGAATCCCCATGTGTAGACAAGCGCATGTTGCTGAGGACTATCCTAGTTTGGAATCCCCACATGTAGACAAGCGTATGATGCTGAGGACTATCCTAGTTCGGAATCCCCTCGTGTAGACAAGCGTATGTTGCTGAGGTCTATCCTAATTCGGAATCCCCATGTGTAGACAAGCGTTTAGACAAGCGTATGATGCTGAGGACTATCCCAGTTCGGAATCCCCACGTGTAGACAAGCGTATGTTGCTGAGGTCTATCCTAATTCGGAATCCCCACGTGTAGACAAGCGCATGTTGCTGAGGACTATCCTAGTTCGGAATCCCCACGTGTAGACAAGCGTATGTTGCTGGGGACTATCCTAATTCGGAATCCCCATGTGTAGACAAGCGTTTAGACAAGCGTATGATGCTGAGGACTATCCCAGTTCGGAATCCCCATGTGTAGACAAGCGCATGTTGCTGAGGACTATCCTAGTTTGGAATCCCCACATGTAGACAAGCGTATGATGCTGAGGACTATCCTAGTTCGGAATCCCCACGTGTAGACAAGCGTATGTTGCTGAGGTCTATCCTAGTTCGGAATCCCCATGTGTAGACAAGCGTTTAGACAAGCGTATGATGCTGAGGACTATCCCAGTTCGGAATCCCCACGTGTAGACAAGCGTATGTTGCTGATATCTATCCTAATTCAGAATCCCCACGTGTAGACAAGCGTTTAGACAAGCGCATGTTGCTGAGGACTATCCTAGTTTGGAATCCCCACGTGTAGACAAGCGTATGTTGCTGGGGACTATCCTAATTCGGAATCCCCACGTGTAGACAAGCGTTTAGACAAGCGTATGTTGTTGAGGACTATCCTAGTTCAGAATCCCCACGTGTAGACAAGCGCATGTTGCTGAGGACTATCCTAGTTCGGAATCCCCACGTGTAGACAAGCGTATGTTGCTGGGGACTATCCTAATTCGGAATCCCCATGTGTAGACAAGCGTTTAGACAAGCGTATGATGCTGAGGACTATCCCAGTTCGGAATCCCCATGTGTAGACAAGCGCATGTTGCTGAGGACTATCCTAGTTTGGAATCCCCACATGTAGACAAGCGTATGATGCTGAGGACTATCCTAGTTCGGAATCCCCACGTGTAGACAAGCGTATGTTGCTGGGGACTATCCTAATTCCGAATCCCCATGTGTAGACAAGCGTTTAGACAAGCGTATGATGCTGAGGACTATCCCAGTTCGGAATCCCCATGTGTAGACAAGAGCATGTTGCTGAGGACTATCCTAGTTTGGAATCCCCACATGTAGACAAGCGTATGATGCTGAGGTCTATCCTAATTCGGAATCCCCATGTGTAGACAAGCGTTTAGACAAGCGTATGATGCTGAGGACTATCCCAGTTCGGAATCCCCACGTGTAGACAAGCGTATGATGCTGAGGTCTATCCTAATTCGGAATCCCCATGTGTAGACAAGCGTTTAGACAAGCGCATGTTGCTGGGGACTATCCTAGATCGGAATCCCCACGTGTAGACAAGCGTATGATGCTGAGAACTGTGCTAGTTCGGAATCCCTAGCTGTAGACAGGGATACTCTACAACAGGGATAGGTCACTCGCTTGCTTTCTTTACCATTTGTACTAATTAACGAGTGTCCCGTCATACTCCAACGCTCACAATGACTTGGCTCGTTCCCAGCGCAACTTCAGTTGTATTTAACAGAACTTCAGCCAGTTTATTGTATCAGACGGAATTTTCCAATGGATGAATTAGAGTAAGAATTAAGAGCAAGATTTATGTGAATGAATGGAAGAAGTAAAGAAGAATAAAAGAAAGAAGTAGATATGTGACTGAAAGAAAGGATAAATGATACACCGCGGCCTCTCCCCACCAAAACATATCAAAGAACGCAAAAGTATCGCGAGAAAACATGTGTTAACATTAGCTGTCCTTTTAAAAAATCTACTTTGAGACATTTTTGTTTACATTAACAATTAATTCAGATATCTTATTGCATGTGGGGAATGGACATTAACAAAATGTTAACTGACACTGTCACACTGCCCTCCAAAATATAGTGTAAAACTGTCACAAAGCGTTATAAAGCACCTTTCCAGTTTTGTCAAATAATACGATCAACAAGAAAGAAAGAAGTTATGGACCTATAACCCTCAAGCATCAATGGCGAATTGAGGAAGTAACTAGGAACACTCAAACAACGGCGTATAGCATTTTAATGGCGGATCAGAGCAGATCGGCGATATGTCATATTTTCCACACACCTCAAATACACCTAACACTCTTTCTTAGAATATGAAATTATCACTATTACTTGCAAACACATTTCACCTGATAGCATATCCCCTCATATGAATTACATGTGTATGTGAAAGATGTTTTTGAAGTAATAACTGGAAACACTCAAACAAGGACGTCAACAGACGTGTGGGCGGATCAGAACAGATCGGCGAAAAGTCATATTTTTCACACACCTCAGTCACACCCTCAATTTTTTCCGTCGTAAAACTGTTACTATTACTTGCGTATGGTATGTTTTCCTTCTAAAAGTTAAACGAATGTGTGAAAGAAGTTTTTATCGGCACAATTTAGTCTACCTTCGCGGTGAATAGAGAATAGAAGCCAGTGAGATATAACATACCGACTTGAAACTTTACTACAAATCTACTCTCCTAATACGGATACTAATATCAATTATTTGACTTAAACTGAGGTGGAAAAAAAGTTAACCTATCTTCTACATGTAGGATTTTAGTTGTTACAACACTCGGCTAAGTTAATCAGCTGTTGAAAATAAACCGGGCTCAATCTCAAATACTACGCTGCCATCATATTGGCTACACTGGTTACGTCACGACCCGAGACATACGTTTTTGATGAGTTTCTTCTCCCCCTCTGTATAGGCTCCCTGGTGTAGACACGCGTTTGTCGCTGAGGACTATCCTAGTTCGGAATCCCCACGTGTAGACAAGCGTTTGTTGCTGTGGAATATTCTGACATTAAATGCCAGCCTTGGCAAGCATGGGTTGCTGGGGACTATTCTAGACAGAAATCCACTCGTGGAGACTAGAGTAGAATGCTGGGGGCTAGTCCAACCCTGAATCCCAGTCCTGACACAATCAGAGGTTGCTGGGACTCTTCTTTATTCTCACTGGAGGGGGAGACAACTATAATAGGCTGGAATCCATTAAGTCTTGTAGCCTAAGTCCATTCTAACCCAGAAATTCCGACGTACACTCACAATGCATGAACCGACTTACTGACCAATTTGTTTCTTTGTGACTTTTGTCTTTCTAGTCACGCAATGATAATGTGACATCTCATGAATACATGAGCGGTTCCAGGAATTTTGAAAGGGAGAGGGTTTCATGGGGTTCGAACCAATACACAACCCCCTTCCCCTCACCCTTTGGCTCCCCCAACACACACAAAAATATCCCCTCAATGTGGACTTACATCATTTCCGCGCGCGTGCGTACGTGCGTGCGTGCGTGCGTGCGTGCGTGCGTGCGTGCGTGCGTGCGTGCGTGCGTGTCCATATTAAAAACTGAAACGCTTTCATACGCTTTTCAGAACGCTTAACAAAGAAAGAAGAGGCCGGGGGCCAAAAGGTTTAATTTGGGCAAAGCCCCCGCTTTCTCTTCGGAGATGCGGAGTCTAGCTGTTCAGCAGGCCAGATCAAGGTACAGCTTGAGTCGCGACCCTTTGCAATGCCATGATCCTGTGGCAGTGGGTTCGAACAACTTTTTCGTTTAAATATCGTGGGCATATTCCACGGAAAGAAGACATTATTGCAGTGTATGTCCTGTCCTACCAAAAAATTACTTATAGTGAGGTAAACCTAAACATATGCAGAAACAAATTTTCCAACGCATAACTTGGTGGTCCCAGGTGATTCGTTTAGTGCCGCCGCCATCAGAAGAGACAAACAGACAACGTTAGAATCGTCTGTATCTTTGGCAAGAACGGTCTCTACGTGTTCTTCGTGCAATGGCACATGGGATTTGTTACTCTCTTTGTGAAACGTACACATGCGCAACAGCAAGTTTTACGAAAACAACTTGGTCACTGAAAGCATTCCTTATACCAATCGTGTTTAGTGTTAGATAATAGGGTAGGCTGATCTGTGAAAGCAGGGATACTCTATATACTCTCTATATAGGCTCCCTGGTGAAAGGTACGGTTTGACTGATCATGAACATACAGACGTCTACCACAGTTGTAAACTGCTTTCAAATTATCACCTGTAGTCAATGACATGGTATCAGAGACCGTATAATATGGTCTCTGGTAAAATATAAACCCGTGGAAAATGGATTGGCCCGCAGGGCCGGTTATAAAATAAAGCTGTAAGCCCGCCATGTAACTAGCAAACAGCGGGCCGCCGGGCAGACACTATTTCATACACTGATTATTGTTTTAAAAATATAATTTCATATTATAGGCCATGTATTACTCGAGAACAACATGTTTCGTTTTCATTTTTTTTTCTTTCAAAGTATTTTTGCTGCTTTTTGTGTCATATTAAGTCCATGAGCGAAGAAATCCACGCAAGGGAGAGCACTCTCTTTCTCGATCTTCACGCGGGAATTCAAGCGAGGTCAAGGGTTATAGTACATGCCAAGTAAAAATGGCTGCCGATTTGGCACAATTCGATTTATTACTTCAGTCTCTATTGAGCCCTGACAACAACACAAGAACACAATCAGAGGTATGTATTTTGAAAATTGCTTATGTGTCTTCCAATTAAGTATCTTCAGAGCTGCCCCAAATAAGAGATCGCGGCACCAGACGCTGGGTGGTGTGAGCCTCTGTCTCATCGATCCTTCTCCATGTGACTCGAGCCTTCTGCCATGTGGTCATAATAAAGTCAGACACACGTGTGCATGTAGGAGAGAGCGGACTCTCAGAAGTTCATCTTTGACTATCACCATGTGTACTTTTAGCTCCAAATACACAAATAGTTTAAGGTTATACACTTATGACGTAGAAAGACAGAACTCGTGGAGCAACTTGTGTTTTGCTTACTAATTGGTGGTGTGGATATTTTTCATTTGGTTTAAAGTCATACAACTGGTCACACATGCCTGTCTGAAAGTAGAATATTGTTTTGTCGAGATACTTTATAGCTAGACAGAAAAAAACATCGACCATATTAGTCATAGTTTTGTTTGAAAAGGGAGAAAATATACTCTGCATGAGCCAAGGAGTGGAGCAGTATGTGTCATCCTTCCACATGGATCTGCAGAGTTAGACATTGAAGACACATTTGTGCAAAAGTTGAACAGGAAGTTGCATTATGATATTTAAGTGTTATTATCACAAACTTCAGACATTAATTTCCTGGTCTGTTATGCAATGATCAACATGTTTTTTTTTAATTTGAGAACTGTAAAATATTTTCCATCTCAACAGAACTTAATTATAACAAGCTGTGAGAGAATTACATTATACCTTTGGTTGAAGTTGATGATTGAGCTGATACAAAACTTGCCTGACTTGGCCTCACTGTATTCAAGACCAACAATAGTGTTGGGAACCTGACTGAAAGTCATTCTCACCAGCTGTTTATGATTCATCATAAACCATAGTTAGCTATTTTAGCCTCAATTTACTGTCTACCCTCATTTGTAGTTGACAACCTGCCCTCCTCGCTAGTTAATTGCCTACCATCATTGGTAGTTGACAGCCTACCCTCCTGTGGTAGACTACTGTATACCCTGTCTACACTTCCTTGCTATCTTCAAATAAGTAGTTCACATGCTGAATCAAATCCTATAAAGAACCAGTTGACATTGTAACAACAGTCTGAAATCCATCAAACTGGAGCTATATTTTCTATTAAGTTTGGCCAGTGTAGTGGGTTTACATAACTTGTCTGTGGTCATGACTTGTGTGTTTCGTGCGGAAGGTCAGTATTTCAATCCCCAAATTACATAATTCTCACAGGCATTACCAGTTCTGGCCTGGTTATATAAGGGGAGTATACAATGTCAGCCATGTGTTGATGTGTCAGAGTAGGGTATGTTGAACTTTAACCATGTTGACAGGTATTGGATGGGCTTTGAATTCTGTACCGAGTAGAGCTGCAGATATTCAATTTAATTCATCAAAAATTAAATCTGACACCTTAGTTTTGATTTTCGATAACCATTGTCACTATTTTGATTCAATGATTAATTCTTTCCACACAGTCAGAAGGTAATTTTGACTCCCAACTCAAGCAGTTCAAGTGCTGGAGTAAGGAGAAATGTGATTAGTTGATGATAGATGTAACGCTAAAACAGTCAACCTTGAGAGTTAAATGAAATGTGATGTTTTTACTTGTATGAAGAATCAAAGGTTCAGTGTTGAAAACTGAATCAAAGCGAGGTCTGGGTGAATCGTTGCAGCCATAGTACCCAGTTTACGCAAACTCTAGTGCATAGCATGGTGCCATCCAACGCTAGAGGTGTCCTGATACTGCTGCTGTGCATTTTATTGGTGTGCATTTTGTTCTGTATTCCAGAATGAAAAGTTGTGACACGACAATCACTTCCAAACTCTTAATAAATTGTGAAAACCAATAGGCCAATCACTAAATGACTGTTCAATAACTAACTGATTAACTAGCAAACTAACATTCAGTTATGCGTTCAGATAAATCTCCTCTGTACTGTGGATGCATCTACGGCTCAGCCTGATGAATTTATTACCTCCCTTGACTGGTTTTTTATCCAATCATGTGTCTATGCTTGGATTTTGTGCGTACCAATCACAATTCAATTTCGCTTCTAAAATTATCTAAACAGTTGAACTTGGCAACACAAATTATGCAGAGGCGTTCTTGCATATATATTTAAAGTTTTGGACCTGTCAGTTTGTCTGTATGATTTCCCCAAATTCTTGGTTGTAACTGTGTTTTAGTTGATTGGCTATTGTGAGAATACTGAGCCAACAAAGGGAGGTAATAAAATTATCGGGCGTAGAATTATGAAGTTGTAGATGCATCCAGGGTGTAGTGAAGATTTATAGGAACGTATACCCTGGAGATACGGTGGATGGTGAATGGGTTACTGACCATAGCAAGGAAACATTCCGATCGTAGTTAGTTTTTTCCAAGTGTACCTCATGGGCACTGTCATGATAATGTGTGACATTTCAATTTCAGGTGTGCCATAGATTCACATCTATTAAACTGAACTTAAAACATTACATGACTTAAGTGAGTGTGTTAATATTTAACGTCACATCGGCAATGTTTCAGCCATATCGTGATGGATACATGACTTGAAGTGAATGTAAATGTTGTAATTGTATTGGAACATTTACTAATAAATGAGTAATAAAACAATGCTAGGTATGTATTTTAGTTTACTGAACTCAAATTGAAAAGACATTGTTGAGTAGCTGTTTATCTGACCTGTACTCTTTATCACTAGTCATTGTTTATAGTGTCACTTTAAATCATGAAGGATAATAACAGTGAAAACATTCTTTAATGCACTTTTGCTGAGCGATCTTAGCTTTGTGCCATTGCTACGAGCCTTTCCCTGGAAAGACTTTGAAGAAAAGTTATTCAGCCATGTGAATGGACAGTTTTAAGAAACAATATGTTGGTTTGTTACATTTGTTTAAAGATTGGAGATGGTATCTTGAAGGTCAGAAACATACTGAGGCTACATGCCAGAGGATATTATTAACATTGTTCCAAAAGTACGAGTACTAGGCCAAAGATAGCTGTCAGCATTATTTTCAATAGAAATTAGTTCTGCATAATATACTTATAATAGCTGAGCTTATTAGCACAGTTACTTTAAACTGTAGGACAGATTCCTCAAGCTGAAGACTAACTTATTTTCAGTGAACGAAAATACTATATAGAATCTGCTCAAGCTGGTTTGTGGACTGTTTTGTTCATCATTTTAAATCTTCTATTATTCACAAGTGTTTTGACCAATACAACCTTTAGTGTAGTGTGACCTGTATTGGTTTACGTTGAGGTGTTGTGTAGTAAGGGTTTATGTTAAGAGGTGATATTCTAATGTTGCTATTCTTAAATATTCATGCTTGTTGTAGCATGCTGCTGTAATGTTGGAGTAGATGGTAAACCACTTTCTATCTTAACTTGGTTAATAATCCAGGGATAACTGTTATCAGTTCAAGTTTTGAAAATACTTTTTCATTTCAGCAAACATATGAGGGTATCCCGGTCCAAAGTCGTCTGGAATTCCTGATCCGCACTATACGAAACACAGACACATCTATTGAGGTGAGGTTATCACACAGTCATTGAATATACTCAAGTTTATTCAATGTCACTCTCTAAAAGACACATGTTCGAAGTGGGTATTTCTGTATTCTACAAATGCATATGAGAACTCCAGCCGAGAAACTTTGGAGTGAGTATTATGAATGTTAAAGGACCACTAAACTCAATCTTTTGGTACTCTTTATATCACTGCATATGAAAGACTTAGTTAGTCATAATTGAAACACCATTTTCTTCTAAAAAAACTTGTGGTTAATTAATACCAAGAGCTTAAAAGTTGCTAAAAAGCCGTCTGCTTCTCTCTCGCCTGCAAACGAAACCGCAGGAGACAAAACTAAATGATAGTAGATTTTGAGAACATATAGCTTTCATTTTTCTCAACAGCTTTCGCGATTTCAGGTTTGTACAAACCTGTAAACGAAATAGTTTAACCCATGAAATGTAGGTAAATACTGCACAGACCCTCATTTCTGTAACCACTATTACGTCACTGAGACGCGCCGCTCTGATTGGTTGAGAATTGTGCACTGTTGACTACAAGGTCGATTTAAGGTAATTAAAGATCGAAATGAGCAGTTTTAATGATGGGGTTTCATTTATAACGATGTCAGCAAGTGATTTTGCATTTGTACCCTATTAGAGTATATGTGACCTTTAAGTGGGTATTTCATTTTCCATCACCCACTGCTTTCACATATTTGGGTATTCCACTGTTATTTTCAGTGATTTTACTGTATATGTCATTGAGGAAATTTACTAAACAGATATATACTGCCCTATTTCATACCTAATCAAATTTGATTCAAATATAATGGAAATGATTTCATAAAAAATCACTCATCTGATGCTGACAGTATAGTCCTACATCTACACTAACAGTACAACCTGATAGCAATAGATTTTTATAAATATATTCCATACACATATATTTTGAACTTTTTTTTATCTAATAGTAACACCAATGCATAATTGGTGAGCAACAATTATTTTTTAATGCGTGATTCAAACTTTCTACGCATTGTGTGCATGCATACCCAGATATACAGTTTTTTTGGGTCTGTGTTTATTTTGTTATGCAGTAGCCAGGAATGTGTTTCAGTGTTGATAGTAATTTCAAAAGTAATGAACACCTAGTACTGGTCATGTTATAAAGTTGAACAGCAACTTCAAACAGTCACTAACACCTATAGTAGACCAGAAAGTATTGAGAATTTAAAGATTGTTGATTTTATGGTTTTTTCCACTCATTACTTACGTATTAAATGTGAATATTAGCAGAAAATAACTCCAACTTCAAAAACAGGTGAACAGTTAGTATTTTGTCAAGTCACCATGGGCAGCAATACAGGCTTCAGTGCAACGGGGCATACTGCTTATCAAAGAAGTTAGTAAGTTATGGTCCATGCTGTACCAATGTCAGACTACCTCTTCTTTAATTTCAGCAATATTTGTCAGAATTTTCTAATTGCCACTTTCCTTCTTAAGTCCCGAAACATTTTCTATTGGATTTAGGTCACAATTATAGCTTGGTCAATCTAATAATGTCATATTTTTGGTCCTAAATCAGCTTTATGTATGCTTTGAACGATGTTTTGTGTTGTCTTGGAAAGTCCAAAATTTTATAAAACATGAGCAGAAGGAAGTAAATATCACTCAAGAATACCTGTGTACCGCTCGCTGATCATATTCCCTTCAAATACAGAGGGATGTTGCCCCTAACACAGATGTGCCATCCCATACGTCAAATTTCGAAATGTTCTTTGGGTGCTGATTCAAAGGTTTTTCAGTTTGTTTGGTCCAGAATTTCAGTGTATTTGGAAACATCCACACTGAACATTCCTCTGAGAAAATCACATTGTCCCAGTTAAAATTTCTGTGCTGTAAGCACCAGTTCAACCTTCACTCATCTTGTTCAGGTTTCATGACTGGTGATGGAATTCCTTGATGTTTCTGGCAACCCATTGCATGCAGCTCAGTTCAAATTGTCACTTCACAGACAGCCACAGTTCCTCTATCCAGCCTTAAGTTTTTTTCTAAACTCCTCCACCTATTTTTAGAAACAAGAATACCAAGCTGCCTCCTGTCACAATCAGTTTTCTGGGCCTACCTGCACCTCCTGGGTTTCAGTGACATATCTTTTTGCAGTATTTTTCAGAACACAATAAATAGTGGACAAGGGAAGGCCTGTTCTACTTGAAATCACTGTAGCTGATCTGATCTCCCTGTTATAATACTCTAAAATCAACCTCCTCTTCTCTAAATGATCCATACTGAGGATCACTAAAAATGTCATCTGTTAGCAAGTGAACAAAGTGGATAACTCTTCACAAACTAATTAAAAAAGATCAACAGAATGAATGAAACCACACACTTGATATCTGGTCAAGGTTGTTTATACTAGAAATCCAATTAAACATATTCTTAAAATTATCAGTAATTTCTCGTCATACTGTAATGCCTGCCACAGAACTAAACACAGCTGGTTTCGGGTGGGATTTTTGTCTTACTTTCAGTGTGACCTGTTTACTTATGGGTCATTTAACATTGGCAAAAGGATCTTTTTTTATGTCTTTATTGGACTAGTATCCAACATTTCACTTACTTGAGGACCTTCACTGAAAACATTCCTCAATATTCAATGGTGTTAGCTCATGTTCCCCTTACAGCTCCCACATATGACAGAGTTCAGCATCGTTGGTCCCAAAGTGTTCACACTGCAGTTGGACCTTGTACCAGCAAGAGGCAAACTAACAGGTGATATAGCCAGTGACCTCACATTACATTGTACAATTACTTGCCCTGAGAGATGATCCCGAACTCTTTTGTAGATAAGGAGCTTAGCAAATGTGCTGCTACGACGTTTGTTCACATCCAATTTTGAAGAGTTTTGGCCTCAAGTGAGTGAAGACCTTAAAAATGCTGTCAAGAAGGAAATGCTGTTGGCTGTCCAAGAAGAGTTAACTCCCCCTGTCAGGAAAAAGGTCTGCGATGCCCTGGCTGAACTGGCTAGGAATATGATAGGTGAGAAATCTTTAGAAGTTTTTCATAGTGCACACCTTCCTTTTTGTAGATAAACTTAGTTACCAAAACTAAAGAATGAAATAGATATCCCTGATTACTCAAGAATGCAGGGTCTGAGTTGAGCATTTTCAAAATATTTTATGATTGGCAATGTGAGCTTTCTCCATCTCCAAATTTCTGGGAAAATAAACCGTCAGGTTTAAGCTAGTGAAACTGACTAGTAACTTGCTGGGCATAGCTTGGTTGCTGGCCAGACCTGCGACTTTTAGAGTTTATTTCACACGTTGTTGACTCTTCCAGTAGTCATGTGAAGTGCTTATATTCTGTTTTAGATGAGGAAAACAACATGCTGTGGCCTGACTTTCTCAAGTTTCTGTTTGAGTGCGCCAACTCACAGGACCCGGGCTTGAGAGAGAGCGCTCTCCATATATTCACGTATGTTGTGACATGTACATGTACTGTAGACATGCACTCTTGGTGTAGTCGGTTCAGGCATCATAACCAATCACAATCCAGTATTTACTGAAGTCATGGTAGAATGCTCATTATAAGAAAGCTTGTGTTTATATCCTTGGAAGACTTGACATGTATGATGTAATGCATGTTATGACAACCAGGGTTATGGTTTACAGATTTTAGGGCCCTAGAGGAGGTATGTTATCCATGTATGGATAAAAAGTATGCTTGATAATAAGGCTTTTATGATTCACTCACATATTCAGTGAATCGAACTGTAGCCCTTCTTGAATTCAATTTGTTAGTCATGGTTACCAGAACCAAATATTAATGAATATTTATGAGTATTTGGAGGAAGTGTGTTTTACTTGAACCCTGATGTCCATTTCCCAAGTAGGATACGCAAGAATGGCAAGTTATGTTAGTTTGCCAAGACCGACATGGTTCTGTCAACTATGACTAGTACATACGAAATTTGAGTTCCATGAGATAAATGGTTTTTGCTGGGGACAACTTAACACTTTCAACTTGAGCGTTCCATATTGTGCATCAGTCACTTATCTATAATATTTTATTTCTGAATAATTATTTGTATTCATAGCCCAGTGTTCACGATACATATCATATTTGTCACATAGTGCATGCATTGCAGACGTACTCAGTATGGTAGGAAATAAGAGTACCAATGTTGTGGTGCTTGTATGAAACAAAACGCAAGATTCCTGACACACCATTAAATTCCATTCAGTAGTCTAAATGTACTCTTTAAAGTTTTCCAGTGCTCTTCTATTGACAAAATAAGGAATGTGTGCGCCTGATGTTGAAATATGTTTTGGAGCCCTGAGTTTCCTTTTATTTCACTGCAGTGTGGTGCCAGGAGTGTTTGGGAACCAGCAGACTCACTACATCGAGGTGATCAAACAGATGCTGGGGCAGAGTCTTCTGGATCGTGAACACACTCAGGTATGTATTGTCAGGATGGCTTGTAGGGCAATCCTAGAAACTAACTCTGGCATTGCTTTAAAGCTGCATCATTAGTTCAGGTAGAAATGTTACTTGAAAAGATTGCCTTTATATCTTTCATATCAGAAAACGCTGATTACCGTTTGTTCCACTTGACCTCAGCTACTTTACATATTCATATTCGTGTTAGTTGGCACAAATGGCAGGTTGAGATAACTTCATTGAATAGGGGAGCAGAGAATGTTAAACGGCAACCTTGTCTCTGGGCTGTTTGGACATGTTGACAGTGAACTGACAATAGTGCACCCCTTCACAATAATAGGTGCAACTAGTTATGACATGGTCACGCAATGTATTAGTATTCACTTGATCAGGTCAAGCTGAACAAACTGTAGATGTGAAAATATTTTCATTTGTTGTGCCTTAATGACAATGGCACACATTTGAGTTACCTCCCTCGTACTGCTTGATGAGCAGAATGGCTAGACACTATCCAATTTTGTACACTTTGCACTTCAGGAACATTTAAAATTACTGTAGCTAAATCTTTGTCAGCATGACCTTACTTCATGAAATGGATGAAGGCCTTTTTCTTTCCAACTGAGACTGGTGACAATGAAGAAGACATGTTTGTTTTCAAGATGTTTATGTTTATTGACAGGTTCGGTTTGAAGCAGTGAAGGCAACTACAGCGTTCCTCAATGCCAATGACAAGGAGCAGGGACTGTTGAACCACTTCCGAGATCTGTTGCCTGGTGTCGTGCAGGTATATGCAGCTCTAATGTCTTTAAAAGAAAAAGAAACAGGGTCCTTGTCAGAACCTATATGATGTGGAAAATTAACTGTGCGGGGACTTGATGCTACAACAGAAAATAGACATTCCATAGATTGTTGTGCTATGAGCCTGTTGCTTGTCTATGGGATGGTTAAAGTGTTCGCTCATCACACTGAAGACCGAGTTCAGTTCCCCACATGGATACATTGTGTGAAGGCCATTTTAGGTCTCCCACCCATCTTGATTTTGCTTGAATACTTAAAAAAATAAACACATGCTCACTCACTTACTGTCTGTCGACAGTGTGTTGTGCAGCATGTACATCAGCATCCTATATACTCAAGTTGTGCCTATAGGTACTTGTGCAATATACTGATGTGTGTCTACAGGGTGTTGTGGAGAGTGTGAACCAACAAGAGGATGATGCACTACTGAAGTGTTTGATCGAGCTGGCAGAGAACGTCCCGAAGTATCTTCGTCCACAGCTGGAGAGCATTATTCCCTTGTGTCTGAAGGTCAGTCATTTCAAAGCTGTCAGAATACCGAAAGTGCATTGACTTGTAGTTTGAAGTTCTTATGTTTCACCGGAGATGACGTTAGTTACAAAGTTACCTTGAAAGGACTGATATTTCAAGTAGATAATTTTTGTGAAACAATTTGTGTTGTTGGAAATTATGTTTCATGTTTGTTATAGTTTCTTTGATAGCGATCTTGTTTTGAAACATCAGTGTAGAGTTTCTGCCCATATGAACAGTCGTGAACAAAACCTCAGAGAAAAGACGAAGCTTGTTGATCCAGTGAGACGTACTAAATGTGTGTTGATTGTTTTGTTTGCAGGTTGTATCAGATGCCAACCTACCAGATTCCTGGCGCCAGCTTGGTCTGGAGGTCATCACAACTCTGTCAGAAACAGCACCAGCCATGGTCCGGAAGTTTAGCAAATTTATTCCTTTACTAGGTGAGCATCATACCTTTTATTACTGAATTGTGTGCTCACTGTTTCCTGCTATGAACAATACTGTCATCAGGAGACAGTCCTTATTGACAAAAATGTTCTTTAATTCAATACACTTATGTTATACACTTGCTCTTCAGATCTTGCCACTTTTTCCTTTAAGAGAGAAATTTTGTATGATCACATGTGAAGGCCTTTTTAATAGTAAGGCTTTTCTTTCCATTTCTAGTGCCCCAGGTGCTTGCTCTGATGGTTGACCTGGAGAATGACCCTGATTGGTCAGTTCAAGACAAGGATGAAGATGAGGATGAGGCTGACAGGTTAGGCCTGATACTAGATTTACTCCTTTAAGTCACACGTTGACTTCCCCTAGCAGACCTCTTGATACAGTGATACAGATACACCGAGCACTGAACTAATGTAGAAAATATTCAGTAGGCGTGACTATTGATGTGGAAACAACTATTGTGATTGTGATAGTCTGTTATTACATACTGTTGCAATAGTGATAGTCTGTTCTAACATACTGTTGCAATAGTGATAGTCTGTCCTAACATACTGTTGCAATAGTGATAGTCTGTTATAACATACTGTTGCAATAGTGATAGTCTGTTATAACATACTGTTGCAATAGTGACTGTTTTCTCTCCTTGAATTGTCTCATAGGATGTCATTTCCCAAATGAATGTACTATGTATAGTTTGTGAAAGGAAAAGTAAAGTAGTGTTGAAGTAGTCTCTTTGAATAACTGACAAGAAACTTGAAACCCAGATCAGGTAAACAGTTAAAACAAACTCAATGAAGCTGCGAGTTTGCAACAACCATTTTAAGTCACAAAATTGACCTCAATATTCAATAAGAATAACATCAATTACTAAACTTTGGATTGTCACACATACTGTTGATGTATGGACAGTTTTTGATTGTTACCATCAGTTATTTCTAATCCGGAACTCAACAATTGCAGTCCATAGATAGTTTGATGCATTATTACAGCCCTAATATTCAGGTCTGTAGTGTAATCAATACATGTTCAGACCGGGGAGTGAAAATGTAAAGTCATCCCTCTACTTTTGTTTGATGAGAATTGATTCATTACATAAGTAGTGTTGCAGAAATGTAGATGCTGAAATAAATGTTTACTTCAGTTCATTTATAATATCATACATTATTAAGATATTTGTTGTCAAAAGGTTGTCAAAATATTTTTTTTCCCACAGCGCAAAGCATTCAAATAGTGTGGTAATTTTTCATAGTAAAATTTAGTTCACATGAGGTTCAGAAAATCTAGCTTGGCCACAACTGTTACAAGTTTTCCAAAAAGTATTATGATTGTCATGACTAGACTGTTTCTCCTTATTGTTAGTGATGCTTCTCATCAGCGCACATGGCTTGTCACTGCATCCATGCTGGAGACATCACCTGTTGTAGTTAACAAGAACACAAATCTGAGTAGCATTGTTAGCATTGCTATTAGTGTATATTTCAATGTATAATAAGGTAATGTTTTTGGAATGTTTTGTTATTTGTTCAGTTTTGTTCATTTTGAAGCAGTTTACTTAGAAATTTCATGTACTTCCACTGTTAGGAATATTCTTTTTCAGAAGAAGTCCTCCTTGGGGTACATATAAGCATTTTTATGTCCATTAAAAATCCCTACGACAGTTGTAACTATTTTGATAATAAAATATTTACAAAACAAAAAACTCGTTTTTGTCTTGTGGGACCACCTTTACAGGGCCCCCCAGGCCCCCCACAGCCAAGAGCAGGTAACTCTGGCCGTCTACCTCGCACCTCACTTTTCATGCTGTCGTTCGACTAGAAAGACGTGTGTGGTCCATTTAGATAATTTTTGTGCTATCTGCCTATGGAATTATGAGTGAGAAAGAGTCAGCTACTGTATGTATGGTTCCTTTTCTTTCGCACGGGCGTTAGTTGGAATTTCTTGGCTGAAATTTTCATTCATATATTGTTGTAACTTTGCCGGTCGGGTCCTATCTTCCTGTCATGTGGCAGGCAAGATGGCGGTCTTTATGGCTTCTTTTTAGTGCGGGAAGTGTTTCGCTTGCGTCTCACTTATTCCTACGTGTTTCTTATTAGTATGTTTTACATGCTAAGATGTCTTAACCCATTTGTTCTTGTTTCAGTCAAAATGGGGATGTTGGTTTTTAAGACTTTTCGTCTTTTTCATTGCATTACGCACTTGTGTGTGCACACTTGTTATTGCATTTATCCGCTTATACTTTCTTGTTTAGCTGGGTTAATGTATTTTGGCAATTTATTATCGCCCGTGCGTTTATATTTTGCATATTGTGTGTTCAATTGCGTATGTTTTCTGTACATCAGTTACCATTAGTTGGTTCTGATTGTTACAGTTTCGGGGTGCACCCAAGTCTTGGGTCTAGGCTCAGGCACGGGTGCTGTCCCTGTGGGAATCTCAGATCCAAGCTACGGCTCTGGTGTCGTTTTCCCAGCTGGCTCTAGGGGTTTTGCACCGAGCACCAGCTCGGGTGCAATTCCGCTTGCCGGCGCTGGTCCATCGGGTCTCGTACCGTTGGTCACCGGCAACCTAACTGGTGGTTCTCGAGCACCGGCTTTGCCGCCTGCCTCGGTTCCGCTCAGTGCATCGGGTGTCCCTGCTTCGGCAGCCGACCCCACAGGGTCTCGACACCCTGGTTCTTCAATGAGCCAGGGGTAGGCCGACTCGGACATATCGGCTCTTCTGGGTCTGTTGTCCTTGTTGACGGGTCCCTTGTGCGTCGGGGTTACCGGCAACCTAACTGGTGGTTCTCGAGCACCGGCTTTGCCGCCTGCCTCGGTTCCGCTCAGTGCATCGGGTGTTCCTGCTTCGGCAGTCGACACCACGGGGTCTCGGCACCCTGGTTTTTCAGTGAACCAGAGGTAGGCCGACTCCGACAACTCGGCTCTTCTGGGTCTGTTGTCCTTGTTGACGGGTCCCTTGTGCGTCGGGGTTACTGGCAACCAAACTGGCGGTTCGAGCACCGGCTTTGCCGCCTGCATCGCTTCCGCTCAGTGCATCGGGGTCCCTACTTCGGCGGTCGATCTCACGAGGTCTGGACGCCTTCTTTTTTCGACGAACCGACGGAGGCCGATTCGGAGCTTTTCGCTCCGTTCGTCCCCGGGGCAGGTACGCAAATGGATCGCGGTAGCACTGACCCGATTCGTCTTCCTGGGAAGTGTTTACTCCGTGCAGGGTAGCCGAGATCAAGGGGCTGTGCCGCAGGTGGTCGTCCCTCCGGACGCCCCCGATCCCGCGGAGTTTCGTCTTCTTGGGGAAGCGTTTGCTCCGTGTAGGGTGGCTGAGGCTCAAAAGGAGAGATTGCCTATTTTACCTTCACTCCTCAGTGAGGTAATTAATCTGCTCCTGTAGGGTAGCCGTTCGCGGTTCGATCTCCCGGAGCTTGACCGGCTACTTGATGGGGGACGATGCGCTATTTGACCCTCCCGCTGTCGACGAGTGCGTGTACGCCTCGATCGCGCTTGGGGGGTCGTCTGGCCACTGCCAGGCGTCCGCTTGTCAGGGTCGCCGCTTGCCGCTTTGTACCTCATCGAACCAGGTGTTGCGCTCGGTTTCCGCTCCTTTGAGGAGCAATATCGGAACGCCGTGCAGCAACTTAAGGTTGCGGTGCACTCAGCCTACCTCTCTGTCTTGCAGAGGCAGGTGGTGTCGCAGGAGGACGGGGACGAGGATTTTTCCTCGTCCACGTTAGAGCGGCAACTTACGGAGGTGCATTCACATTTGACGCGCGACTCAAAGCGTTCACGAGTCAGATGATGTATGCTGTGATTGGCCTTCGTAGGTTATGGCTGTCGCCAGGTATTCACCGGCTACACAGCAGGCACTGCTGTCTCTGCCTTTCCGACTGGGCTTGACCCTGTTCCCGGTGGCTTTGACGGGAGTTAGTGAGGCTGCGGAGGCCGTTAGTCAATTCAAGGACTCTTAAGTCTTTTCTTGAACAACCCTCCACCTCTCGCTCGCGGCCTTCGGTCCTCAGCTCAAGCTATCCTGCGACTCAGTCTAAGGATGCGCCGAAGTGGACTGCTCCACTACAGGCACGGAAGAGCAAGGGCAGGGGTAAAGGGAGTACCTCCGGAGCCCTCAGTTGTCCCGTTGCAAGCGGCAATCTCTGCCGTCGGCCGGGACACTTTGCCTTCTACCCGAAATTCCTGTGGGTGGTCGCCTCCCGTTATTACTCAGGGATGGCCACACGCCACAGTGGAAGCGAGAGCTTACTCCTTTTGCCGGGATTCTGGTGCCAAAGTCGCCGGAAAAGGTGGCAATCCTCCGTGCCGAAATTCAGTTTTTACTGGACAAGGCAACTATAGAGATGGTTCCATCAGGACGGGAGACTATGGGGTTTTACTCCACTTTTTTCCTGGTAACCAAAAAGAACGGAGGGTTCAGACCCATTCTAAATCTCAAGGGTTTGAACAACTTGATAGAGGTGCCGTCTTTCAAGATGGAGACACTGAGGTTAGTGATCTCGTCTGTAGAGGCAGGGGATTGGCTTACGTCAATTGACCTCAAAGACGCATACCTCCATGTACCGATGCATCCCGAGTTCAGGAAATACCTTTGGTTTTCCTTCGACGGGGTTTGTTATCAGTTTCGTGTGCTCCCCTTCGGCATCTCCACGGCGCCAAGGGTGTTCACCAAACTCATGCTAGTACCAGTTCAGTTCGCCAGGGCGCAGGGCAACTTTTGTTTCCCGTACCTGGACGACTGGATCCTCAGAGCGCTCTCCCAACACCTAAGTCGAGAATCCACACAGCAGGTGATGGATATTCTCACCAGACTAGGTTGGGTTATCTATCTTAAAAATCAATTGGTGCCGAGGCAGGATCTGGTTTTCTTAGGGGCGAGGTTCGAGACAACCCGAGGGGTGGTTTCTCTGTCCCAAGAGCGCATTTTCAAGGTACAGGGCATAGTGTTAAGGTTCCTTCAGTCCCATATTGCCTCAGCACGGACGTGGCTTCAGTTGCTAGGCAACATGGCGGCGACGGTGGACATAGTCTGGCGTGCACGTCGGAGAATGCGTTCCATTCAGCAGGCGTTAGCACAACAGTGGTCCCACTCGGAGAGCTACGAGAAGAATCTGGCTATTCCCCAGTGGTTGATACGTCACTTGCGGTGGTGGACAGATACCGGGAATCTATTCAAAGGTTTACCTCTGATGACCCCGGTACCGTCGCTCACAGTTCAGACGGATGCCTCCCTCACAGGGTTGGGGGGATGCGTCCTGGGCGACCTCGTGATGTCGGGACTATTGTCCGACCAAGAGGCGACCTTGCACATCAATGTGTTAGAGTTGAGAGCTGTGACGTTGGTGTTTGAACGCTTCGTGGATCAGGTTCGAAGCCGAGTGGTTTGTCTAGAGATGGACAACCAGACGGCGATGTCCTACATTCTGAAGCAGGGCGGCACTGTGTCTCCGTCGCTCCTTCAGGAGGCGTGGCAGTTTTCTACTATGGTGCGATCAGTTCAGCATACGGGTTATGCCTGTGTATCTCCCAGGGGTCGACAACGTGCGTGCAGATGCGCTCTCACGACGTGTTCTGGCTCCCCACGAGTGGTTGCTCGATCGGGAGATATTCGGGATTATCTCCCAGTTGTCTGGGTCGATCTAGGTGGATCTGTTTGCCTCTGGAGTGACGAACTAGATTCCGGGGTTTTTGTTCGCGGATTCCTGATCCGAGAGCGATTGCCGCCGACGCCTTCCAGCGGGACTGGATGGACAGGGTGGTGTCGGCGTTTACGCCAATTCCCCTGATTTCCAAAGTTCTGTCTCAGCTTGCCACCCAACCAGCGCGGCTACTAGTGCTTCTCGCACCTCTGTGGCCGTCTCAACGCTGGTTTCCGGTAATACTCAGGTCGCTAGTGTAGCCGCCGGTACTATTACCGCGGCGACCGAACCTACTATCCCAAGACGGCCAGCCTCACCCCAATCCCCAGGATTCAGTGGGTGGCCTGGCCACTGTCCGGAATCGTCTCCAAAAGAGCGGAATTCCTGCATCAGTTGCAGACACAATTCTGGCTTCGTGGACGGATTCCACGAATGTACAGTCTGAGGATAGATGAGCCTGTTATGCGCGCTTGTGTGGAAATAGAGGGATTCTCGATCGCTTTTCTTCCACTGTAGTTGAAGTATTGGAGTTCTTACCGTCTCGTTTAGAATCTGGCTTAGCCGCTTCTACGATTCGAGGCTACTCCCTGGCTATTTCAGCCTTCCACATACCCGTTGAGGGTGCCTTGTTGGGACAATACCCCCGGGTACAGCGTTTTCTTGCAGGCGTGGACAGACTGCGTCCGGTCGTGAAATTTGTCTCGAGTATTGGAATGGTTACCCACTCCTCTCGTTTATGACTTGGCCAACCCGTCGTTACAACTGTTAAGTTGGAAAACGACTGTTTAGTGGCGGTTACGTCTGGTAGACGTGTTAGCGACTTACACGTCATGTTTTCAGACCCGGATCTTACTATGTTCCATAAGGATCGGGTTAGCATTCGCTTACTGGATTCATACCGCCCAAAAAAATTCGATCATTCACTTCGAATGACCGCGCCTATCGATCTAACTGGGTGCATGCTGCCTGCGTCGTCTGATAATACATACCGTAAGGTTCGTGTATTAGACGTTATGAAACCTCTTAAAGTTATTTTAAGAGAATAGCCTTGCTCCGTACGGAGAAACAGCTATTTTGCTGTTGTGGTGGCGGAATGGCTGGCTATCCGACTGATACACAGACGGCATCCCGATGGATTGTATCGGCAGGCTGCAAGGTCTATATACATAAAGGCTTATCTCCCCAAAAAGGGGTTGTCAGCTCACTCAGTGAGAGCAGTGGCCACGTCAGAACCGTCATTACCAACTGAACAGACACTCACGAGAGTGTGCTCGGTTCGGTCAGTCAGTTCCCTGCAGTAGACAGAATAGTTCTGCTCAAGCTGATTAAGCTTTGTTTGATAACTATATCTGTTTGCACTCGGTGTTGGGTAACTATCCATTCCCATTTTATCGGCGGTGATATTTGGTGATGGTTTCTTAGTCCCGCCCTCTTTGGCTGGGTGCCTTACTTTCCTTTCCATTTCCCTGCTTAGCTTGCTAGTGCGGTATGGACAAGGTTCAGTTTGGCGAGTGTCCCGTACGTCCAGGTCTCCAAACTTTGATTTGGGTGGGCGGGGTTTCTCATTTGGGATTTCCCAAATTCTAACCAATGGGCATGTAAGCTTTGACAAGCGGGTCCTCAGCTTTGTCACGCCCCCGCCTTGATTGACATCAGCGGTCAGGTGACCAGGTCAGTGCCTTTTCTATTTCCGTGTGATTGTAGATTTGCACTTCGATCGAATGGACTGTTGCTGTCAGACAGAATACCACTCCCAATTGCTTCTCTTCGGGAGTCTGTTTAATGCTTATATGTACCCCAAGGAGGACTTCTTCTGAAAAAGAATTATACAAACCTGTAGAGGTTATGAATTCTTTGAAGAATGTCCTCCTTGGGGTACGGCCACCCGCCTCCCCTCATTCTGTCTGATACGTTCAGCATGAAAAGTGAGGTGCGAGGTAGACGGCCAGAGTTACCTGCTCTTGGCTGTGGGGGGCCTGGGGGGCCCTGTAAAGGTGGTCCCACAAGACAAAAACGAGTTTATTGTTTTGTAAATATTTTATTATCAAAATAGTTACAACTGTCGTAGGGATTTTTAATGGACATAAAAATGCTTATATGTACCCCAAGGAGGACATTCTTCAAAGAATTCATAACCTCTACAGGTTTGTATAAATTTCCTTAGCAAGTCTTTTTCTTTCTTCTCTCATCTTTTCTGAACCACACCATGTCAAAAAAAGAAGTAACGAACGTAAAATTGACACTGAATATACCTAAACATATAACAGAATAAACTTCTTGTGTGCGTCAGGAATTTCGTGTCTTGCATCCACAAAGTAACAAATGCTGTCTGCCATCATTGATGTCACTAGTCCTTTAATCCAACAAATATGCAGTTGTCAGAACACTCCAGTAAGACCTTTTCTCCTAGTAAAAGATACTGCAACCTGAGACCAATTAAACTAAAATGTTCAGATTACATCTCTTTAATAGATATGGTAGGATAGGTAGGATTTCCTTTTTTTAAACCTTTTTTTTAGAAGTAAGGTACAAACTAATAACACATTTATCGATGTATAATTAATTATTCAATCCAGCGTGCAGTCATCGTGTCAACTTCCTCTGTCAGTATGTCCGATGTCTTGCAGTGCTGAGGGAAAAAACAGTCATATCCGACAATGACTTTATGTACTTCTCACATGCATTGACCGCTATTCTCTAATGAGATTAAAATATTGACATGATACTTCCAGTTGCTTTCTGGTTTGCTCGTCACACTGAAGGCTCAGTATAGATTCCCCACATGGGTACAATGTGTGAAGCCCATATGATTTCTTGTCTCTCCTGTTGCTATAATGCTGGAATATTGCTAAAAATTAAAAACTAAAATCAAAGTCACTCAGCATTTGAAATAATTGCCAGCACCGAGGCCCAGCCCCAGTTTTTATTGTACCAAGCCTGCAGTTTCAAATACTTACAGGCTATTAGTGGCCATGTACATCATCTGTCCAATAATGTATTTCTTTATTAACATTCAGGAATCATCTATGATCCATTATGATAGCTTACAGTTTCACTTCTTGGTATTTCAGTGCTTTGTGCATAGGAATGTCAACACCAGGCTTTAACAAATGAAAACTTCTCTCTGCAGGATAGGCTTGGCTAACTGATTTTGTAGAAACAGTGAGAGACTGTGCGGTGTAGTCTATTTTGGCTTGTTGGTTTGACAATATGGGCCTGCAGATTAAATTCAGGATTTTGAAAACCTGTTGGGTGCAGGCCGTGATGACCAACTGCTAAATGAAAGTATTGCAAACACTTACTCTCTCCAGTTCAGCCACATTTACTTTTTTTCAGTGCTTTCAGTGTTGATGATGATATATCATAGAGCCTTTATTTTCTGAACATATTGATGCTTAATGATAGGACTGAGACATGAAAGCATGATATTAAGTGTCTATCTTGAACACAGAGGTCGGGGGTCTGGTTATTAACAGCCCCAGGTTTATTGTCAGGTTGTTTAGATGAATCCTGTAGATTTAGTTACAGGGACTAGCACATCCCTCCACTTGACCCTTTTTACTGAAGTACTTTTCACCCTCCCCAAAATTGAAATGAAAATAAAAGCCAGGAGATATATACTTACGGAAACAAACACAGTAAAGTAGTGTTGAAGTAGTCTCTTTGAATAACTGACAAGAAACTTGAAACCCAGATCAGGTAAACAGTTAAAACAAACTCAATGAAGCTGCGAGTTTGCAACAACCATTTTAAGTCACAAAATTGACCTCAATATTCAATAAGAATAACATCAATTACTAAACTTTGGATTGTCACACATACTGTTGATGTATGGACAGTTTTTGATTGTTACCATCAGTTATTTCTAATCCGGAACTCAACAATTGCAGTCCATAGATAGTTTGATGCATTATTACAGCCCTAATATTCAGGTCTGTAGTGTAATCAACACATGTTCAGACCGGGGAGTGAAAATGTAAAGTCATCCCTCTACTTTTGTTTGATGAGAATTGATTCATTACATAAGTAGTGTTGCAGAAATGTAGATGCTGAAATAAATGTTTACTTCAGTTCATTTATAATATCATACATTATTAAGATATTTGTTGTCAAAAGGTTGTCAAAATATTTTTTTTCCCACAGCGCAAAGCATTCAAATAGTGTGGTAATTTTTCATAGTAAAATTTAGTTCACATGAGGTTCAGAAAATCTAGCTTGGCCACAACTGTTACAAGTTTTCCAAAAAGTATTATGATTGTCATGACTAGACTGTTTCTCCTTATTGTTAGTGATGCTTCTCATCAGCGCACATGGCTTGTCACTGCATCCATGCTGGAGACATCACCTGTTGTAGTTAACAAGAACACAAATCTGAGTAGCATTGTTAGCATTGCTATTAGTGTATATTTCAATGTATAATAAGGTAATGTTTTTGGAATGTTTTGTTATTTGTTCAGTTTTGTTCATTTACACTGTAATTGTTCATTTTGAAGCAGTTTACTTAGAAATTTCATGTACTTCCACTGTTAGGAATAATTTTTTTAGCAAGTCTTTTTCTTTCTTCTCTCATGTTTTCTGAACCACACCATGTCAAAAAAAGAAGTAACGAACGTAAAATTGACACTGAATATACCTAAACATATAACAGAATAAACTTCTTGTGTGCGTCAGGAATTTCGTGTCTTGCATCCACAAAGTAACAAATGCTGTCTGCCATCATTGATGTCACTAGTCCTTTAATCCAACAAATATGCAGTTGTCAGAACACTCCAGTAAGACCTTTTCTCCTAGTAAAAGATACTGCAACCTGAGACCAATTAAACTAAAATGTTCAGATTACATCTCTTTAATAGATATGGTAGGATAGGTAGGATTTCCTTTTTTTAAACCTTTTTTTTAGAAGTAAGGTACAAACTAATAACACATTTATCGATGTATAATTAATTATTCAATCCAGCGTGCAGTCATCGTGTCAACTTCCTCTGTCAGTATGTCCGATGTCTTGCAGTGCTGAGGGAAAAAACAGTCATATCCGACAATGACTTTATGTACTTCTCACATGCATTGACCGCTATTCTCTAATGAGATTAAAATATTGACATGATACTTCCAGTTGCTTTCTGGTTTGCACGTCACACTGAAGGCTCAGTATAGATTCCCCACATGGGTACAATGTGTGAAGCCCATATGATTTCTTGTCTCTCCTGTTGCTATAATGCTGGAATATTGCTAAAAATTAAAAACTAAAATCAAAGTCACTCAGCATTTGAAATAATTGCCAGCACCGAGGCCCAGCCCCAGTTTTTATTGTACCAAGCCTGCAGTTTCAAATACTTACAGGCTATTAGTGGCCATGTACATCATCTGTCCAATAATGTATTTCTTTATTAACATTCAGGAATCATCTGTGATCCATTATGATAGCTTACAGTTTCACTTCTTGGTATTTCAGTGCTTTGTGCATAGGAATGTCAACACCAGGCTTTAACAAATGAAAACTTCTCTCTGCAGGATAGGCTTGGCTAACTGATTTTGTAGAAACAGTGAGAGACTGTGCGGTGTAGTCTATTTTGGCTTGTTGGTTTGACAATATGGGCCTGCAGATTAAATTCAGGATTTTGAAAACCTGTTGGGTGCAGGCCGTGATGACCAACTGCTAAATGAAAGTATTGCAAACACTTACTCTCTCCAGTTCAGCCACATTTACTTTTTTTCAGTGCTTTCAGTGTTGATGATGATATATCATAGAGCCTTTATTTTCTGAACATATTGATGCTTAATGATAGGACTGAGACATGAAAGCATGATATTAAGTGTCTATCTTGAACACAGAGGTCGGGGGTCTGGTTATTAACAGCCCCAGGTTTATTGTCAGGTTGTTTAGATGAATCCTGTAGATTTAGTTACAGGGACTAGCACATCCCTCCACTTGACCCTTTTTACTGAAGTACTTTTCACCCTCCCCAAAATTGAAATGAAAATAAAAGCCAGGAGATATATACTTACGGAAACAAACACAGTAAAGTAGTGTTGAAGTAGTCTCTTTGAATAACTGACAAGAAACTTGAAACCCAGATCAGGTAAACAGTTAAAACAAACTCAATGAAGCTGCGAGTTTGCAACAACCATTTTAAGTCACAAAATTGACCTCAATATTCAATAAGAATAACATCAATTACTAAACTTTGGATTGTCACACATACTGTTGATGTATGGACAGTTTTTGATTGTTACCATCAGTTATTTCTAATCCGGAACTCAACAATTGCAGTCCATAGATAGTTTGATGCATTATTACAGCCCTAATATTCAGGTCTGTAGTGTAATCAACACATGTTCAGACCGGGGAGTGAAAATGTAAAGTCATCCCTCTACTTTTGTTTGATGAGAATTGATTCATTACATAAGTAGTGTTGCAGAAATGTAGATGCTGAAATAAATGTTTACTTCAGTTCATTTATAATATCATACATTATTAAGATATTTGTTGTCAAAAGGTTGTCAAAATATTTTTTTTCCCACAGCGCAAAGCATTCAAATAGTGTGGTAATTTTTCATAGTAAAATTTAGTTCACATGAGGTTCAGAAAATCTAGCTTGGCCACAACTGTTACAAGTTTTCCAAAAAGTATTATGATTGTCATGACTAGACTGTTTCTCCTTATTGTTAGTGATGCTTCTCATCAGCGCACATGGCTTGTCACTGCATCCATGCTGGAGACATCACCTGTTGTAGTTAACAAGAACACAAATCTGAGTAGCATTGTTAGCATTGCTATTAGTGTATATTTCAATGTATAATAAGGTAATGTTTTTGGAATGTTTTGTTATTTGTTCAGTTTTGTTCATTTACACTGTAATTGTTCATTTTGAAGCAGTTTACTTAGAAATTTCATGTACTTCCACTGTTAGGAATAATTTTTTTAGCAAGTCTTTTTCTTTCTTCTCTCATGTTTTCTGAACCACACCATGTCAAAAAAAGAAGTAACGAACGTAAAATTGACACTGAATATACCTAAACATATAACAGAATAAACTTCTTGTGTGCGTCAGGAATTTCGTGTCTTGCATCCACAAAGTAACAAATGCTGTCTGCCATCATTGATGTCACTAGTCCTTTAATCCAACAAATATGCAGTTGTCAGAACACTCCAGTAAGACCTTTTCTCCTAGTAAAAGATACTGCAACCTGAGACCAATTAAACTAAAATGTTCAGATTACATCTCTTTAATAGATATGGTAGGATAGGTAGGATTTCCTTTTTTTAAACCTTTTTTTTAGAAGTAAGGTACAAACTAATAACACATTTATCGATGTATAATTAATTATTCAATCCAGCGTGCAGTCATCGTGTCAACTTCCTCTGTCAGTATGTCCGATGTCTTGCAGTGCTGAGGGAAAAAACAGTCATATCCGACAATGACTTTATGTACTTCTCACATGCATTGACCGCTATTCTCTAATGAGATTAAAATATTGACATGATACTTCCAGTTGCTTTCTGGTTTGCACGTCACACTGAAGGCTCAGTATAGATTCCCCACATGGGTACAATGTGTGAAGCCCATATGATTTCTTGTCTCTCCTGTTGCTATAATGCTGGAATATTGCTAAAAATTAAAAACTAAAATCAAAGTCACTCAGCATTTGAAATAATTGCCAGCACCGAGGCCCAGCCCCAGTTTTTATTGTACCAAGCCTGCAGTTTCAAATACTTACAGGCTATTAGTGGCCATGTACATCATCTGTCCAATAATGTATTTCTTTATTAACATTCAGGAATCATCTGTGATCCATTATGATAGCTTACAGTTTCACTTCTTGGTATTTCAGTGCTTTGTGCATAGGAATGTCAACACCAGGCTTTAACAAATGAAAACTTCTCTCTGCAGGATAGGCTTGGCTAACTGATTTTGTAGAAACAGTGAGAGACTGTGCGGTGTAGTCTATTTTGGCTTGTTGGTTTGACAATATGGGCCTGCAGATTAAATTCAGGATTTTGAAAACCTGTTGGGTGCAGGCCGTGATGACCAACTGCTAAATGAAAGTATTGCAAACACTTACTCTCTCCAGTTCAGCCACATTTACTTTTTTTCAGTGCTTTCAGTGTTGATGATGATATATCATAGAGCCTTTATTTTCTGAACATATTGATGCTTAATGATAGGACTGAGACATGAAAGCATGATATTAAGTGTCTATCTTGAACACAGAGGTCGGGGGTCTGGTTATTAACAGCCCCAGGTTTATTGTCAGGTTGTTTAGATGAATCCTGTAGATTTAGTTACAGGGACTAGCACATCCCTCCACTTGACCCTTTTTACTGAAGTACTTTTCACCCTCCCCAAAATTGAAATGAAAATAAAAGCCAGGAGATATATACTTACGGAAACAAACACAGTAAAGTAGTGTTGAAGTAGTCTCTTTGAATAACTGACAAGAAACTTGAAACCCAGATCAGGTAAACAGTTAAAACAAACTCAATGAAGCTGCGAGTTTGCAACAACCATTTTAAGTCACAAAATTGACCTCAATATTCAATAAGAATAACATCAATTACTAAACTTTGGATTGTCACACATACTGTTGATGTATGGACAGTTTTTGATTGTTACCATCAGTTATTTCTAATCCGGAACTCAACAATTGCAGTCCATAGATAGTTTGATGCATTATTACAGCCCTAATATTCAGGTCTGTAGTGTAATCAACACATGTTCAGACCGGGGAGTGAAAATGTAAAGTCATCCCTCTACTTTTGTTTGATGAGAATTGATTCATTACATAAGTAGTGTTGCAGAAATGTAGATGCTGAAATAAATGTTTACTTCAGTTCATTTATAATATCATACATTATTAAGATATTTGTTGTCAAAAGGTTGTCAAAATATTTTTTTTCCCACAGCGCAAAGCATTCAAATAGTGTGGTAATTTTTCATAGTAAAATTTAGTTCACATGAGGTTCAGAAAATCTAGCTTGGCCACAACTGTTACAAGTTTTCCAAAAAGTATTATGATTGTCATGACTAGACTGTTTCTCCTTATTGTTAGTGATGCTTCTCATCAGCGCACATGGCTTGTCACTGCATCCATGCTGGAGACATCACCTGTTGTAGTTAACAAGAACACAAATCTGAGTAGCATTGTTAGCATTGCTATTAGTGTATATTTCAATGTATAATAAGGTAATGTTTTTGGAATGTTTTGTTATTTGTTCAGTTTTGTTCATTTACACTGTAATTGTTCATTTTGAAGCAGTTTACTTAGAAATTTCATGTACTTCCACTGTTAGGAATAATTTTTTTAGCAAGTCTTTTTCTTTCTTCTCTCATGTTTTCTGAACCACACCATGTCAAAAAAAGAAGTAACGAACGTAAAATTGACACTGAATATACCTAAACATATAACAGAATAAACTTCTTGTGTGCGTCAGGAATTTCGTGTCTTGCATCCACAAAGTAACAAATGCTGTCTGCCATCATTGATGTCACTAGTCCTTTAATCCAACAAATATGCAGTTGTCAGAACACTCCAGTAAGACCTTTTCTCCTAGTAAAAGATACTGCAACCTGAGACCAATTAAACTAAAATGTTCAGATTACATCTCTTTAATAGATATGGTAGGATAGGTAGGATTTCCTTTTTTTAAACCTTTTTTTTAGAAGTAAGGTACAAACTAATAACACATTTATCGATGTATAATTAATTATTCAATCCAGCGTGCAGTCATCGTGTCAACTTCCTCTGTCAGTATGTCCGATGTCTTGCAGTGCTGAGGGAAAAAACAGTCATATCCGACAATGACTTTATGTACTTCTCACATGCATTGACCGCTATTCTCTAATGAGATTAAAATATTGACATGATACTTCCAGTTGCTTTCTGGTTTGCACGTCACACTGAAGGCTCAGTATAGATTCCCCACATGGGTACAATGTGTGAAGCCCATATGATTTCTTGTCTCTCCTGTTGCTATAATGCTGGAATATTGCTAAAAATTAAAAACTAAAATCAAAGTCACTCAGCATTTGAAATAATTGCCAGCACCGAGGCCCAGCCCCAGTTTTTATTGTACCAAGCCTGCAGTTTCAAATACTTACAGGCTATTAGTGGCCATGTACATCATCTGTCCAATAATGTATTTCTTTATTAACATTCAGGAATCATCTGTGATCCATTATGATAGCTTACAGTTTCACTTCTTGGTATTTCAGTGCTTTGTGCATAGGAATGTCAACACCAGGCTTTAACAAATGAAAACTTCTCTCTGCAGGATAGGCTTGGCTAACTGATTTTGTAGAAACAGTGAGAGACTGTGCGGTGTAGTCTATTTTGGCTTGTTGGTTTGACAATATGGGCCTGCAGATTAAATTCAGGATTTTGAAAACCTGTTGGGTGCAGGCCGTGATGACCAACTGCTAAATGAAAGTATTGCAAACACTTACTCTCTCCAGTTCAGCCACATTTACTTTTTTTCAGTGCTTTCAGTGTTGATGATGATATATCATAGAGCCTTTATTTTCTGAACATATTGATGCTTAATGATAGGACTGAGACATGAAAGCATGATATTAAGTGTCTATCTTGAACACAGAGGTCGGGGGTCTGGTTATTAACAGCCCCAGGTTTATTGTCAGGTTGTTTAGATGAATCCTGTAGATTTAGTTACAGGGACTAGCACATCCCTCCACTTGACCCTTTTTACTGAAGTACTTTTCACCCTCCCCAAAATTGAAATGAAAATAAAAGCCAGGAGATATATACTTACGGAAACAAACACAGTAAAGTAGTGTTGAAGTAGTCTCTTTGAATAACTGACAAGAAACTTGAAACCCAGATCAGGTAAACAGTTAAAACAAACTCAATGAAGCTGCGAGTTTGCAACAACCATTTTAAGTCACAAAATTGACCTCAATATTCAATAAGAATAACATCAATTACTAAACTTTGGATTGTCACACATACTGTTGATGTATGGACAGTTTTTGATTGTTACCATCAGTTATTTCTAATCCGGAACTCAACAATTGCAGTCCATAGATAGTTTGATGCATTATTACAGCCCTAATATTCAGGTCTGTAGTGTAATCAACACATGTTCAGACCGGGGAGTGAAAATGTAAAGTCATCCCTCTACTTTTGTTTGATGAGAATTGATTCATTACATAAGTAGTGTTGCAGAAATGTAGATGCTGAAATAAATGTTTACTTCAGTTCATTTATAATATCATACATTATTAAGATATTTGTTGTCAAAAGGTTGTCAAAATATTTTTTTTCCCACAGCGCAAAGCATTCAAATAGTGTGGTAATTTTTCATAGTAAAATTTAGTTCACATGAGGTTCAGAAAATCTAGCTTGGCCACAACTGTTACAAGTTTTCCAAAAAGTATTATGATTGTCATGACTAGACTGTTTCTCCTTATTGTTAGTGATGCTTCTCATCAGCGCACATGGCTTGTCACTGCATCCATGCTGGAGACATCACCTGTTGTAGTTAACAAGAACACAAATCTGAGTAGCATTGTTAGCATTGCTATTAGTGTATATTTCAATGTATAATAAGGTAATGTTTTTGGAATGTTTTGTTATTTGTTCAGTTTTGTTCATTTACACTGAAATTGTTCATTTTGAAGCAGTTTACTTAGAAATTTCATGTACTTCCACTGTTAGGAATAATTTACTTAGCAAGTCTTTTTCTTTCTTCTCTCATGTTTTCTGAACCACACCATGTCAAAAAAAGAAGTAACGAACGTAAAATTGACACTGAATATACCTAAACATATAACAGAATAAACTTCTTGTGTGCGTCAGGAATTTCGTGTCTTGCATCCACAAAGTAACAAATGCTGTCTGCCATCATTGATGTCACTAGTCCTTTAATCCAACAAATATGCAGTTGTCAGAACACTCCAGTAAGACCTTTTCTCCTAGTAAAAGATACTGCAACCTGAGACCAATTAAACTAAAATGTTCAGATTACATCTCTTTAATAGATATGGTAGGATAGGTAGGATTTCCTTTTTTTAAACCTTTTTTTTAGAAGTAAGGTACAAACTAATAACACATTTATCGATGTATAATTAATTATTCAATCCAGCGTGCAGTCATCGTGTCAACTTCCTCTGTCAGTATGTCCGATGTCTTGCAGTGCTGAGGGAAAAAACAGTCATATCCGACAATGATTTTATGCACTTCTCACATGCATTGACCGCTATTCTCTAATGAGATTAAAATATTGACATGATACTTCCAGTTGCTTTCTGGTTTGCTCGTCACACTGAAGGCTCAGTATAGATTCCCCACATGGGTACAATGTGTGAAGCCCATATGATTTCTTGTCTCTCCTGTTGCTATAATGCTGGAATATTGCTAAAAATTAAAAACTAAAATCAAAGTCACTCAGCATTTGAAATAATTGCCAGCACCGAGGCCCAGCCCCAGTTTTTATTGTACCAAGCCTGCAGTTTCAAATACTTACAGGCTATTAGTGGCCATGTACATCATCTGTCCAATAATGTATTTCTTTATTAACATTCAGGAATCATCTGTGATCCATTATGATAGCTTACAGTTTCACTTCTTGGTATTTCAGTGCTTTGTGCATAGGAATGTCAACACCAGGCTTTAACAAATGAAAACTTCTCTCTGCAGGATAGGCTTGGCTAACTGATTTTGTAGAAACAGTGAGAGACTGTGCGGTGTAGTCTATTTTGGCTTGTTGGTTTGACAATATGGGCCTGCAGATTAAATTCAGGATTTTGAAAACCTGTTGGGTGCAGGCCGTGATGACCAACTGCTAAATGAAAGTATTGCAAACACTTACTCTCTCCAGTTCAGCCACATTTACTTTTTTTCAGTGCTTTCAGTGTTGATGATGATATATCATAGAGCCTTTATTTTCTGAACATATTGATGCTTAATGATAGGACTGAGACATGAAAGCATGATATTAAGTGTCTATCTTGAACACAGAGGTCGGGGGTCTGGTTATTAACAGCCCCAGGTTTATTGTCAGGTTGTTTAGATGAATCCTGTAGATTTAGTTACAGGGACTAGCACATCCCTCCACTTGACCCTTTTTACTGAAGTACTTTTCACCCTCCCCAAAATTGAAATGAAAATAAAAGCCAGGAGATATATACTTACGGAAACAAACACAGTAAAGTAGTGTTGAAGTAGTCTCTTTGAATAACTGACAAGAAACTTGAAACCCAGATCAGGTAAACAGTTAAAACAAACTCAATGAAGCTGCGAGTTTGCAACAACCATTTTAAGTCACAAAATTGACCTCAATATTCAATAAGAATAACATCAATTACTAAACTTTGGATTGTCACACATACTGTTGATGTATGGACAGTTTTTGATTGTTACCATCAGTTATTTCTAATCCGGAACTCAACAATTGCAGTCCATAGATAGTTTGATGCATTATTACAGCCCTAATATTCAGGTCTGTAGTGTAATCAACACATGTTCAGACCGGGGAGTGAAAATGTAAAGTCATCCCTCTACTTTTGTTTGATGAGAATTGATTCATTACATAAGTAGTGTTGCAGAAATGTAGATGCTGAAATAAATGTTTACTTCAGTTCATTTATAATATCATACATTATTAAGATATTTGTTGTCAAAAGGTTGTCAAAATATTTTTTTTCCCACAGCGCAAAGCATTCAAATAGTGTGGTAATTTTTCATAGTAAAATTTAGTTCACATGAGGTTCAGAAAATCTAGCTTGGCCACAACTGTTACAAGTTTTCCAAAAAGTATTATGATTGTCATGACTAGACTGTTTTTCCTTATTGTTAGTGATGCTTCTCATCAGCGCACATGGCTTGTCACTGCATCCATGCTGGAGACATCACCTGTTGTAGTTAACAAGAACACAAATCTGAGTAGCATTGTTAGCATTGCTATTAGTGTATATTTCAATGTATAATAAGGTAATGTTTTTGGAATGTTTTGTTATTTGTTCAGTTTTGTTCATTTACACTGTAATTGTTCATTTTGAAGCAGTTTACTTAGAAATTTCATGTACTTCCACTGTTAGGAATAATTTACTTAGCAAGTCTTTTTCTTTCTTCTCTCATGTTTTCTGAACCACACCATGTCAAAAAAAGAAGTAACGAACGTAAAATTGACACTGAATATACCTAAACATATAACAGAATAAACTTCTTGTGTGCGTCAGGAATTTCGTGTCTTGCATCCACAAAGTAACAAATGCTGTCTGCCATCATTGATGTCACTAGTCCTTTAATCCAACACATATGCAGTTGTCAGAACACTCCAGTAAGACCTTTTCTCCTAGTAAAAGATACTGCAACCTGAGACCAATTAAACTAAAATGTTCAGATTACATCTCTTTAAAAGATATGGTAGGATAGGTAGGATTTCCTTTTTTTAAACCTTTTTTTCAGAAGTAAGGTACAAACTAATAACACATTTATCGATGTATAATTAATTATTCAATCCAGCGTGCAGTCATCGTGTCAACTTCCTCTGTCAGTATGTCCGATGTCTTGCTGTGCTGAGGGAAAAAACAGTCATATCCGACAATGATTTTATGCACTTCTCACATGCATTGACCGCTATTCTCTAATGAGATTAAAATATTGACATGATACTTCCAGTTGCTTTCTGGTTTGCTCGTCACACTGAAGGCTCAGTATAGATTCCCCACATGGGTACAATGTGTGAAGCCCATATGATTTCTTGTCTCTCCTGTTGCTATAATGCTGGAATATTGCTAAAAATTAAAAACTAAAATCAAAGTCACTCAGCATTTGAAATAATTGCCAGCACCAAGGCCCAGCCCCAGTTTTTATTGTACCAAGCCTGCAGTTTCAAATTCTTACAGGCTAGTAGTGGCCATGTACATCATCTGTCCAATAATGTATTTCTTTATTAACATTCAGGAATCATCTATGATCCATTATGATAGCTTACAGTTTCACTTCTTGGTATTTCAGTGCTTTGTGCATAGGAATGTCAACACCAGGCTTTAACAAATGAAAACTTCTCTCTGCAGGATAGGCTTGGCTAACTGATTTTGTAGAAACAGTGAGAGACTGTGCGGTGTAGTCTATTTTGGCTTGTTGGTTTGACAATATGGGCCTGCAGATTAAATTCAGGATTTTGAAAACCTGTTGGGTGCAGGCCGTGATGACCAACTAGCTGCTAAATGAAAGTATTGCAAACACTTACTCTCTCCAGTTCAGCCACATTTACTTTTTTTCAGTGCTTTCAGTGTTGATGATGATATATCATAGAGCCTTTATTTTCTGAACATATTGATGCTTAATGATAGGACTGAGACATGAAAGCATGATATTAAGTGTCTATCTTGAACGCAGAGGTCGGGGGTCTGGTTATTAACAGCCCCAGGTTTATTGTCAGGTTGTTTAGATGAATCCTGTAGATTTAGTTACAGGGACTAGCACATCCCTCCACTTGACCCTTTTTACTGAAGTACTTTTCACCCTCCCCAAAATTGAAATGAAAATAAAAGCCAGGAGATATATACTTACAGAAACAAACACAGTAAAGTACAAGAGTATTCTTTTCCAGGTTCCTTCACAAGCTATGTATTGGACTGAGAGCAAAATTCTGGAAACCAAGGAACACTTGTACTTTTGTGCGTTACTTTATTTGTTTCAATGAGTAGATCACCAGAGCAATTATCTATTAATGTGCCATGTCAAAAGTTTTGATTGTTTCTACTTCATTGCTGACAGTCTGGTGTAACTCTTGTGGTTTATTCCAGCAATGCTATAGCGGGTGAGAGTGCTCTGGACAGACTGGCATGTGCCCTGGGAGGGAAGACAATGCTGCCACACATCGTCACAAACATCTCACAGATGATGGCACATGGTAAGTGATTGAGAACAATGAGAAGAAACTTTCATTCCTCATTTAAAATTACTCTCTTCTTTTCTTTTTTTCCATGTTCTTCAGCACAGTCTCAAGAGAATTCTTGCACAATGCAAAAACAATTTATTGACATCAGAAATGAGGTCAAATGACTTGCACATCACCTTTATGCGTAGTTGTAATCGGATTTTTTGCTTTGCAGAGGACTGGCGGTACCGTCATGCTGCGCTGATGGCGATATCTGCATGTGCTGAGGGATGTCACTTACAGATGGAAACAATGTTGGGCAGCATCATGGATGCTGTCATGCCACAAACCAAGGACCCGGTGTGTAATCAGATGATACAGTTGTCAGTTTTTGTACAACATGCCACAATTTGGTGTTTGAGTTAAGTCCATTCTGTGTACCAGGAACATGTGTTTGTTTGAATCCTCCAATTCTTACTGGTTTTATGAAAGTGGTAAACATCAGAGACCTCCATCACTTTTATGCTCATTTAGCTGACATGCATTGATGTAACTTGATTACTGTTAAGCCTGACACACTCATTTAAATTTATGTTACTGTCCCAGTAATATCATCCATGCGCACAGTTGTTGCATACCTAGAATATTGCTTTGTGCAACCACAAACATTGTTTCATCTTTGTTTCAGCATCCTAGGGTGAGATACGCTGCATGTAATGCCATTGGGCAGTTGTGTACAGACTTTGGGCCAACATTTCAGAAAAAGTTCCATCAGAGGGTAAGGATATATGAATGCTTCAAACATTTTTATTTTTCAGGTATTTTAACATCATATAAATATATCAAGTTTCAGCAGTGACGAAATGATCAGAGTGTAATAACCAAGTGAACATAATTTGTGATAGTCATGGGACAGTCCCTTGTATTCAGTGCTGAAATCAGATTGGTTGGTTCATTAATTGTCCTTTCATCCCAATTATTGCTTGAAATATCAGCCACAATTTTGTCTTATCTATCTTATGAATTGAACGCAAAAGTAAAGATCATGAATGTATATTTTTTTAAATTTTTTTAAATTATTGAGCAGAATGATATAGTTGTCTCATTATTTACTGTGGCATCCAAAAATTTTTACCCTGGAAGATGTAGTGTTGATTCATCATAGTTACTGTGAACTTGATTGACAGGCACATAATGGTGAAATATTGTTGTTATGCAGATAGTATCAGAGCTGCTCCAGATCATGGATGATGAGGCCAACCCTCGTGTGCAGGCGCACGGTGCTGCTGCCCTCGTCAACTTCAGCGAAGACTGTCCTAAGCATATACTTGTCACGTACCTTGATGTCATTGTAAATAAGCTGGAACAGGTTCTCAACAGCAAGCTGAAGGAAGTAAGTAAGGATGGTGTGATAGTCACTGTGCACTCAGTGATTTTTACTTGGGTCCATTTTTGAAAAACTAAGCTTCTTTGCCTTACATTGAAATTAAATTTCTTTGCCTTAAAGTGAAAACCATTGTTTTGAACATGTGTTTACTACTGTTAGAGGTAGATGTTGAAGCGTTTTAATGAATATTGTTCAGAGGTGAATTTTTTCTGAGGATGGTACACTTTCTTAGCCAACAAAGAATAAATGTGTTGAGCAAGAGGTTGTAAGTGGACACTTCAGGCAAGGCTGTGTAACTGTTTGGAGATAGTATTTGTACATGTAATCAGCATGGTTTTGCATTTGTTTTAGCTGTTGGAAAAGGGTACGAAGCTTGTACTAGAACAAGTTGTCACAACGCTAGCATCTGTGGCAGACACTGCAGAGGAGAAGTTCCTACAGTATTATGATAGGTGAGAAGATCAGTGTTGACCATCAACTTGACATATCTAGTATTTATTATATAAACCTTCTAACTGTTGACCATCAACTTGACGTATCTAGAATTTATTATATAAACCTTCTAAATGTTGACCATCAACTTGACATATCTAGTATTTATTATATAAACCTTCTAACTGTTGACCATCAACTTGACGTATCTAGAATTTATTATATAAACCTTCTAAATGTTGACCATCAACTTGACATATCTAGTATTTATTATATAAACCTTCTAAATGTTGACCATCAACTTGACGTATCTAGAATTTATTATCTGAACCTTCTAAATGTTGACCATCAACTTGACGTATCTAGCATTTATTATCCGGACCTTCTAAATGTTGACAGTCAACTTGACGTATCTAGAATTTATTATCTGAACCATCTAATTGAGAATGTGTGAAGCTTGTATCTGTTGCAGATATTAAGATATGCTTTTTTCAGGGAAAATACAACTACTAAGAGCTGTATAATATTCGTTATAGTATTATTATTTGCCTATACAGAATAAAGAAGTATATCCATAAAAACAAGTCCTCATTCTTCATGGTCTTCAGGCTTCTTTTATTCATTGGTGGCATTGTGACTTAGTCATTCAAACTTCATCAGTGGTGAAACTGATTGTGGAAAAGGCCTCATGTAGGAAGCGTATGATAATGTAATGTTTCCATGTTTCTGCAGGTTTATGCCATGTTTGAAGTATATCGTTCAGAATGCCACAACGACTGAGCTACGGTTACTACGAGGGAAAACCATTGAGTGCATCAGTCTTATAGGGCTGGCTGTTGGAAGAGAGAGGGTGAGTGGTTTATCAAGAACTGACTTACTGGCAAGCAAGGATAAGTTGGGTGGCGCACAGAATGCTTTTACGAGAATTAGGGGGTGAACAGCAACGAGCAAACCCATTTGGTTTGTGAAAGGGAGAGCAGATGTAAGCTAGTACACATGCAGTGCATGATGATGAAATTCATTCCTTGTGTAGCTGTACATGCCTTGCTCATAAGACTCACATGATCAGTGTAGTAAGTCAGTAACATTAGGACTACACTTGACAACCTTGGGCCCCTTCGCTCCCAGTGGCAAGCACCAGTGTTTGACAGTCATACATGCTAATATGGGTCAGTTGTCAGTCAGTGCTCAACTTATCCTTGTTTACTAGTAATTGGTTGAGTCCAGGGGACTGGTATAAATCTTATTTCAATGTCCCTCAGAGTTTTTGGGTGGTTCTGCTGTAGCAAAAGGAGAATGTTCCATCTTTTAACATTTTCCATTTGTTTTCAGTTGTTCCAAACTTTAGGCATTGAGATCTGGTTTAGAATTATACGTAACCTTCCTTCAGGACTCTTGCCATGATGTTTTAATAGTCTTCATGGTTCAATTGTCTTGTAACAATTACATTCATCCATGCTGTCAACAGGTTTTTACAAGACCAGGTTTTCCAGCTGATTGCTTGATTTGAATACAAATAATACTGTTGATGTAATGTGTGTTTGTGTTTTTCAGTTTATGCAGGACTGTAATGATGTGATGCAGCTGCTGTTGAAGACACAAATGGACCAGGAGGAAATGGCGGACGATGACCCACAGGTGAGGATTTATCTCCCTTGCATCACTCGCTTCCTTATACTTGACGGTGTGTTTTCATATCCCATCTATGTGGATTGATACTTCTGATGCCTGCATTGTCTTGTCCCGACTCAATTATTTACAGGCTGCCATTATACGGCTGGAATATTGCTAAGTTGCAGCATTGTACAAGAAGCAAAAAAAAAACAGGACTTTTGTTATCCACAATTCTACATAAAGCTTAAGTGATTAACTGTAAGGATTGTTGATCAGATGCTGGTAGTGTTCTGTTCACCTGAAATTTCTTGTATCATATAATAGCCAAGCAAGTTTTAAATGAAAGAGGCAAGTTCATTTGTGTTTATTTTTTCAGATATCGTACATGATCTCAGCATGGGCAAGAATGTGTAAGATACTAGGGAAGGATTTCCAGCAGTATCTACCACTTGTGATGGGGCCAGTGCTCAAGGCAGCCTCTCTTAAGCCAGAGGTTGCAGTTGTTGATAGTATGTAACATTGTCTCTTATTCAGGCTTAGCATTGTAGCTTAGTGCTTGAAGCATTCACTCGTCATGCCGAAGACCTGGGTTTGATTTCCCACATGGGTACAATGTATGAAGCCCATTTCTTGTGTCCCCTGCCATGATACTGTTGGAGTATAGCTAAAAGCTGAATAGATTACTCACTCAGTCTTAGTATCAAGTGCATGTTACATTAGCATCCATGATGTACAGATAACAGTGCCAGTGCAACCATCCAGTTCACAGTTTCGCCAGTACTTTGAAAAATGCCGCAAATGACAAAAATAAAGTTCCACTCATGCCATACTTTCAATCAAATATTTCTTTGACCTGTCCTTTCAAAATTGAAGGGGTGTGCAGTTGCTTTTGACATCATCACAACTAGTGATGTGAAATATTAAGAGAAGTGTATGTGTGTTCTGTGACAAATAAAATTAGCTGTTTTAATGAGGCAGAAATTAGTGTTGGAATGAGCCTTCCTTTAGAAATGATGGCGTCCTGTGTTTCAGGTGAAGATATGAAGGCCATGGAGAATGACTCAGACTGGCAGTTTGTTACACTTGGGGATCAGGTGAGATGAACTTTTATTTCTCACCCATTGACGGTACTGCAGTATAATATTTTTGCTGCAATATTGCACCAGTGTAATACTGTTTGACGTATGACATCAAAATGGTTCAAAGTTGTGATTTCACAATGCTAATGTCACTGTCGCAATTTTACTAGACCCTGCTTGACTCACGGAAAGCTGAGAGTCCTCGCGCTGTAGGCAATTTTGCAATTTAGGTTTGTCCTCATAGGCAACTGAATACATTTGTTGATAGACATAACCTGACACCATTGATAGTTGTTCATGATATCAGTCACTGGTTTGCCGGGTCCAGGCTAGGCTACAGTCGAGAATATCAGACAACAACACATACTGTGACCTCACTATCTGAATAGTCTTGTAAGAGGGACTGTGGGGTAGCCTCATGGCTAAAGTCTCCTCTTATCATGCTGAAGAGCTGGGTTTAATTCCCACATAGGTACAGTGTGTGGAGCCCATTTCTGGTGTCTCCTGGCATGATAGTGCTTGTATATTGCTTAAAACTAAACTCACTCACTCACTGATAGTGCTTGTATATTGCTTAAAACTAAACTCACTCACTGCACTTGTAAGACATTAACATGTGTGACTTCGTGACAGTGATTGCATGTCATAGTCATGCTGCTTTCAGTTGCTGGTTTTTACATGGCTGTCTTGAATCTGATAACATGTGAATTCAGTTCCACATGAATTCTCTTGCAGCAAAGTTTTGGTATTCGGACGGCGGGTCTGGAGGAGAAGGCAACAGCCTGTCAGATGTTGGTGTGCTATGCACGGGAGCTGGATGAGGCATTCGCTCCATACACAGAGGAAGTTGTCAAGACGCTAGTACCACTTCTAAAGTTCTACTTTCACGATGGTATCCTTCACCACCGTGTTGGAAATAGCATCTGCCAAGCAGCCCGTTTCTTGCTAGTTATATAGCAGGCCTTGAACAATATTTTATAGTAGTATTTTTAATACGTTTTCCAAGGTTATATATTTGAGTCTGTCAATGACTACGAGAAATATTTCAAAAGTAATTAACAAACTGAGGTAGCTAGACAACATCTGTCTAGTTCAAGATCAGTCAAACCCTAACTTGCACATATCAGATCCTATATTTAATACAGGGCTGGTTACATGTTGACAGGGCCAGCAACATTTTTCACTTACCAGCCTTGTTGGCTTCCTGGGTTTTATAGGAGTTTGATTTCAGGCACATTAATCTTGTCAGCTATCTTTGCTTTCATTGTCACTGATGATACATCATAGAGCCAATGTTGTCTGAACATATTGATGCTTAATGATAGGACTGAGACATGAAAGCTTGATTTTAAATGTCAACACAGAAGCTCCCACATCACATCATCCCCCGGATACCAGGTGTGAGAGTTTTTGGTCGTTCTGTTGATGTTCTACATGTATCACCTTTGGTAGTCAGTGCTTTAATTAATTTAATGTACCCATATACTCAGTGTTGTACCCTGCTGCCATAGCCTTGTGCCACACACTTTAGATCAATTTAATAGACTTAATGATTAGTACTGTTTACCTCAGGGTAAGTGTTGGGGCCTGATTGGAAGTTCACAAACTGATGATGCATGATCCTAAAGGCAGATCCATCAAGTTTTATACCCAAGATATCTGAGATCACATTAACATGAACCGTTAAGGATTGTGTTGTGATATGTATCCTTAGCTTGTAAGATGTTCGGATTGCTGCATCAGAGAGTCTGCCGTTTCTGATTGGATGTGCCAGTATCCGTGGACCAGAATACCTTGCCCAGATGTGGGACTTTATTTGTCCCAACTTGCTGAAAGCTATTGAGATTGAACCCGAGCAAACAGTACTGCCTGAGCATCTCAACTCTTTAGCAAAGGTTAGTAGTTGGAGAATATTGATCTGCAAATAATGTAGAAAACAACCAATGAGCCACAAAGATTATGGGTTGTCAGTCCTCTGTGAATGAGTTGTGTTGCAGCGTTAAGAGATTTACTAATTTGTAAGTACTTGGAGGTTATTTTGTATATTAAGTACTTTTAATTTTGGAAGGTGAAATAGGAAGTAAATTTCACGGAAGACTGCCTTTTGACGCCATAAAGAGTGAATGATTTTATATGTTTCTTGTGGCACTGTTTGGGGATTTCTTCAAGAGATCAATGAGCTTTTTGAATGACTGAAATGCATATGCTCAAATATTACACACTATCATTCTTACATTCTGAGTTTTCTGAGACAGTGCTCTGACTATTTGAGTATGTCGGAAATGTTTGGGAAATAGAAATTCTTTCATTGTCAGTGATGATACATCATAGAGCCAATGTTGTCTGATCATATTGATGCTTAATGATAGGACTGAGACATGAAAGCACATCTTGGAATTATACAATACACCAAATTCATTCATGTACATTATTTAGAAACGTAGACTTAATTCAATACCTCACTGACAGTTTTTTGTTTGGTTTTTTGTTTTGTTTGGTTTGATTTTTTGTTTGGGGGGGGTTAATGTCAACACAATTGTGCTTAGTTTGCATTTGCAGGAAGATGCACACATTTTTGGGGTAGAAAGTTAATATAGGCATTTCACCGTGCAAAATACCTCTGCAGAGCACACAGTATGCTGTGTAATTTGCATGAGGTGTGGATAACAGCTTGCCATTTGCTGGGTTAAAAGTAATGAATATGCTAGAGACAAATTCCTTGTCACCTAGTATTTCAATTTAGTATTTCAACCCAAATGGAAAAGCACAAAACAATGGTTCTCATAAGTTCCAAAAGTTTAAGAATGGCAATGTTTTGTGTTTTTCCTATTTGGCCATATGTGTGGAAAATAATATCATTCACAGGAACCTTCATTCACAAATATTCATTGGTTTCCTAAATCTCTGGCTGTCTTTGCAGTGTTTGCTGAAAGGTAATCATCTGTTCTGTGCAATGTCATAAGTCTTAGATTTGTAGAGGATAATTAAACAGTGATGGAAATTTATGTCTGCTTTCATTGTCAGTGATGACATATCATGGAGCCTATTTTCTCTGAAGATATTTTGAGGCTTTATGATAGGACTGAAATATGAAAACCCAATGGACCAGTTAGCAGTTATTTTGCAAAGCCTTAACTATGTTCAGACTGCTGTTTAGAATTGTAACATGTAGAAATGTGTCTCCAGCTATGCGACGTACGTTGCTTTCTTTCAGATTCTGTTTTTGCATATTTTCCAAAAACACATTTCATGGAGACTGAAATGGAAGTTAAATTGGGTGCCAAGGCATGATATACATTGAAATGGAACAAGTGAAACTTTTTTTATCATTCTCTGGCGGCATGGCTGACATGGTCCATTTAATGAACAATGGGATACACTTGACCAAGTCAACTGGTTCAAAACCCTGTTTTTTTCACTCCATCAAAATGTTTATTGCTGAATCTCATCAATACATGGGCATGGCCATTTTGAATGCCTATGTACTTTGCAAGAAATACTGTTTTAGTGATTTATTGTGAGATGGATCTCATCTATTTTAGTGTGTGGAGAAGCTGGGCAAGGGTTGTTTGACAGATGAGTACATGAAACAGCTGGTGCAGTCTATAGACAAACTGCTGAAGGACCACTCGTCACGACAGGAGGAGAGACAAGGTGAGGTCTCAGGTTATTGTGACCTGTGCAGGATGATTTCTGATGCTCAACTCCTTGACAGGAACTAGTTGACACTCAGCTCACTTTTACATCCCTTGGTGCCCATGAAGATCTGGGATAGAATATGTCTTCAGCAATCCATGCTTGCCACAAAAGGCAACTATGCTTGTAAGAGGCAAGTAACAGGATCTTATAGTGAGGCTTACTTACTTTGTTGATACGTCATTGGTTCCCAGTTTCCAGACGAATGATCATATCATTGATCACTGGATTTTCTGGTCCAGACTCGATTATTTACAGGTAGCCATCATATAGCTGGAATATTGCTGTGTGCAGCTTAAACTCACTCACTCACTCACTCGCTCGCTCATGGAGATGTGTGGTGGTTTAAGCATTGACTCATCAGGCCAAAGTACCCAGGTTTGATTCCCCATAAGGGTGCAATGTGTGATACACATTTTTTTTGGTTTCCCCCGACGTGATATTGCTGAAATCTTGCTAAAAGCTGTAGAAAACTAAACCCACTTGCTCACTTAATATTCATTGACCAGACTGTTTATTGATGATTGTCACAAACATTTTTACTGTGTGTTGCAGAGAAGCGAAAGGATGAGGACTATGATGAACAAGTGGAAGAATCTCTTTTGGATGAGGTGAGACAATACTGAAAACACAAGAGTTTGAATATCCTAGCAACTTCTGCTTGTTGTCAGAGGAAGCTAGGCTTCAGCTGAATTGGTACCTTGGCTGGTTGTGTTTTTGTACATTGACAGCATAGATTGTTGCAAGATTGTCTTGACCAAACTCTATAATTTGCAGGCTGCCATCTTACACTTGAATAATGCTGTGCGCCTTCTTAAACAAAGTAATGTCAGATACAAAAGCTTTAAAGCCTTTCTGCTGGGTTAACGATCAAGTGTGTTTGTTGTTTGGGGACACTTTGGTAATCTGTTTCGTTTATATCAGACAGCCAAGTTCATTATTTTGGGTAATTTATTTGTGTTGTAGTGTTGTAATGTATTCAGTTGTATAATATTGATGACTGAATTGCCCAGTTCAGATTAATATATTATGAAAGTCTGTCATAGTTGGAGAAATATGAATTTATGACCAAACGCCAATCATAGAATACCACACTTCAAATGGTGGCATCAGTTGTGCAGACATTGTCACGAAAAGAATGGGAAAGAGAAAAGTTTGGGTGTGAAATACTTGTGGTGCTGTTGTGAGTATTCGGAGTTGTCAGGTGAATATAACATCGATGGTTTCCTTGCTTTCAGGATGATGAAGACGTGTACATACTCAGCAAAATATCCGACATCATCCATTCTTTCTTTGGGACCCACAAAGAAGCCTTTCTGCCAATATTTGAACAGATCATGCCACATTTTGTCAAACTCTTGGTGAGGAACTGCAATTAGTTGTAGCAGTAACAATTAACAGACTCATTGCTGGCCACATGTATATTGAGCATGGATAAACATACTGGACAAAATAAGATAGGGAATTTGGTATTTTTATGATTGATATTTTATCAGTGTATCAATCAATGAATAAATAAATCAGCATTACAAATTTCCAAATTTGCATATATCCATAACTATTTTTGTCCGGTATATGATAAGATGGTACTTTATTATCCCAAATTTTGGTTACATCATAATTCACACAAGACAAAACAAGTTATCACATTTCAGTAAGCCCTGACTGAGAAAGTAAACAAATAAATAGATAGAGCACTAGAACAGATGAGGTGTAGGTCGTGATGAACTGAAATGAATTGGAAAAAAACCCCAAAATCCCCAAACCCCAAACCCGAATAAATGTCCTGGTAAGAGGGGCCAGTTCTCTTCCCACAGAGGTTACTTGTCATATCCTCTTACGAACCTGTGTTCTATTACGGCCATTTCATGGTGTGAGTGTTCAGGATTTCTGATTGGTTGCAATGAGATATAATTTCGCAGTGTGGTTTTGGAAAACTAGAACCTTTTTCCCTGCACAATGCACAAATGTGTCTTCTAAATAAAACTTGGCCTTGTAATTGTGGGACAAAGGTGTCTCCATCGCCCTCGCTGAGAATGCACTAGCTAGCCATGAAATATATCATGTGTCACAACAACACAAGACCCTGACAGAGGAGGAATATTTGTGGCCCCACGTTTGCTTGTAGTAGTGAAATTGGATTTCAGTCGATGTAACATATATCATGATTAGATAGAAAGAAGGGAGATAATTCTTGTTACGATTTTTTGCTGCTGGGGGATTTTATGTTCTGGAAATATGGCCATATTAGCATAGATGTTTGTAGAAAGATATGACAAGTAACCTCTATGGGAAGAGAATGAGAGAGACCTTGCAGGATCAAACTGCTAGGATCACTGACAAGGTTCATTCTCGATATGTTTGCCATTTGCACACATTCACGTCAGTAATGTCAGTCACTATGTTTTCTAGCACAGACCTGATTATGTACAAACTGCCATTATGTATCCAGAAATTGTTAAGTGAAGCGTTGACAAACAGCTTATTAAATCAGCTTTCAGGAACCAATAATAAGAATCATGCCATTTCCAGTCAGTACATCCAAGAGGTATTTTGTTGCAGAACCCAGCACGGTCGTGGCCGGACAGACAGTGGGCTCTGTGTGTGTGGGATGACGTGTTGGAACACACTGGACCTGTAAGTTGGTACTTACACATGGTATCGCTGTGGGGATTAAGTGTCGGATTTGGTTCCAAGCAAGTAAACTGCAGCCACATATCCTGTGATCTGGCTTGGTAACAAGGTTATAAGTTGTAATAAAGTCAAACCTCGATGACACTGATCTTTGCTCAAAATTGTATTCGAGTGTATTCTCGGGTCTAGAGACAGCTACGTAAAGGCTGCTTGAATATTGTCAATTAGTTACTGTGGTATTGAGCAACTAATGCACTCTGAGAACAATAAATCAAAGCTCTTGTTATGAAGACAAAGTATTATATTGATACAAGCAACAGTAACAAAGTTGCAGTGAAAGAAAAGTTGACTTAAACAATACACAAATTCACAAGTATTTGTACAGCCAAATTTAGTCAGCTAATTTATGCAGTCCTATAATCTTAGTCTCATGCTTTCTTTGTCAGTGATGATATATCACAGAGCCTTTATTGTCTGAATGTAGTGATGCTTAATGATAGGACTGAGACATGAAAGCAGGTAAGTGCATGGAGGCAACAGTCCAAGCAAGCTGGGTAGTTGATAGCTTGAGTGTCTCCAGAGTACCTGCCACCCATTTGAGTTACCATGCCTACAGTGACTGACTCATCATTGTTGACAGATCTCCATCAAGTATCAGGAGTTCTTCCTGAGGAACATGTTGGACTCCCTGGTAGACAAGTCCACGGAGGTACGGCAGGCGGCAGCGTATGGCATCGGTGTCATGGCCCAGTTCGGGCAGGATGTTTATGCTGATGCTTGTGCAGGTGAGGTGGATAGTTTCGTAGACGATATTTATGATGAAGAAAAACTGAAAAATATACTACCTTATGTCAGCTGTTTGTTATTATGTCCATGTTGACCATTCTGGGATTTTCAATTTCTGAGAATGTGTATTCAGTGTTAGAATGCAGAAAATGTATTCCTTCAGACAACTTACATTCACTTTTATAGCCCTTCAAAGTTTTTGAAGTTAAATGTATTTGAAACTTTTCAGTAAGAAATTTCATGATTGATTAAATACGTTCACAACAGGAACAATACAATCATTCAACAGTTTGAGTTACATATTAACACCAATTTCCAACTTAATGCTTTCAATGTCGGTGATGATATATCATAGAGCCTGTATTTTCTGAATGCATTGATGCTTAATGATAGGACTGAGACAGTTGAAAGCTCACATACATTATAAGTCTTGCACATGTCCTCTTAGATCACAATACAATGTTTGAAAAATTACAGAGTGACTGAAAACCTTATCATATGCAATAGAAGTTGGTATCCATAAAAAAAATGTACTTTCTTGTTACTGACCATACTTCTGAAATGCCAATCAAACAGATCATCTTTATATTCTCACAATGAGCCTTCTGCATATCGGCAAATGAACCAGCCAGTAAAAAGTCTTCATTACTCTTGAGTGAATGCCCACCTGCTCTGACTGGGTTCAGTCTCCCAGGTACCTCATTTTGAGGGAAGTAAACCCAAGGACAAAATATTGCCCTCTCGATTCATGTTTATTTGTTTTTGCACAATCAGCAAGTTATATATTATGTCATAGATAAGTGATAATTGTCTTTTAAGTATGTTTGTTTTTTTGGTTGCATTCTGACAATATTGCCACCTGAAATGGAGATTGCTCTTACACTTGTAGTCATATCATTGCAATAGTTTTATGGGGTTTCTGGGGGGCTCAGGTTTTGATATCATAAGTTGTGGTATGCCAGGAATATGCCTGAAATATATGAAATCAATCGAAATATACATGTCTTCAGATGCTTTCATTGTCAGTGATGATACATCATAGAGCCAATGTTGTCTGAATATATTGATGCTTAATGATAGGACTGAGACATGAAAGCAAAATAATAGAAATACTGAATCAGAAAGATAGTATTATCAAGTACACAGTCTGTGACTTTTATCCTGTTTCTAGTAAAATGGATTTCGTTTGGTGGAGTCAACCCACATGAGAAAATAATACCTAAGTAGAAGTCTGCAAAGGTAGAATGATATGGTTTGGAACTTTCAGCACATACTGCAGAGATATATTGCTTCCAGGCTCATAAGGGACCCAGTTGGCCCATTTGTCTTGGAGGCATCAATTTGCTCTGCAGGGTATCATTCTTTTGGGATCCCAGAAACTGGGGATCTTGATTTCAAATCCCAAATGTGGTTATTAGTTTGTCAGTTTCATGAAGATCTGTGAAGATGTGGCTTAGAATTGATCTTCAGTAACCCGTGCTTATAAGAGGCAACCAATGGGTCAGGCTCGCTGATTTGGGTTACACATTGTGTCCCAACTGTGTAGATTGATACTCATGTTGTTAATCACTGAATTGTGTGGTCCAGACTTATATATATGATATACAGACCATTGCCATATAACCGGAAGGGTGGCGTTAAACTAAACTTTCTCACTCACTCAGTGTCAAAACTCAGATTCATGGTTTTCAGCTAAGTAGCAAAAACATCTGAAATATGTTTTGTGGAGAAAGTGATAATTCTGTATTTCATATTAGCTATAAGGATATCCTTCCAGTTTAGGAAGTGTAATTGCTAGTTTATGACAAGAGTTTTGCCCATTGTATTAAGGAGAACAAGTGAAGGGTCAGTGCATCTTGTTCTACATATGTATGACACCTGGAGGTTAAATGGCACAACTGGAACTTCATTAAATATGGAAGCAGAGAATGTTAATTGGTGACCTTGTCCTGGCTTTGTGGATATGTTGACAATCATCTGACAAAGGTACACCCCTTCTCAATAATAGACACAAGATCTACATGAGAGAAGAAAATTCCAAATCATCTAAAAGCTCCATTTATCACTACAGAGCAAGTTTCAAGGAAAGGAATATCCAGTTAACGTAAAGAATTTCCTGGGTTTTATCTTGTTATCCCCCTCAGCATGTAATCAAAATGGAGGTATGGGCTGCATTTCCAGAGCACATCTCAAAAACTTCTAAATATCTTACAGCAAAACTTGGCAGATATGTAGGGGAGAGCCTAAAGTGGTGCCTTTTGCTATTTACAGATTTTTTGTAATTTATCATTTTCCCAGTTTCAATGGAAACGATTCTGACTAAGTCTCAAAATATAGTGATGGGCTTTGTTTCCGGAGCACAGCTCGAAAATTATTCAATATCATACAGCAAAACAGGGCAGATATTTGAAGCAGACAACAAGGTGGTGCCTTTTGCTATTTACAATGTTTTGGCATTTTTATTTTTCCTGGTTTCCATGAAAACATTTCTGACTTAGTCTCAAAATGAAGGGATAGGCTTCGTTTCCAGACCACAAGTGGAAAACCATTTGATATCTTTCAACAGATCTTGGCAGATATATGAGACAGATCTTGAAGTTGTGCCTTTTGCTGTTTACAGATATATGGCATTTATGTTTTTCATGACTTCCTTGGAAACGAATCAAACTTAATCTAAGGAAACATCAAGTAACTGTCAGATGATTTGTCCTTTCAAATATGTGGGTGCCGGGGGAATATGTCATCTTCTGATGACTCTTGTTATATTTATGTTATTGAAAATTAACCTAATTGACCTGTTTGGTGATGTGTTACTTTCACAAAGTACAAATGAATTTCTTACTGAAGATACTATTAGTATAATATTTCTAATAAGGCATTATTTTGGAAGTGCTCGCAGTGTTCTAAATAAAAGCAAAGCCTGAAAAAGCCCAGGGGTACCTATCTCAATCCCTTTGATATAAGATACAGACTTGTTTGGGGAGGGGGGCCCTTCCACCCCCACCTCCACCAGCAACTACACCCCCAACCATGATTTGGATAATCTCAGGGGTCCCCAACAGTGTTAAACAGTTATATGAATGACCGTTAGAAAATTGTCCAATCGTATGTGACGTTTTCTTTTTTCAGAGGCAATTCCAAGGCTTGTACAGATGATCGAGGACCCCGAATCTAAATGCTCATCTAATGTGAACGCAACAGAAAATGCCATATCGGCAGTGACTAAAATCTGCAAATATAACGCTTCCAAAGTGAATGTGGATGAGCTGATCCCTCGATTCATCTTCTGGCTGCCTGTGACAGAGGATGAGGATGAAGCAATTCACATATATGGCTACATGTGCGACCTGCTCACGCTGTAAGTAGATACGTTTGTGCTGGTCAAAATAGAACATCTTCAGTGGGTCAGTGCCATATAGATGGAGAGAGTCCTAGTTCAGTTCTTTTTTTAACTCTGTAATGATGCTTTTCAGTTCATGTATCATTACTGAAGTTCTCTTTCAATGACATCCCAGTTTGCAAACAAGTCCACTGGCGCTTGAAATTGTGAGCAAAGGGACCTTGTGTTGCCAGCGATCAAGTGCAATGGTTGAAGCATGTGACAGTCTTATAAGAAAGGCTTGTGCAGCTACACGTGGAATCAATTTCATTATCATCCACTGCACGTGCCCAAGCCAACATCTGGTCTTCCTTTCACAAATCAAATGGGTTTGCCATGCACCGCCTACTCGTAAGCAGGTTCTCTGCGCTGGTCAACTTAACTTTGTTTCCCAGTAGTGTTATTAGCTAATCGTGAACACATTGTGAAGTATTTTCTGTGTGTCTAGGAACCATCCAGGCATACTGGGAGAAAACAGCCAGAACCTGCCTCGTATAGTGGCAATCATCGCAGAGTCAATATGTAAAGAGGTTGTTGACACCTCACATGCCGTCTTTGGAAGAATGCTGCAGATTGTCAATCAAGTGAAGGTAACTCTCATGATTTAAAGGCATTAACTTGATCCAAAATTTTTATTCCTGTGATTGCAAAGGGATGGGTGTCCTTTTTGAGACAAAAAGGGATAGAAACGATATTTTGTGGTTTCTTAAAAAAAGATGATAGTTCAGCAGTTCCTTTCATTTACGTCAGTGTAAGGATAACATTTATCACATTTATAATTTATCAGAACTATTTTTGAAAATAAGTTAATAAATTTTGTTACTTACATCATCAGTTTTCTTAATGCTATGCAGGTATTGCAGGGAACTTGTGAATATGCAATGTAAACTATCTGTACTCTCCATTTTCTGACTGTAGATCTGTAGATGGCACATACATGGTCTGGGTACTATTAACAGACTGAACCTGGTTAGTTGGTGGGTTGGGTCACAGCTGACAGAAAGTAAAAGTGTTGTCAGTTACAATTATTTTATCAAAATAAGACAAATGATAAGAAATAAGGTAGCTTTGACAATAGCAATGATTTTTTAAACTAAGTATTTTTCTGCAAAACCTGGTCGATATATTAATCAGAACCTATAGTGGTGCCTTTTGTTATGTACAGGATCTTGTGATTTATTATTTTCTCGGTTTCCATGGAAACGTTTTGGACCTTGTCTGAAAAGTGAGAGGTGTGTTTCTTTTCCAGAGCAGAACTCCAAAACTTCTTAATATCTGTCAGTAAAACTTGGCAGATATGTGTGGCAGACCCCAAAGAGGTGCCTTTTGGTTTTTAAAGGTTTTTGTGATGTATTATTTTCTTGGTTTCTATGGAAACGTCACAAAATGGAGGAATGGGCTTCGTATCCAGAGCACAACTTGAAAACCATTGATCTTGAAATTGTGACTTTGATGATTACAGATATATGGCATTTATAATTTTCATGAATTCCATGGAAACAATTCAAACTCAGTCTGAAAAAACAGTGAGTAACTGTCAGATTATTTGTCCTTTCAAACATATGGGGGCCGGGGGGATATGTCATCTTCTGATGACTCTTGTTTAAACTAAGTATTAAAGGCTTTTTTCTGAAATAGTTTTAGTGAAAAACAAGCTTCTTGAGCTTTTCCCAGTTCATAGATTGTTCAGTTCTGTGCTTTCAATGTCGGTGATGAGACATCATAGAGCCTATTCTGCCTGAATATCTTGATGCTTAATGATAGGACTGAGACTTGAAAGCAGGAAAGGATATTTAACTATCGTATGTTATTTCATATATTCTGTTTATGACAAATTGATCTGTTGTAAATAAGGAGGCAAGAAACATTGTGACTCCTGATTCCCTAAAAATACTGATCAGTAGTACTAAATTGAAAAAGGCAGATTTCATTCCAGAACATGGTCATGAACTCTGTGGTGTCCCATTATGATTTAGACCTTTAGGCTTTCTCTGTATTGTATCTTGTGATCAAAGATTCAGATTAATTTCTCAGATAGTATTTTTATGTTCAGAATTTCGGGGACATTCTTCATATTGATTTATTCTTATAGGATATTTACGTCCCACACACATCCACACAGCTAGTACATGCTCAAGACACTGGTATTTTGCCCTCATTTATTGGATGTCAATCCCAATGTTTACCCTGTATTAAAAATCTCAACTCCATGGGGAAATCTTCCAGTCACTAGACATTGATAATTCTGGGTGTATTTTATTCATGCATAAAATTATTGCCAAGTGAGACACTGCCTGTAGTCCTGCACAGTTCTCATCCCAAATGCGTTGAGCTGCTGACTGAAAAGCCTAAGCACTGCACACAATCTATTGGCTTTGGTAATGTCTCTGATGCAAACAGATGTTCATTGAAGGTAAAGTTTGTGGATTTTCATTTCATGTAAGTTACAAGATACTGTTTGTCAGCCTGACTGGATTTAAAGCCAATGTTATCATATATGTGCTCCAATTGGGTGATTCACATGGTACAAACAAGGCAAGGGTATTTTTTGCAGTCACTGGAACAGAAAATTGTCTCATACCGAAGACCCATATCTTTGCTTTGACCATTTGAAAGTTTTAGAATTTTGTGAATGAGGTGTACGAGTGTTGAGTTCATTCCTTGTTGTTTCAGGCCAATGAAGAGGTATTCAAGGCCTGTGTGGGAGCTTTGACCCAAGAACAGCAGGAAGCTTTATCTGTTGCACTATCTAAATGCTGATTGGCTAGTTTCAACTTTTCTTTGACCAATGAGAAAAGCTCTTGTGTGAATTGTGTACTGTTAAGGGCATTTTTGAATGATTCTTGTGGGCAGTGATTGGCCTGTTTGACTCTTTGAATGGCCAATCAGAGTGCTTGTTTCCCAAGACTATTCCCAAGACTATCTGACAGCATTGGACAGACTCATTGTGGTGAAGCTGTGTATCAAGCTGTTGCTTTCTCGTGCATTTCACACTTCAAGAAGTAGAGCAACAGTTTCTAGGCAGATTTTCTGATAAGCCATCAGAGGATTGTCTGTTATGCCTTTTTTTCCCAAGCTGAAGATTGTGGCTATTTGAGCAAGAAGAGACAGTTTCTGCTTTCATCCGCGCCATTGGACTGTTCATAGTAGTGTGAGACAGCTGCTGTAGGCTTTCATATACAACAGTTGTAGGATAAGCTTGTTTCTTTAATGTCTTTCTTAAGAATTCTCGGAACATTTAGGAGAAAACATTGGATCTTACTTTGACTTTTCCTTTCCATGGGAAAACTTCGCAAAGAAACTGAAATGTTTATTCAGATTTCTGATATGTTGAGACGTTACTTGTTTCAGTGTCAAACATTTAATGTATATTTTCTTGACGCTATATTAAATTTATTGTACAGATCCTTGAACATTGTAAATGTTTTGACTATCCTGCATTTGTGGAGATGTCATCTGGACATGAAGCAAGTTTCAGATCAGTCTTGTTGTACAGAGTTTTTGATGTAACAGCTGTGCATAATGCTTATTTGTGTTCATGAAACTAACTGGACATCAGCAATCTCAGAATCCCAGTCCATGTCCTGGCTTCATGTAGAGTGCTCAATTTTGTTCACAGGACAGACCAAAGTTTGTATTCTTCAAATGTATAACTTGGTATCATTGATTGATATAACTTCAAAGCTGTTGACGGGTTTCTAGCTGTTTTATTTTACTAAAGTCTTCAAAGAACAAAGAAAGGGATCCATTGTCATGGTCACGTCCAGTCTTCACAAACACATCTAAAGGCAGTGGGGGGGCACCACCTCTTTGTCATGAAATGTATTAAATGACCATTGAAACTCTCATGAAATCGGGTGAAAGTAAACCATGCACCCCAGCTTTCTTAGAAATTTATATCTACACCTGACATCACTGTCATCTCGTTCATATTCAGCATGAAGTGCAAACCTGTCTTTATGCAATGTACGTGTTGTTTTTCCAGAATCATCAATTTTTCAAGGTCTGTTGTTTGTTTGCTGGTTTTACCCACCAATGTTACAACAATGACCACAGTACAACATAGCTCAGAATTTCATAATGGACCAGTTTCAGGAATACAGTTCCAGTAGAAAATGCCATATTTTGAAATTGACCTGATTCCCTACTAAAGGGCTACGGGTTGTGGATAATAAGACACAGCTGCGATGTGACGGGATCTGCTGATAATATTGATTTCCCCCTGATATTGATCCTTGGGCTACCAGCACCATACAAATGCCTTTGGTGTGTCTATTCAGCATCATGGGGGGTTTTCTTCTACAACCACACAAACCCCCCATATTAGCCTGCATAGGACTGAGTGGTTGGTTTTATTCACTTTATAAATAAAGAAAACCATGCATTCTGGCTGAATTGGAGAATGCTCAACGATTTTTGTCTGTGGCTGCCTTACCTTCCCTGTGCACATTTTAAGTGTCATTGGTCAAGCAGATCTGTGTGGTAGCCTAGTGGTTAAGGTGTTTGCTTGTTGTGCTGGAGACACAGGCTCAATTCTCCAGTTGGGTACAATGTGTGAACTCCCTTTTCTGATGTCCAGGCCATGATATTGCTAAAATTTGTGTAAAACCATACACTCACACTCATTCGTCAGACAGCAGCCATATAGCTGGAATATTGCTGAGTGCATTAGTCAAGTCGTACGTAATGACTGATCCAGCATGTACAATTCATACCCTGTTAAATCTTATGTTTTAAAGAACCTTCAAGGTCACTTGAGTGATTTGTCTTCTGGTGGGTCCACCCGTCAAGGATATACACAGTTTCTGTTGGGTGGAAACATATTTATAAGAGTAGACTCCCATCAAAAATTGATGGTCAAGGTCTTTAGTTCTAAACTTAAGTTACATTGAACTGAAAACATTCTCACGATGTGGAAAGAATGTTTCTAGTTCCATGAGCATCCTATTTTTGAGAAAGGAAGTGTTTACCGATTCTTCATAATTGTGTATCATGTTTCTCATTCCTAAGACTAATATATACTCTTACTGTACAAGGGGCAATGGGGTAGCCTGATGGTTAAAGTGTGCGCTGGCCATGCTGAAGACCAGGGTTTGATTCCCCACAGGAGTACATTGTGTGAAGACATTTCTGGTGCAGTGATATTGCTGTAATATTGCTAAAAGCAGCATGAGATTACTCCTTCACTCCAACAATACAATTTGTATGGATGCAATCTTCAAAAATCGCATGTGTCTGGTGACAGAAGGTCCAGTTGTTTAAGACACCTCCATCTGCTGAGTTGTCCCTTTGGGATGCCAGATAGTGTTTTTCTTCTTCCATTCTCCCCAAAATGATATCTTTGGCTGTCCTGCCACGAGCACTCTGTGATATAACTGAAATATTAAAACAGCATTTTTAAACCATTTAACTAGAGTAGGCTATTGGGTTTAGGTCATGTCCAAATGATACAAGTTCACATTATAATTCTCAATGCATTACGTCTCCACAAAACAAGGAACTGAATAACAGGTGAAAGTGTCAACGGGTAAATATTTCAGCCAGTGTGTGTAGGTTAACAGCAGGTCTTGAGGATGAATGAGATAAGGTGGTTTGCACTGGTCCTTTGAACTGGGTTGAAAATGACTGCTGTCACTGATCAGAATTTATGAAGGTGTTTACTATTATAGTATTATTGTTTCCTTCCACTATCTTCTCAGAGGCCTTCAACAATTAGCAGGTGGCTATGATTTGTTTGGGTCTTTATTATCTGTACAGCACCATGATTATTACTTCCTTTCTGTCTTAGACATCTGGTATGTAAATTGTTACACATATGCATGGATGTCTCTGTGAAAAGGTATGTATAGATTCTGTTTTGATCCTGCAAGAGTTATTTCCCTTTGTCTGCATTTCACCAATGCACAGGTAATTTGATGTTTGACATGGGTTATTTTTTTTATTCTGTCGCAATTTCACCACTGGCTGAATATTAAGTGTGGAAGTATCTGCTAGCTTGCAGTTTTTGTGTAGTTTCATGTATTATATGTACAGCTTTGCAGAATTACTTAAAAATGAGGAGCATTTTATGGTTAATTGTTGAATTATTTTATGAGGAATTACATTTTGTACAGAAGCCTCACAATATGAAATATGTGAGAGAAAAAAAAATGAAATACTCTGTTATTACCTTTATTGCTGGACTGTTGATTGTGTCAAAGTATCTCAAATTTTGAATGGACCAGCTGTGCATTGTTATCAACACAGCATAGAATGTACTGAACTTACTGTAGTTACTGATCAGGTCAGTGTCAAGTATGCTGAATTGTTCACTGTCACAGTGTTCAACAGTGTCAAGTATGCTGAACTGTTCACTGTCACAGTGTTCAACAGTGTCAAGTATGCTGAACTGTTCACTGTCACAGTGTTCAACAGTGTCAAGTATGCTGAACTGTTCAGTGTTAGTCTTGAACAATGCCCAGTGTACAAAACTCTTGAATTCTCAACACAGCATCTCAGATGAGATTCTTAGAAAGCATGTGCACAAAGATGACAAATAAACATTTTATTTAAGACATCTGAATATTGACTTTGGTGGTTGCAATCTAGTTTACACCCAGCAAGATTTGTTAGAAACTGCTATCAAGAGCTTGATGAAGCTCCTATTAAAACAAAGAACCAATCTTGGAGACTGTCTACAGCATCACTACTGCTGTTACCTCCACTTCATACAGAGTTTGATAGAATGTTATTGTGTTACCTTGGCAATTAATACAACTGCTATACCTGCTTGGTTCTCCAATAAAACTCCCAGTTCAGTTACTTTCTTCTTGTTATTTTGTTACTTGGTTTAAATGTTTATAAAATGTGTTGGTCCCTTGGAGATCCACCCAGTGAAGATCCCGGCTAGCATTCATATCTTCAGTCGCACATGCTTGTAAAAGGCGACTAACGGGATCGGCATTCAGGTGTTCTGACTTGGTTGACAGATTTCATCTATCCCATTTGGGCAGAACGATACTCATGCTGTTCATCACTGGATTGATGGTCCATACCCCATGATTTACTTGTACAAACCTTAAAGTCCACGTAACAGGGGATGTGACCAACAGCAAGCATGCTTAGTATTTGTAAAACCACAAAGCCTATGTGGTAGCAATAAACGGAAGAGAGATTTCCGATTGCAGGCACAACGGATTGCTTGTTGGTTCGAATCCCAATTTGGCTTACTTTCTGATCCAGAGTCTCTTCATTGTTTTCCAAAAGTGTCCTTGTTTGTCGTAAGTGTCTGCTGACATGGAAATTGGGTCTTTAGGCCTATGCTCATATTTTTAGTCACATGTTGGAGTAATTACATGCCGTGCAACTCATGACTAGGAGGTCCCTTTGTACACATGTAGTGGTGTCTTATAAGTTCCCGAGGTTTGTCCAGCAAAAGATTTTTGTCGGTGGTGAAGACGCGGACTCGATTCCCCACATGGGTACAATGTGTTTCCCCCGAATATAGCTAACAACGGTGTTATGCTATACTCATTCACCTAGTTAGATCATTTCGGCAGTGAGATCGTCCGTTTGAACGTGTCCCAAATAACACCGTCACCCGTAGTGTTACCTCTGTTATGTTACGTGTAAGATGGGTTTCCCATTGAAGGGTCCAAGTTTCTGCATCAAACACTGCAGTCAGATACAGGATTCAGTTCAAAATACAGTTGTTAGTGTTTACGTGTGTGAATGGATTTGCCCCCAGCTACCTTTCAAATCTTCAACAAAAACACAACCCTCCCTGATCCCTACGATGTGGTTCCCAGTATTTGCTGAAGGAACCAGCCAACATTTGTTTAGTGCTGCTTACCATAGTTTCGTACTTGAATAATGTCTTTCCAGACTCATGACCATCGCTTTAGAGTGGGTGCGTGCATGACACATGCTTCAGCGTATAAACCCTGTCACTATCACGACACATACCTCAGCATATAAACCCTGTCGCTATCACGACACATACCTCAGCATATAAGCCCTGTCACTATCACGACACATACCTCAGCATATAAACCCTGTCACTATCATGACACATGCTTCAGCGTATAAACCCTGTCACTATCATGACACATACCTCAGCATATAAACCCTGTCGCTATCACGACACATACCTCAGCATATAAGCCCTGTCACTATCACGACACATACCTCAGCATATAAACCCTGTCACTATCATGACACATGCTTCAGCGTATAAACCCTGTCACTATCATGACACATACTTCAGCATATAAACCCATGCACTATCACGACACATACCTCAGCATATAAACCCTGTCGCTATCACGACACATACCTCAGCATATAAACCCTGTCACTATCATGACACATGCTTCAGCGTATAAACCCTGTCACTATCACGACACATACCTCAGCATATAAACCCATGCACTATCACGACTCATACCTCAGCATATAAACCCTGTCACTATCACGACACATACCTCAGCATATAAACCCATGCACTATCACGACACATACATCAGCATATAAACCCTGTCACTATCACGACACATACTTCAGCATATAAACCCTGTCTCTATCACGACACATACCTCAGCGTATAACATGGCAGTAAGAGATCTGAGCGAGCTACTGTAGTTTCATACCGGTCTAAACATCTTAGGTTCGTCCATGGTCCGTAGGTAAAAGCTGCCGTTTTCTCCCAGGCCTGAAAGCTGTCACTTGTACCAAGTTCTTTCAAACAATGTCAGAAAAATGGTATTTGAAGACTGACAACTCACATTTATCATTAAAGCCTCCAATGCTCTGAATAGTGAACAATCACCCGTCAGAAGTTCATTCTTTTCAGAACCGAGTAAGTGTGTATGATTTAACACCGCCGTTAGCTATGTTCTAGCAAACTCACGACAGGGGACATCAGAAACGAGCGAACGCTTTAGCCACTAGACTACCACACCGTCCCTCTTCAGGAAAGAGGCACAGGGAGTTCACATCTGACTTGAAACATTGACGTTTGGACGGTTGTCCTAATCTACACGCCATGCCACTAGTTCACAAAGACACCGGTCAACTAAGTCATAAAGTGAACTTGATCCAATGCCTTTTACAGTGTGTATTAATACTGGTTCAACTGTTGGACAACCTGAGACCTAAAATGGTTTTGTAGGACGGACCAAGACCAAGGATGAAATACACCCTATTTAATCAATCAAGTCGACACTCTTTCCTGCGAAATATGTACGCTGATGGTTCTGGAATTGCTCCCCGAAGAAAGCAACCGATAAACACTTGAAGATCAATTCTGGGGATTCAAGTTTTATGTCCAACTTTACAAGGAGCAGTCTGGCGGTTCTGATCGCCTGCAGCATGTTTAATAGCTGGTGCCGCGGTTCATGACCTCACATGTGTGTTATTTTCATTGATTGATACATTTTCCTTGTGTATACAGTCACTGGTGTGTTGAGGCGTGATATATGGGGGATTAATACGCTGATTTTATATACATCCATCAAGATGTTTTACTGGTCCTCCCCAGTGAGAGTCGGAAAACACTTGTACGACCGGCGCCAGCTTCCAGACTTCAGCACGACTATCTTAGAACTGATACCTCTCTGGAATTGGTACCAAATGGTGAGACTTGGAGGGTGACTCAGGCGTTTCAATTCAACAAACAGAGTCGCGCCCCTTGGGCACGCCAGGGGCCTATGAAGATGTTTCAAGGTTTGCCATCACCATTCTCGTAGGCGTGTCACCAGAGTGGGTAAATATTGAGAAGTGAGGCTCGTTTCATGAAGCGAAGTTGGTTGGGTAGCCTAGTGGTTGAAGCGTTCGCTCGTCACGCCGGAGACCCGGGTTCGATTCCCACATGGGTACAATGTGTGAAACCCATTTCTGGTGTTCCCCGCCGTGATTTTGCTGGAATGTTGCGAAAAACGGCGTCCGTAAAATAACTCTATCATTAAACGGCAGTAACAAAAACCTACGACATTCTTGGTGCTAAGATCGCTTTGTGCGACAGATGTTGGGGCAGGTTTCACAAAGCTGTCATAGCGTTACTTACATAACTCCTATGATATAACAAGGGCTTACGGCTGTCGCTTCCCTCACGGACCAGTCTCACACGCAGTCATATAACTGTATACTGTTAGACCAAGCTCACTCACTCACTTGGGAATACTTCCTTGTTTACATAAACAGGAAACAAGGATTACAGCACCCCATAGTCATTTCATAGGGTAGCTTGGGTAGGTTCAGGGAGTTGGTTCTCCCATCCATATTGCCTTAGATCGATGGCCCAGCGCGACATTGATCATTTCTTGCATATGACAGTTATGTCATAATTAGTAGTCTCAACGATAATTTCTAGACTTGTCTGTCTAAGGTTAGACTTGCTGAACTTTCATGGACTTATCATTTAGCTCAACATTGGATCAAGGTTACGCCGCATTCAACAACAAAGAAACAAACACACTTTTCATCACAAATTCACAAAAATTTTTAATATGAGACAATTTCGAATATGACACCTCCCTAAACGTTATTGCTGACAGTATTCCAGAAAACATTATACATGTCATTGGTAAAATGGAACGTCGAAATGTCCAAGTGCTCCTTGACGAAGCACGGGCTTCCTCTTGTGGCGTGATCACGTTGCAACTTCAATTTCGTGATGTACATGGCGCGAGAGAAGACAGACACATGTTTACGCATCTTCCAAGGACGTTCTTTAATCCATCTCCTGACATCGTTACATGATCACGTACAACCACACAATATCTCCTGGATGTGGCATCACCTTTCATAAGCGTCGGCATCGTAAGTTGATGGTCTTATCTTCGCCCCAATCAATTAATTTACAGACAGGCTCTAGATTGGCATAATTTTACAATCTCATCTCTGTGGTTGATGTTGTGCCAACGTTGTCAGATCAGCGCCGTCGTGGAACATATTTCTGTGCTTTATCGATGAAGTTGTAGCGTTCATGCTTGTACGGCGCTGTCGTCTTTCTGCGCTAATGGAGATCCTTTGAATCATTTATTTCCGAACCTTGGCTTAGATTCGGTTATCCGAGTCAGTGGATGGCAGGCAAATCGTTGGTGTACAGTACGGAGCAGTAGTATGTGACCCCGAGTATACAGCGTATGAAGGAAGTGTATGTATTACTACCCATGAAAAGTTTACACTCACTCATGAAAACGTAGCCTTTTACTTCATCATACTGTTCTAAAGTAGGGTTTGCGAAAGGTTCCATACTGTTTCAAGGCACCGTTTACGCATGAACTGATGTATTGCAAAACAAATTGGTAACGTTGAAAAGATTATTGTCATACATGTCATACGTGATGAAACTGAGAGAAAATTGTTGAATTTTATTACAAAAATTTACATCAAAACATTGCGGTTCATATACACGATATTTGCTCATGCTCTTCAGCAAATCAACCCCAGAACCTGATAGGGGGACCTTAAATTCGACTGGTACTGTATTCCTGCGCACATCTTTCAGCCCCGGTGCAGATAATGGGCACTTCGTTAGGGGTTATGAGATGCTGATCCGACTCGAGGCGAGCATGTGGGGTGTCCATATCGATTTCCCCTGTCCTTGGAGGTTCTGTGACCCCCCAAACATCATTACAGGCACGGACTGGCCCTTCGGAGAATTTGGAAAACACAGACTTGGAAACATCCCCAGGAATCAGTGACGAAACGCCATCTTAGGAACTAACACTTCAACAGACCTATTAGTTTCTATTGCTTGACTTTGAGGGGCCTTTACACAATGGTAAGTGATGGGTAGGATAAAAAGATCACTTTCTGAAGTGTTTCAGTGACATCAAGGGTACAAGGGCCGGAAGACCCACAAAGAAGGCCAGATTAAACGTAAAAATGGCGAAAAACGGCTTCCGAGCTTCGTAATCAAAACTTCTAGAGTTTGAGACTTGGGTCCAAGGGCGGCAGCCCCGGTCAGGTCCTGAAGTACCCCAACAGGCAACACATCAGTGTAAATTTCCTTCTCTGAACACGAGGTATTCAGATTGATATGTGTGGTTAACGGATATTTACCTCTAACGAATCCAATATGATTGAGATGTATTATTTTTGTCGTGTAGTAATACAAGCGCGATTCTCAAGCCAAACGAGCGAGAGTTGGTAGACATGTGTAAGAAAACAACACATCGCCTGAAACACAATGGCAGATATTTCTCCCACGTCTATTTGGCATCTTTATAATACTGGTGTGTTTTTGTCTGTTTGTGTGTTTGTTAGCTTCTCTTTGAAATATTCTTCTTTCCATGAACGGGTCCTTAGTTGCTGATCTCACAAGTCAGTGTTTCTAAGCATATCTATTCATCAAAAACTCTTGTTGAAACGCATCAACTCTTTTCCAACAATAGTAGACAACCTCCTTGCACTGGCTTGCGTTTCGTTTTTCGGGGAATCGCTTAAAATTGCCATCCGTTTTCATACGTTTGATTATTTCTTAAATTTACTTCGAAGCTGAGTTAAGTATGTTTTCAGCACTGAAACACAATTATGTGTATTACAATAAAATATGTATATTACTAATCGAATATTGAACGGTTGCTTCTTTGACGCGAATGTCAAAACTAGTCCAACTACAGGAGTGCGCCATGCACGTATTCCATTCTGACCCAGACAAACCAGTGGTTGAAAGTATGGGCGGTGACAGTGTCAGTCACGGCGCTAGTCACGGCGCTTGTCACGGCGACCGAACCCACGCGTTGGTTTAGGACCTGGGTAATCGCCCATTATGGAGGAACGTGTGTCGAACTAGCAAGTCCACTCCAAATCCAGTTTGTTATAGAGAACGGGGTAAGATTAAAATGTCAGTCCTATAACTACACGTTTCACAGCGACTGCACTGATCTTTGATCATGCTTTCTATGACAAGTCGGGACCACACTCGTCCATTACATACCAGCGTGACGTTGCTTTCACATTGTTGAGTGTGGCGTTAGACGTTATTCACTTGTGACCACTTCTGATCAGACGTCTTCTCATGTTGGATGTGTCAAGTCCAACTGTAAGATTATAGGACCTTTCTGCATCCTGACTGACCCTCAAAGAGACCATTCCTGCTGTAATTAACCCGGACATAACAAGACACATTCCCGTCCTCGCCTAAATTAAGGCAGACGGGAAGATACTAGTTCAATTGCCTTTACATGTTCCGCCGACCATCACGTCTTATTTTGTCGCCTGCAGCGATCGTTAGGCATTGATGGTGGCTGTGTTGCCGAGGGAAGTGTCTGTGTGGGTTAAGGGACCAACACTTGTATGATAACAGGTGCTGAACACATCAACATAACAACTCCAATTTGCTGCCTGGGAATTATAATGCATGTGTATATGATGGTGGTGTGTGTTGAACATTTGCCGTAATTGTTTGTGCTGTTCTCATCGATTGGGCGAGGACGGAAGCTTTATTGGCTACAACAATGTCTTTTTTACATTGTTGGAAGGAGATTTGTCCTGTTTGGAAACTCGGAGCTGTTGGTGATTATGAGACATAATTTGTGTTTTCTATTGTAGATTCCATTAATCTTCAGTTTAATGTGTTTTTATGTTTGTAAACGTTTATAGAAGAGAGTCTATTTCAAGAGGGTATCTGACGTAATGAAGGCATAGTTCCCGTAATCTCTTGTGACGCCTGGCCATAAACTCCTTACAATGTTCCAGAGTTGCCCAGTTTGCCACGGAATATCTCCCGCCCTTTACTACCAATCAGAGGAATGTGTACCGCTAACAAAGTTTTCTCCAACAGTACCCACAGGCGAAATTTGTTTTAGCCTGAAATGCTTTTACTGCTCCCGCCATTATCAACATCTGTTGTACGGAGAGCCAGTAAGGCCATGATTTGACGACAACATGAACGACGTGATTCTTACAACATGGCGGTTGTTACGACGTTTTTTGAGAAATACTTTGAGAGAACGGAGCCAGTGTTCACGAGAGTATCGTTACCACCAGCGGACTGTGTTAATTCCTCTACCAATCTACACTTTGTAAAGAACGTTGTGGAACTTTGTGTGTGATGATGAAATCAACTGCTAGATAGGTGCATGCAATAAGATTTACTCACCATAAAAGGAATGTTTCAGTCATTGTTGGGATCACCAGTTGTTCCCAGGGCGAATGGATCTCCAGGTCCAGTTTCATAATGGACAGTGGGGTAGCCTAGCTTAAAGCATTTGCTCGTCACGCCGAAGACGAGGTTCGACTCCCAACATGGGTACAATGTGCGAAGCCCATTTCTGGTGTCATCTGCCGTGATATTGCTGGAATATTGCTAAAAGCTTCGTAAAACCACACTCACTCACGTAATTTGACAGACTGAGCAAAATTCATTCCTAACACAACAAACGTAAAGCTGAAGTGCCGTGGTATGACAGGCATACGCACAGCAGCGTTAAACCCGACACACTCACTCACACATCAGATCATTGACTGTTGCAGCAGTTCAAGTGCTATTGCGGCCTTACGTCGTGCATTGTCAACCTGGCTAGACCCAAATAACATCTCATCTTTATCCTCAGCATGAAGCAGTCTTTCATCGGAGACTACGGTTTACCAATATCTAAATAATTATGAATTTATCTCATGTCAAAATCCATGAATTCAGACTGAAGTATAGCTTCGGGTAATGAAGGAATGTAAACTGTCCATTGATATCTTTCCCTTTTGTAAGTAATATTTTATCTGCAAATCAAAAATAACAAACACTATTGCCCTTAAGCCAAGTACAACAAGTAGTACAGATCGGTGATCAGGTTTTCAGCGAGTCAGTAACCAACTACTGCCTTTCTCGTTCCCAAGGTCGCTCTGGATACTGGAAGGCTCATTTAGTTGTCATACTTCGAATGCAGCTTGGTATATGATCTTGTAATTATAATTAGTCGTCAAGAAGATTGTTCTAGTAAACATGAATTATCGTAGGTCATTCGTTAAGAAAATGTTTTCCACATGAGTAGTAATGGTGAAGATTCATTTGACCCCAATTTGATTAGTGTAACAATCTGGCATTATTCAAATCAGTACAGCTAAGGAATGGCTATTATGATTAACTTCTTCGTGCTGATGACGAGGGCATGATTTTGTTTAATGGTCTGGTAACCATAAGGTTAATTTGATATGCAATACTAATTAATACTTCTAATAATAATGAAAATGACATGTACCTAAGCGTTCCCCACACCATGTACCTAAGCGTTCCCCAAACTAATCAGTTTGAATACTGACCAACGTAAAACTGTCGTCACAACCATATGCCGACATAAATCTGTTGCAAGATCCATAAAATCACATTAATCCAATACAACTAGCATACATCAACGGAACACAAAAACCAACTCAGACTTAGAACTACAATGAGTCAACGGAAGAAAGTTGTAACTTCAAAAGGGGAACACTAAAGTAAAACTGTTTTTGATGTATGGAAAAAAGCTTCCTAAAAATCATTCTCCGTTATCAAAATTTCACAAAAAGTTTGTAAAATCGCAATAAAAATATTATTACGGAAACACCCGAGAGTTAATGAGCAGCAGCGGTATCACGTGACTGACGTCAGATGTGACTTTTGCCGGTGCCTTCCTCTTTGGTTCTATTTGACAGCTTGACAGTGACCATGGATTCTGAAACTGCAATAGATGTTCCCGACGTCATTTATTATCTGGAAGTTAGACCGTACGAATACCAGCTGAGTTTACATCGTGCAGGAAACAATTCCGGTTAAGATGAAGAAGAAGAATCCATAGAAATGGAGGCACCAATCTGATTCAATTCAATATATTTATTCGGTACTTTGGCCATGTTACCCAAAGTACAATAGATTGTGACGACATATCCGTAACACGTGACAGGAAGAACGTATGCCCTTCTTCAAGAAAAGGAAAACACACGTGTCATGAAAAGTCGACCGAAGTTATGGTTTGGGTATTTTTTGTACCGAGAACAGATAGACTTTTGATATTGATACTGTGTTATTCTTTTGTTTGGAGATCCGCATACCTTTCACATACAAATAACACATGGTACGCATCTTCGAGAACTCCTAGATTACAACATACATACACAGTGCATACAAGAATGTTTCCATTAGTGCAATGTTGTAGTTTTTTTCTCTCAACAGATTAAGGTTAAACGAATGCAATGCAATTCGTAATTTACAGAATGCACGAATCAAGGTGTTTTCACTCAGTGCTTTAAGGTATATTTCAGGCTGTGATGATGATTTGAAAGTTGAGTAATTCTTTAAAAATTGGATGTACAAAGTCATGTCATGTCAAACCCGGGAATATATATCACGGATTGTTTGTGCAAATGTGCTTTTAAACATTTGTAATTTTCCTGCATCTTGCTTTATCCAAACATATGAAAAATCAGTGGTGAAAAGTAAGTGACGAACATCTGAAAGTTTACCATTTTCATCAAGTTTTCTGAGGAATAAATAATACTGGTGAGGACGGCGGTTTGATTCCATTCTTAATATTGTTAACCAAAACTTTATAACACGATTTGAGTAGACTCGTGCGCGTCTACCACACCCACCTAATATTGCCTAATTTGATGAACACTTGACAACATTTCGAAATAATGTGTAATTACATATAGGTATGTAATTTGTACCTTTTCTATGCACCCATAATACCTAGCCCCCAAATTTCAGAACCATATAGTAATACAAGCATGATTTTTCTGTAAAATGTTTTACATGCAACTGTGAAGGAAATATGCTTATTATTACAAAAAAAATCTATACATGGAGCAAATTAATTTACCAGCTTTGAGGGACATGCTATAATAAGTTTCCATTTTAACATCTTGACCACTTGATGCAAACATCGGAAAACTCGTGAACACAGACTGGTAAGTTCGTCAGATAGTCAGATAGTGTTTATTTCGTAAGGGGGGCACATGATACAGGTACTATATAACACTGATATTTGTTGAGTACAAAGAGCTTGAAATGGTGGCTAACAATATAATAGATGGTTTTATACGCGAATGACCGCTTTTACAATAAATATGCTTTAGAAATGTTTATCGAAGAGGTACATCGTTGAAGAACATTTCACTTTTCGCAAGTTCATCATATAAACAACTGGCGAATAATCTGTTTTATCCTATCATTTATAATGTTAAGGTGCGAAATTGCGATATATAAACTTTATTCATGAATTAGTTAATGCTCTCTAGGAGCAGTTTGTTTATCATAACTTTTTACACTGTCGGCAATTTTTTCTTGCAGTCTTGCAATCCATGCAATAGGTACCATCTTACGTTTATCGGAATTCGTTTTGTTGTACCAAATCGTCATGCAAAATACACGGCTTATGAGGTATTTGTTTATAATAACAGTCGAAGTCATAAGCGCATTGTATGCTTGATGAGTAGGTAAAGTTGACTGATTCTCATTCAGAAGAAAAAGAAGAACTGTTTATTACATTGTGCCCCACCCTGGTAAAGAGTCCGGCCTTTTTAGGCCTATTAGACACAATAACACATGATGGTATTGAAATGGCACACCTCTAGGCAACACACTTACTGTAATAGCCATCAAACAGTGGCACAAACAAACCTCAAGCACACACAGTTACGGATCTGAACATAATATCTTATAGCATAATACCCCTCCATTCCTTCAACATTAACACTGCTTGAACAAATACAATACATACAATAATGGTATCACACACATACATGTGCGTAAGACGTAAATATGCATAATTTGTAATTGAAACTTTAGGTATATGTTTCTGATGACTTGATCTTTCACCCAACAAATTATTGCACTTCTCTCATATTCTCCTTAAAACTATTGTAAGGTGCACATGACAACGTAACAAAAACTACTGTGCAATAATACAGTAACTACTTTAACGTACGTCTTTTGCAAATGCCCTACGTCAACGTAAGATTATGGCACGTGCGATACGTCAATATCATACTTCAACGTAAAACTGTCGTAAGTTCCGCATGACAACATAACAAAAGCTGCTGTACAATACGTAAGAGTGAAAATACCGTAACTACATACTTTAACGTACGTCTTTTGCAAATACCATACAACGTAAGATTATGGCAACTACCGTACATCAGCAAAAAATCAAAATCAAACTTTTGTAAGTATCGCATGGCAACGTTAGCCTGTTGTACTACCAAACTTCAATGTAAACCTATCGGAGTTAGTTCATCCATTTAAAGGAAAGCTGTCAATAATGGAAACGCCAGGAAGTTGCTAATTCACAAACACACTCACAATAGGTCCACAAGGGAAACACACCTGACCGGTAGCTTTGACCTTTTCATTGATGTATTCAAGGTCAATAGTCACGTGACTGCCGGGCAAAGTCCCAATGCAGTGTACGCCATCAACGTGATCGTTAACGATGTCGCACCTATTGAAGGATGATAGTTTCCGAGAGGCTCTCGTGGCTATTGATCGGGACTAGAGGGATCAGAGGTGTTACCAACAAGAGATTAACATGATGTAACGAGGAATTTGGACTTCGCAAAAACGTGACCCTTGATTCATTTGTGGAATTGGGAATCAATTGATACACGGCTGGTATGGGCCTGGATTGATATCAGTCCCCAAGCGGATCCACTTCTGTGCTATACTTGAGTGAACGACCGGGGAAACTCATAACAGATTTCTCTTCTAAAGTCTGGAATGTTAGTCACTTTTAAAGTGAAACAAGTCGTGAGGGAAATACAGTTTGTTACATAATTCAACGTATACCAAACGGTGATGTTATTTGCAAAAGTTTCTATTCGTAACTAACGAGAAACATTCCTTGCACTGTTCCGTATATACCTACCCTGAGGGAGGTATCATCATACACAATGTGTTACTTGATCTGGGGAAATACAATTTGCTGCATCGCGCAAGTGTAGTTTATCAGGAGAGAAATACCACTTGTTACACGATCCAGTTCTTAACAAGCCATGATGGAAGAGTGATCGGGTACATGATCCGATGCATGATCCATCTTGTAATATGCCGTGAGGGAAATCACTTTTGTCACATGATCTTGTGTATGTCGTGTTGAAAATATCATCGTTAACATGACCTAATGTACAGCAAGTTGCGAGGAGAACATAATATGCTACGTGATCTAGTGTGTGATGTAAATATATTTATTTCCAATTAAAGGAACCGGACTGGTAAACAAGCATAAGCTTATATAAACACCGCCCCAGGATACAAGAGTAAACATGTCATGATGAACCTACAAAATGTTGCAAAAACGAGAAATAATGTCAATCATTTCTTATCAGTACATGTCATACATACAAAATATTTTTTAAATAAACCAGTATGTTACGTACTGTTTGTTTCATTGTTACATGTAAAAGTCGTGAGGGAAGTACAATGTTACCTGATCCAGCGTCTTGGTACTCAAGACAGATGAAATTTGTTACACCGTGCAGCTTTAATCTGACACATGCAACACGTGACAAGGATTATACGATTTTGTTACATCAGTAATCAGTGTTTATTCAGCACTATATGGATGCTTCCGTTTAAAAAAATCAATTGTTGATTTAACGCTTTAGTCAAATTGAAAAGAAATAATCTCACAGTACACAAATGCAGATGGGTATCTTAGACGTCTTTAAAAGTCATTCATTTTCCAATATTTGACACGAATATTTTAATGAATATCGTAGGGATTAGGTGGTTGGAAATATATTTATTCAACCAGTCCCACAACAACCCAGCCACAGGATCCCTTGAGCAGTTTTTTTTTGCGGGAATGGTCGGTGGGTCAGACAACTTTGCATTGCAAAGAAAAACAGCCGGTATTCATCCTTCTGCCTTTGGTTAAAACTTTACTCTCCAAATCAAGTGAATCTACCAGAGATACATAAACCATCTCAAGGTTTCATCCAGCAGCTATTGAAACACTGTAACAACGGCCGGGCCGGGATGGTATATTCGTTTCTTCTTCCTGGTATTCACATTCTGACAGGTTATGGATTGTGAGTAAAACCAGAATCTGAGAAACTGCAAGAACTAATCTGGACCATAATCTCTGAACATATGTCTGTAGGACAGAAACAAACAATTTCAATTAAACTGAAAATGCCTCCAGTGAGAAGGGAGATTCCTGAATCTTGAGGAAATCCATAAACTTACATTAGGGGCTGGGTTAGCTTGGCTGTCAGTACCGGGACCACATTATTTGCCTTGCAGTTTAGTCCTCTCTGCAGGAGTAAATCCCAAAATGAAGCAAGTCTAGATTTCCTCAGGCTCAGGTTCTGAATCTCTGGTCTCCTTTTCAATTTAAATGAGTTTGTTTGTTACTTTCAAAAATCTATATATTAGGAGAATAGGTGTTAGTCTAGGGCTAGGGGAAACAGAACGGGCAAACACTGTTGCTAAGGGAGTGTAAGGCAGACCGGAGGACAACGATATAGCTCTGACCTAAATTTAAGATTTCCTCAGGTTCACGTTCATAATCTCTGGTCTCCCAGGGGTTTCTGTTTAAGTTGGTTTGTTTGTTATTATCACACACACACACACACACACGCACACACACACACACACACACACACACACACACACACACACACACACACACACACGCCGCACGCACGCATGCACGCGCACGCACGCACACACATATAGTGATTGTAAGGCAGGCCGAGTTATTATTTAACTATGGTTTCAAAGATGGTCCAACCACGGCTTGATTTGACTCTGACAGCTGACAGCCCTCTGAGACATGGAAGAACATGGCAGAAGATGCGTGCAGGCTAATTTGACGCGTAGTTGGTGCCCAGCCGTCCCTCCGCTGTTCCGTGAACGTTTTTGGACAAACACGTGTTGTCACAGCAGCTACTCTCTACGGGGAGACATTCAGTGGAGATCACTGTCGAATCACCTCGGGAAATCCTCTTAAAAGTTTTTTTTTTTTATATATATATCATTAATACGTTTCATCAATTCATAAGTTCATGTCAAGGAGGCTAATGTTGGAAATTTTTATTAATTTTTAGGACACAATGATTTTATTTCTTGAAGCTGCTGATTCATTTAATCTGGCCTTTAAAGAAACGGAAGTACGCGCACAGTTGTGCTCTTTAATCGTGTGGGTTCGAATCTGAGACTTTGGGCTTTGATCTCTCAGTCACAGCTGTGCCCGTGATTTTCCGATTCGTGCAAACTGGGTCTATCGCAGACTACCGATTTTCTTCTTCCGCTCAACATGAGAAGACGTCTGATCAAGATTGGTCGGAAGTGACAGAAGTGTAACGCCACACTCAACAATATGACAGCAACGTCACGCTGGTATGTAATGGACGAGTGTGGTCCCGACTTGTCATAGAAAGCATGATCAAAGATCAATGCAGTCGGTGTGAAACATGCATGCAGGTATAGGAATGGCATTTTAATCTCTACTTTATTCCGGTCTCTATAACAAACTGGATTTGGAGTGGACTTGCTAGTTAGACGCACGTTCCTCCATAGTGGGCGTGTAGCCAGTTCCTAAACCAACACGTGGGTCGGTCGCAGTGACAAGCGCCGTGACTAGCGCCGTGACTGACACTGTCACCGCCCATACTATCAACCACTGGTTTGTCTGGGTCAGAATGGAATGCGTAGTGATTCATACTGGTAATGAACAACTATGAGTATACAATCAACCACTGGGTCAGAAAGGAATTTGCAAAAGCCGCCCTAATGTAGCTGTACTAGTTTTGACGTTGACGTGAGTTAAATATTTAATTCTTACAAAGCTACAACAATTCGGTATGTCTTTGGTGACGTCGAGAAATCAGCAAGATGAAGAGTTTCCTACACATTTTCTATACAACTATAGTGCGTCTGACACGGACTGATGAATTACGTTCATCAGCTGTTCGAGAAGCACGTGCACAAGTGCCGACAAAGTTTATTATTCATTGACCTGTGCTGTCTCCATGCTTTCTCGCACACCTGCCTGTCCCTTTCTCTACACTCCTCCCTCGTAACAAACAGTGAACTGTGTCAATATTTTTATGATAGTTTGTGAACCAACCTTTTTCATTTTAGGATACAAAATCTGCAAAAACCTCACTGAGTTGGTATGGTGTTTTAATTATGATCAGCTTTTCTCTATTCTATTCTCTATTTTATGTTTTTAAGTTTTCGAGTTGGATTGCAATTCATAAGTCCGCTTTTGAGCCAAACGGACTATAAACGAAAAACAAACCCGTTCCTCATTTGACATCACTGCCTTCGGTGGTGAGCGAGAGTGAAGCAGACGGCTTTTTGGCATCTTTAAATCGCTCGGTATGAATTAATCACAATTTTTTAAAGAATGAGTTTTGGTATTCCGTTTAAGAGTAACCACAAGTCTTTCATATGTAATGGTTAAAAGAATACGAAAAAATGAATTTATTCGTTCTTTAATACACAGTTTTGTGTTTAGTACTGGAAACATGTTTTGTGTTCCCCAGGAGATATCGCTTGTGTTAGATCAGACGATATCTCCTAGGAGATATCGCTCTGACAGTAGATTTTGCCCTGACAATGTTATGGTGTTGATGACGTCACAATGCTATGACATCGTTGCACTGCAAATGTAATGCCAGTGCTGTGTTCAGAGATGTACATTTTTCATTCAAAACTAATGAAGAATTATTTTGGACGATAAATAGAATCTCACCCACATGTCTACTGATATCAGTTATATCAACACGAGTTGATAAAGTAACAAATATCTTGCCTTTGATATCAGTAGACATTTGGGTGATATTCTCTGTCTTAACATCGAGGTAATTTTTAACGGGAAAAAAACGAATTCTATGAAAACGGAGGACAGTCAGCACACAGAGACATATCTGTCCTTCCTTTTCAACGCTCACTTTGAAGTCCAATGCTCAAAATATGCTTTCAAAATAGGCTTCATCGTAATTGTCGCCATTTTTTCACATGATGACAGTATTCGAGGTAGGCTTTGTACGAGTGCGCGCAGAAATAAAATTATATTATGTAGTCAAAATCTTTACGTGTGAAATTTTCATTAGAATCCTGAATCATTTCCAAATTTATTGTTTTTTTCTGGTGTTCTAAGTTTCTAAGGTAGGTAAACAATTAAGTGGATCAGAATCTGTGCGAAAACACGCACTGAAAATAGTCTTTTTGCGTGAAAAACGCAGGTTTCTGTGTTAACAATTGCAGTATAAACTTATGCAAGACCAACTAATCGAGTGCATTATTTCTAGATGCATTGCTACATAATTCGTATCTTCCCGGTTTTATCATGTGTCCTCCAGTTTTCCATGCTTGAATTATCACTTACATCCCAAGTTATAAAGGTAAAGGCAAGCATCACAGAGCGCACCATCGCCATTTGCTTCAGAGACAACTGAAACGCACAAACAGGGGACGAGGCAGGTGGGATATTGTGAAGTGGTATATACCGGTTCGTGAAACAATCCGTCAGCTGCTTTGTAAGGAGACTCCCAAGGATCACCATCGTTGTTTAATCAGTTTCAATCAAGCAAGCAAACAAATAAACAAACAGAGGAATCTCAAACTCTCCTCCGCCAATTTGACATATGTATCCTTTTCTTTGTGCCTTTCTCTTCCCCTACCATCAAGTCTCTGACATGCATGATGCACCACGATCCTGTTGGGGTAAAGTATAGTTACAACCAGAGCTTCAACACATTGTACTTTCACTGAAGGGTTATTTATTTTATGGAAATAGTCTTACCATATGTTCATCAACAAACCTCGATAAACCTCACCGACTTTTGATGTTGTCGAATTAATCCATGCTAAAGTCTACAAGTTAATTACAGCTGCACATGCTACCAACAGCACACACGACCACATTAAACTGCCACGTGATGTAATCAGTGTAGGAAAGGCAGTTTTACTCATGGCTTATAACACACTATCAGCAGGATTGGTCCCTGGGAACTGTGAATCTGATTATTTGTAGATCTCGGCTATTTTGCAACTGACTGTGGGCGCCGATTACAACACTGTCTCCATGGACGGTCATTACATCATGTTGGAAAGGCGACGTCGTTGGCGCCATTACAAGCGATGTAACTAATCTGTTTTAAAATATAAATATGAAACCTGCCTTGATCATTAAAAATGATTTACAAAGATAATGAAATACCTAGAGATGCTTGATGGTACTGGAGAATACATGATAGATATGTCCCGAGATGTAACAGTTTTTATATCCAAGGCGTTTATGTAGATGGATGGCTAAGCATCATGACAAGTAAAGCTGTTTTTTTTAATTATGTAGTTTTTATGTAAGTGTACCAGGTGTGACCTGTAGTGTCAATCTTGTATGTAATATTTTATCAAGATATTCGTCTCACATACTCACATAAACACTCACTTTGATTTAATCTAATTAAAATAACAAATGACGTTTGCACTGACAGATGCACGATGCTGCATGTATTTCTATGAAATAGAATGAACTGAATATCCTCTATCCTCAGTTCGTTGTGTATTTCAAGGTGATTTTAAAGTCCTGGCTATACATTTAAAAATACTTCAATGTGTCTTATATTAACTAGTGGGAATAATAGTTATTTTTATGTACTTTTAAAAGATATTTCCTTATAAAAACTGGGGGAAATGTTTTAACTTTTGTGTTTCTCATTGACTGTAGTCTCGCCGCAGACCTTACAAAAAAGTGTTTTCGAATTTCCACCGAGTCGATCTCAGCACCTACTGGCTATTCATTTAATCACTTCCTTCTGCTTTTCTTTCTTGTTTACAACTGTTGTAGATGATTTTGCTGTAAATATATATTTCAATTCCTGGCTACCAAAGAAAACAGACCACTTTATGTTTTCAGACAGGTCTTTCTTCTCTTACAGGTGTAGATTTCCCAAAGCTTTTTCTTATCAGGCAACATATAGTAGCGTCAAAATTATGTTTTTGGTCTTCTTGTGTGTAGATATGATACTATATTTCTTTCTTTACTAGGAACTGAACATTTTGTACAACGCTCTTTCTGGTTTATCACACGGAGCTCACAATGTGTAAAACGTGAAGGTCCCGGGGTAGAATAGGCCTTCAGCAACCCGTGTTTGCCATAAAAGGCGACTCAGCTACATTACAAGATTGATTGCAGAACATTTGACATCAAGATACACGTCTTTCTGAATTATCTCGCACTTCATTCTGAGAGACTACAATTACTGGAAATTCTCGTTTATTTAAAAACTCCAGCCTGACTCCAAGATTTCCTGGTGAGCAATAGGCACATACGGAAGTCATGCGAGAAATATATCTCTGTTGAGCAATGTAACCACGATATGAAGATATTGGACGCATCAGTCTGGTACACATGGCGTGCTTACATCTTGACTTTGAGATGTAACAAGTTACGTTTGGGACAACAAATATTCCATCCATCCATCCATCCATCCATCCATCCATCCATCCATCATCTATCTATCTATCTATCTATCTGTCTGTCTGTCTGTCTGTCTGTCTGTCTGTCTAAACAAACAAACCAGACTAACAAGTAGTAAATGAACTTGAAAATCTAGAAAACTGAGAATTCTGATTGCTCTGTAGAAGTACTGTAATTCTGATGAAATAAAGAAAACGTTTGGGGAAACATCGGGGACCAGATGCAATGTCTACGATGAAACATTTCGTTTTTGTTTTTCTAAATACCCCGTTTATAATGCACCTCGGGATTTTTCAGACCGATAGATGTAACAGCTTTTACTTTGGCAAGTGATTCCAGAAATGTTCAGCGACAGAAATGGTCGCATGCCTTGGGTGCAAGTTAGGCAACAAAACAGGAGGGTTCTCTTCAAAGAATGTGTGCTTTAGAGATTGAAAATGAACTAAAAGTCGACAGTAAACAAATTTGAAAGAACAAGAATTCCTCTCGATCGTTCACAATCCGACATGACACACATCTTTCGGGTTCCAAACACGTCCGTCAGCTGAGATCTGGTGTTCATCAGATACAACTGTGGTCTAGACACAAATCCATCGACTCTTGTCCTAAGGCTAATATGGCAGTAGACTTCAGAGCGGGTAGTGATTTTGACAAAGATACATTTACCTCAATTTTTGTTTAAATGTTAAGCCAGGAACGATCTTCACAATGACGTTTTCACATACTATTTTCGATGTTCATGTCCCTTCAGATACAAGGCAACGATAACGATCGGTCAGGTTCCAAATAGCCTCTGTAGCGAACATGGTATACCTTATACTTGAAAAGGTAGAGTAAAGAGGTGGCGTGGTTAGAAATTCAGTATTGATTTAGTTTCTTCTTCTACATATTGATTATCCATTATTTCAGGAACCATGTTGTTCAGAAAGGCCGTTGTTCATGGTCTGTACATTTATACTGCGGTTGTAATTGTAGGAATTGTCTCCACATTTTTCCAGGAATCCTTATATCAGACTCGACACACTAACTGTTTGCAATTGGTGCAGCTTGTTTTCGACCAGACACGTTTGAATCTGTGGCGTAACACTAAAACAAGATTGATTCAAGAACATTTGACACCAGGAGACACATCTTTCTGAATTATCACGGACTTCATTCTGAGAGACTACAATTACTGGGAAATTCTATTTTTCTGTAAACATTCAAGTCTGTCTTCAAGATTTCGCAGTTAACAAAAGCCTCATACAGTAGTCAAGATAATGCAAGTCATGCAGTAGGTATATATATATACCCCATGCAGTAGGTATATATTATCAAGATGGAAACACGTCATGTACACTACACGCGCAATGTCTTTAAAGCATGGTTATGTTATACAACGTGTGTGTGTGTATATATATATACCTACTGCATGACTTGCATTATCTTGACTACTGTATGAGGCTTTTGTTAACTGCGAAATCTTGAAGACAGAGATACACACACACACACACACACACACACACACACACACACACACACGTTGTATAACATAACCATGCTTTAAAGACATTGCGCGTGTAGTGTACATGACGTGTTTCCATCTTGATATTAAGATGTAACATGTTATATTTGGACGACTTTACCAGGTACTTCCATGGCTGTGGTGCCAGCGATCGCTGATCATGATAAGGTACCTCGCTCAGAGAGTATGATTTCGAATCTTGGATAAGACTCAACCCCAAAAAGGAATATACTAATTGAACATATTTATTAATATAACACATATTACATCTGACCACTTTCTAACTGACACTGTGTACCCATCGATGGAGACTTTCCTCCCATTGTAATGTGTTGTGTAACTATCAGTCCTCGGAGATTGCTGTGCAATGATAGAACTACGGTCGCTTAGGTGACTTGGCTAGTATGCTCAATGTGAGTTGAATGAAAAAGGATATTTATTCCATATTTTGAAAAACAAACAAACAAAAACCCCACAACAAACCACACTTTATTTGAGAGATGATTTCATTATTTTGAAATACAACAACTTAAAAGTCGATTATGTAAAAGATACTCAGGATATGAAATACAGGGTTCGAAGTTACGCTTTTAACCATAATGTAAACTAAGGAGACAATGGATTCCTAGAAAAAATGTGCTTTGAGTTTAACAAATTAGGTTACTCATCAGTAAACCTTTAGTGATTATCCTAGCCTCAGGTGTTGCTTCAGTACTAGTATGTTCAATAAGACCGAAAGAAAAATGCCAATGAAACTTCTCATGGTGCATAATTATCTCTGAAGTCAAAGTTAGTTAGTGAAGGTTTCAATTACAGTGGAAACCTGATAAGTAAACTTTCAAGGGACTCGTCAAAATTGTTTACTTATCAGGTTTTTTACTTATCCAAACTTATCAATATCTGCAAACGACAGAGTAACGGACAAGATTTGTAAGTAATATAACATGTTTCGTTGCACCGGCACCAAGCTACACATAACAATGAACAACTTATCAGGGCTGGCCTCCAGTTGTCAGTGTATATTGTAAACTGCTTACGCCAGAGCAAGCTGTAAGTGGGATGTTTATTTACCTGGTGACTGACACATGTCCCTCATGTCGGATTATGTGGCGATCGCTAATTTAGTTATCAGGTCTCGTTATATGTATTTTATCCCCAACTCTGAACTGATAAACCAATCTAATATCTTATTACACGTAGTTTCAGTCTACTTATCTGAACATCCAGACGATCAAGTTATAGATAAATTGGAAAATAGAGTTACATCATTGGGAATTCTGATTGCTCTTTACTGAAAATCTGATGAAATAAAGAAAACGCTTCGGGAAATGGATTTGATATTGCAAGTAATTCCAGAAATGTTCACTGACAGAAATGTTTGCATGTTTTAGATACCAGTTAAGCAACAAACCAGGAGGATTCTGTTCAAAGGATGTGTGCTTTAGAGCTGGAAAATTCTGAAAGTCAACAGTAAACAAATTTGAAAAAAAACAACAGAATTCTTCTCCATTATTCACAATCCGACATTACACACATCTGTCGAGTTCCATGCACGTCTGTCAACTGAGATCTTGTGTTCACCAGATACAGTTGTGGTCTAGACTAATCACACCTCATCCTATCAAATCTATCGATCCTTGTCCTTAGGCTAATATGGCAGCAGTCTAAGACATCAAAAGCGGATGTTGATTTTGACAAAGATACATTTACCTCCATGTTTGTTCAAATGTTAAACCCGGAACGATCTTCACAATGACCTTTTCACATACTGTGTTCGATGTTCATGTCCCTTCGGATGTATAGCGACGATAACAATCAATCGAGTTCCCCTGACCAGAAGCTTATCTCGACAGGACAAGGATCTTATGAATCTCCAAATGTGATTGTCTCGTCGCCACAAAGACAATCCTGATGTGTGCAAAAATAATTCATCTTCTGATATGTAAATATAGAAGTTATCTATATATGTGGACCGATATGACTATTATAGCCTCGCTCCACACACATCAACGTATTAAGCATGTATTAAATAAAGGCGGTCTCCCAGTCTAGACGGTGGAGGTCGTTCAATGAATACTCAATAAACCAAAGGGTAATGGGTCACTCTGGAGGTGGATCTGGCAAGTTTTCAATAACAGATGCGTTCTTTGAATGTATGATTGATTACGAACCTGATGGCCTTGTCTCATTAAATGATATATTCCTACTTGAAGCTATTGGATCTTTTGAAACAAAGGCGTCAAAACCTTTCCATATTCATAAGTCATTTTTTTGCCGATATTCGCCGACTGTACTTTGTCATGAGTATGGGTTTACTATCAATACCAAATACTGACATTCGTAACTACTCGGGTCATTCCGGAAAACCTTCTTGCAGGTTACGGAAAGAGGCGAGTAGTTACGATTGCAAATACTGACAGTAGATTGCGTTCACGAAAAGGTGGGTCAGTTATTCACCACACAAAACAGGGGACATATTGTATAAATGAAAATAGGCAGAAATGAAATATAGGCAGTGAATAATATTATTATATTGCATAGCTAATGAAAGTGTTTCATTTAGTTGAATCTTCTATTTTCCATAAGCGTTTCAAAGCAATGTCAACAACTATGTTCTCCAGTCGGTACTGTGTGTAGACGGACCTGTTTGGGACGCTGTAAATAATATTCAATACACCAATCCTAAAGGATCATTGCTTAAAGCGACTGCCGACCCCTTTTATCATCCATCGCTGTACACACTAAACCAATGTATAACCAGAGCAATGTTTCAAGTCACTCCCTAAAGAATATTGCCCTTTAAATGGCATTCTGTAAACACGTAAAGATAAATCTGATGTAATGTCCCAACCTATTATCCGTTGAACACCGTCCTGTATTGACTCCACATCAGTTTAGATAGTCTGGAGCGTTTAAAATTCGATTCGGGGCTACGTTAAAGAGGCCGTCCAGTCAAATCCCATTTACGAGCGGAAAAAATCTTCCACTAAGTAAGTGGTAGACTCAGTTGCATTGTACTAGAAACCTGGTCAGCGATACGTTGACGAAATTTAGCCCTGCCGTGGCTCCACTGGCTGGAATCATTAGCAGGAATTTTGCATTCAAAGATGATAATGCCAGACCACATCGGGCCTAAACTGCCACAGCTTATCTCCGACGAGGGGGCATACGGACATTTGACTGGCCCTCTAAGTCCCCAGACCTGTCCCCAACTGAACATCTATGGAATATTCTTTGTCGAAAGGTATACGCCAGGGACCCCGCACGCGTCAACCTGACCCAGCTTGGTACAGCTCTTCAAGGGCAATGGCGGGCAATACCACGGACAACCATCCGGAAATTTATCAACACTATGCCATCGAGCTGTCGTGAATGTGTTGCCCACCATGGTGGACACAGCAGATATTGCACTTCACACCCAAATTTGATTTAGTGAACATTCAGAGCACTTTCACATTCACTGTCATTTCATCAGTTCCCTTATTTGTTGTCGGTAGTATAAATAAAGTGGATGGGGTGGGGTTGTACTATTGCCCCGGACAGTGTAGATATTTCGTAGTCTACAGTTTTGTTTGTAAATGATTTGATAATCTGTCGAAGTCAGGTTGTTGGCATTTTTGAAGAACTGACCACAAGCCATATTTGTCTATTATTTTAAAGAAAATATTGTTCTGCATTTTGTGACCTATCGCCAGTAATGAAACAGCATATTAGTGTCCAGACATTATTTTAAGAGCCATTTGCTTCGAAGATCTATCACATTATGTCTATGTACGCCTTTCCACAAAGTCTGGAGGCAATATTTGAATTATGTTTGAAAGGAAGAAATTGGCTCTAGGTCTTGTGACTATTTCTAACCTAAGTGTAGACAATGTAAACAATGCCTCTGACACGCGTCGTCTCCATTTGATTGGATGAAGCAAGAATAGATAGGCTGGACAGTGTGGTAAATATTGACTTGGCAGACGAATTAGGTTTCGTCTGACTGACTTGGTATAAACCAAGACGACAGTGCAGCTGGACGTCTGTGGATGGACTGTCGGACAGGACATATATCTGAAATGGATTCGACCAATCACATATTATTGTTAGAAAAGGCTACTAGGCTAAACAGTCGCCGAAACACTGTGTTCGCAAAGTTCAGATCATCTCCAAGATATCCGTATCAAATACTAGTAAATCACCGTCGAATAAACAATTCTTGTTTTCTGTTTCAAATCTTTTCAGCCACCATTAAACAATATGTACTTTCTTATGACAGTAGGTTAAGGTACGTGTACGTGTTTGTGAATCATGTAGGAATATAATGAAAACGGCCTTGTGGAAAGGGTGAATTTCAGCCGGTTCAGATACATAACTGAGGTGTCCCCTAACAATTGTCTCAGTACTGAACACGAAGAGGTGAAACGCTAGCTACAAACACTAACTGTCAACCTATGGTCGCAGGACACTGGTTCCCTGGGTGTTCCTTTCAGGAAGCAGCCTTTATCTCCATTTGCTAAGGTTACCTCAATGACTTACGATCACCTTAATGAAAGGAAGCCCTGTACCGTAAACTAAGTTATAGCAAACTCTGTTTATTATATCCATAGTTTGCACTATAGATTGTTATTAGTACGTGGACTAAAATATACAGAAGGGGACGGAACAAAAACACGAAGCAGAAATCAGTTGTCTCTTTCTGTGCTTTCCGTGTGAATCTGAACCTCAAACGATGCCTTTTGTAGACAACAGGATCTTTATACCCAATGAATTTGGGACCGAGGACCGATGACTGGAGTCATTGGGACTAGTGTGTCTCAGCCACTGCACTAGTTTCAATGAAGTTGACCTGACTGACTGGAAGGGAATGTGTCACAGCCACTGTAACGTCCGGAACACCACACTAGTCTCTGTGCTGGACATCTGGCGATCACATTGCGAGCATGTTTTTCCTGAATTACATTGTCACGCCTTTGTCATGTTACATGCACTACAAGCATTAAAATCTGCTAACTGGTTTCCTTTGTAGAACATTTGGCTTTTCAAGCCAAGTGAGAGCATGAAATGATGTTTTGGTAGAGCATGAAATGATGTTACAACATCATGACATCAGTCAGACAAATCTGATTTCCTCTCGCCACGAACTGGATTGATTTACCACAGTTTCATGTTTCAGAACCAGCTCCTATATTCATATAACATGACTAGGGGTTGTGAATACACCACTGTGTATTGGTGGTACTCAGGTGTCTAACCGTAACAAGTATGCATTGTCATGAGCGGCCAGATAGGCTCGTGGTTAAAGTGTTCGCTCGTCACGAACAAGGTCCACTCTCACTCCCCACGTGAGAAAATCCCATGTCTGAAATCCCGTTGCTAGAATACCGCTAAAACACGGGGTGGCCACTAGTGGCTGTCACATTAAAGACGGGAATAGAAACCGCTAAAGGTGGATAGTCAAATCCGATAGTCAAATCCGATTGCATGGTTTTATCTCCCGTTCACCGTTAAGGCAAACGGAAATGATTGTCCATACAGTGCATGGTTATGACGTGCCATTTCTCTCAAATATGAAAATGTACTTCTTGCAAAACTAGAGTAACAGAAACCATTTTGTTTAAAGAAAGGATATTCTTACGAGTGTGTATTTTCTGTATATTTTGTTATTACATGTAATTTATAATGATTTTTGTTGGGGTCACAATGTTTATTGTTTTGAATAATAAATATGGTGGGTCGCATTTCGTATAATAGATCATCCGCATTTTTAAGATTCTCACAGCAGGCTTGTCCGGTAATTATCTGCCCTTGACTTCCTGTTTGTTTACTTCCTGTTTGTTGAGACTGTTTCGAGGGCATTCTACAGTGCTGGCGATGACGTAAGTGCTCGTACTTTCGGGAAACGACTGAAAGTATATATAAAGGCTAGTTGCCGTGTTGAGAGCCACACAGATTGCCACAGATTCACATTCATTCACTGGAGTTACATTGCCAACGATTTGTCCGTCAACGCCTGATCTACTGCTGTCAGACCGCTCACTGTGTTCATTCTGCACGACTGTTTCTCTCTCACACAAAGACTTTGGTGAGTTTTCTTTACTACATATTTTGTGACCCACTGCCTTAGATGTTGTCTCACCTGTATTGTATTTGAAATTGATATTGTTATATTGACTTGTGACTTTGTATATCTTGTTCTCGTTGCTAAATAATAATATTTTAAACTGACTTTGTTCTGTTTTGCTGGTTCACAGGGGATTTCTTACATAGTTTGCCACGGTAATTATAAATTCTTTACCGTAACAAAATTGTCATGTATGGCTATGGTATGACAGAACGATCCATGTAGCCTTGTATCGATCTGATTACCACTTGGAACATATAGGCAAGTCATGTTCGCCTGACACAATGCTGTGAGTGAGTTTAGTTTTACGCGCACTCAGCAATATTCTAGCTATATGGCGGTGCTCTGTAAATGATCGAGTCTGGACCAGACAATCCAGTGATCAACAGCATGAGCATCGATCTGCGGAATTGGGAACCGATGATATGTGTGAACCAAGTCAGTGAGCCTGACCATCCGATCCTGTTAGTCGCTTCTAGCGACAAGCATAGTCGCCTCTTATGGTAAGCACGGGTTGCTGAAGGTCTATTCTACCCCGGGACCTTCACGGGTCAGTGCTATGACATTATACATTTCGGAATTAAATCTGTTTCCTATAATATACATATTTATATTTCAAACTGACTGTATCGTTTGCATTCCATAAGGCTTCGATGACAGCACGTCATCATGACAGCACGACAGCACGCTGTACAGCTCATGTAAAGAGAGGATCGCTGCGCAAATCGAAATTGTGTCACTACGACATTTTCTGACTGAAACTAAACCATTTTAATAACGATATTTAATTAGATGTGTAGACCCAAGAAAAATAAAAGAAATATTGTTACAAGAGTGTGTTTTCTGTAATTTGTATTGTTATTGATAGTTATTGTTGAGCCTCAATGTTTAGAGTTTAGAGTGACAGTTACTATGGGTCACATTTCTTAGCACAGGTAATAGTATTTTAGCGGCACGCCTTTAAGGTAGCGCTTTAGGGTTGCCTCCCTTTAGTCACGATTCTGTATATGAGCATGTATTTTGACTGTTGGTAAACACGAGCTCAAACAAGAAAGTTCTAAGTTAATGGCGATGTGGTGGCACAGTGCTCGAACGTTCAAGAATCTATGACTGTGTAGATAAAACTGGTTGACTCGAAGTTATACTGGAGTTGTGTCATCATTAGGCCTACCAACATCTGTCTTCATCTTCGTCAACACTTGACCTACATTCAAGACCATTCGCTTTGACCCATTACTTTAGATTTGACTCAGTTGCATTGCACTAGAAACCTCTATTGTGAATCGTTGCACTTTGTTATTTGTCTATTCAATGAAATTATTGACTATTTTAGACTTGTCATTGTTACATTTTGTTGGTTTATAGGGGATTTCTCATACACTTTGTCACGGCAAATTATTAAACGTAACCATATCTACACTTTACTGAATGGACTGTGTAAGATGTAACGAATCGTTATGCTCCTATATACTTCAATGACACATATACCGCTCCTGTATGCTCCTATATGTGTATTCGATTCCCCACATGGGTACAATGTGTGAAGCCCATTTTCTGGTGTCCCTCGCCGTGATATTGCTGGAATATTGCTAAAAGGCGGTGTCTCACGCAACAGCTGGCTAAAGCAAGGAAACACACTCCCAAAAGACTCAAGAAAAAACCCAAACGAAGTAGAAAACTGTTGGGAAGCGTGTTAAAGCATGATTTCCTTCTTCCAAGTTAGTTATAGACGAATTGGATTCAGTTTTCAGTACGGTATTCCATGTGCTGATCTCACGTGACTCATCTCGGTCTGCCTTAATTCATCTGTCAATCAGATCTACCTAGTCGATCACTAAATTAGGACTGCATAGAGAACAGGAAATTGTTTAAGTCGGCCGTTACTCCCTCGTGTATCGGATGTTTAAACTACACAAATATCGACCATTGATCGACCGTAATTATTTCTGTACTAGTGTCCGGTTAAGGAGAAGAATTTCTCGTTGCAAGTGCATGACGGATTGGCGCATAATTTAGTTAGAGACCTTTGGTAATCTTTTAAAAATATGATATTGAATATGAAATAATTGAACGTTTTATCGTCGTGTTTTGTTAAGCATTTGCAAAGTATATTTGAAAACGTTTCATAGTATGTAATGAGGTACACTTGAGCGTAGTAACTGAAACCATATAGAACAATGAAAGAGGAAAGGGGGCAGCCTTCATGGCATAAGAATGCACATTCAAGCAGACCGTAGAAAAAACATACAAAATATGTACGTGGATTTATACTCACGCATACCATATATAACATACATACGCGAATATACACTCGCACAGAAAGAAATGTGTATAGAAGAGTATATATATATATATACACACACACACACACACACACACACACACACACACACACACACACAAGAGTATAGTCTTAAAAAGAACATATTCACTCGCACGTTAAACACGATCATACAATCACACATGCTCATCACACAGAAAGATGTGTGTACATCTGAGTCACCACCACTTTCCTGAATGGAAAACTAATTTTATCCTCGTGTTATTCTTAGTCGTTTTGGAACCAACAGACTGAAATTAACTCCCAGCATTCAACATTTCTTTTTATACAACGGGACGGCGCAATCTTCACGTAACAATCGTTAATGTTGAACATATCTTTTCATATAATGGTGCAACTGTCACTTAAAAACCACTACTGCTGGATTTCTAAATGTCAAAGCAAATGTAAGGAGGAAAGAAGATTGAAAATTAGGTACATTTCACCCTGACACTCTGTATGTTTTTGGTTGAGTCAGCTAATGCCGGGCATCTTCTGTAATGTCTGCCACACACATACTGGCTGTGTCTCAACTGGAGACACCTCAATCATCAAAAAAGAAAGAAAAAAAGAAAGAAACCCACAAAGTCAACACAAGGTCGAAGAACCAACTTACAGTAAGCACCAAGGTCAACAGATACAACTGCTAGTTGTACAGTTGTAACGCATTTCATGTTTATGTATTAAGTGTTCTTGCTCTCCTGTACAAGTTGTTTATATGTCTCGCTCATGCGGGTTCCTAACATTATTTGAATCATGACTAGTGTGACAGAGACTAGTGTGACAGTGACTAATGTCACAATGACTAGTGTGACAGTGACTAGTGTGACAGTGACTAGTGTGACAGTGACTAGTGTGACAATGACTAGTGTGACAATGACTAGTGTGACAGTGACTAATGTGACAATGACTAGTGTGACAGTGACTAGTGTGACAGTGACTAATGTGACAGTGACTAGTGTGACAGTGACTAGTGTGAGAAGGTAACGACGTTTTGAACATTACTTCAGGTTTATCACTTCTTGTTAGCTTAATGCGGGAACATTAACTGACTCTAGTCTGAGGTTTAAATCCAAAACACTAAAAGTGGACTGGACTTCTGATTCCTGGCAGTGCTGGACAGTTTGTAATGGACATGTACCTTCCTACGATTGTTCTAGAGATGTCCGTTCCTTTTGTCTTGGACATATGCCTTCCTGTGTTCATAGAAGAGTATACATTGTATCCTTGGATACATACTTCCCCGCCTGCATATCCCTTCCTGTGTTCATAGAAGAGTATACATTGTACCTGTATCCTTGGATACATACTTCCCCGCCTGCATATCCCTTCCTGTGTTCATAGAAGAGTATACATTGTACCTGTATCCTTGGATACATACTTCCCCGCCTGCATATCCCTTCCTGTGTTCATAGAAGAGTATACATTGTACCTGTATCCTTGGATATGCCTTCCTGTTTTCACATCACATTCTTTTCTCTCATCAGGGACGCATTCCTTCTTGCTGTCAAGTTCACGTGTCCATCTGTTCAAGCGGCCGTATCCCTGCACATCTGTCGTGGAAAGGATGTGGATTTAGGGTTGGCAGCAGCACTCCTGGGTTTCACGGAACTGGTTAAAGTGCTTTAGATGTGTCTCTTAGTTTTCTCTTTACATAAACACGCGACAGACCGTGATCTAATCGGAACGCGTATCAAAACTGCGTGTAAGACTCACCCACTCAATGGTGGTCGAGGTGGTGAAGAAAACTAGGCTAAGAGCTTATTCGTTTGTTTCAGGTTTCATTCTTAGCAGGCGTAGAATATATAATGTGACTACTCCAGCGTTGAAAATGATGACATATTGGGAAATGCCACAGCACGCTTCTAAGGATTTCCATAGCTGAGTGAGTGAGTTTAGTTTTACGCCGCACTCAGCAATATTCCAGCTATATGGTGGCGGTCTGTATATAATCGAGTCTGGACAAGACAATCCAGTGATCAACAACATGAGCATCGATCTGTGCAGCTGGAAACCGATGACATGTGTCAACCAAGTCAGCGGGCCTGACCACCCGATTCCGTTAGTCGCCCCTTACGACAAGCATAGTCGTCTATTATGGCAAGCATGGGTTGCTGGAGGTCTATTCCACCCCGGGTAGACCTTCACGGGTCCCATACCTGATATATATATACCTACATATTTGCAAACAGGCACTTCGGTAATAGCTTGTTTATAGATGTGGCATGAGACACGTGGTAAACAGCATTGATCCTGTGACATAATAAAATCCCATTGTTATGCAAGGCATTAACGATGTGTTAACACGTCATCAACACTACTATGTGCCTGGACACTTGTCTGCGGACATCATTCAGAATCTGTTGACTCTGATACCTCATATCATCTTCAGTTCATCAACATGTATCTGCTGAAACGTGGTATTGCTCCGTTGACATGTACGATGTGGTTAACACCCAGCCAACAAGGTAATAAACGTAACAAAGCCAATGCATTAGTAACCAGAGAATAATACAATGTGTACCAGACAAACCGGTGGCTAATAGCATGAGCTCAACTTCTGTGCCCTTTATGCTTACCGAGACAGATGTGAAGCATGTGCTGTACAGAAAATATCAATATGCGTTTACCAACCTCTTGACACAGGCGTTTGGGCTCTGAGTGATAGCAACTAGACACGTCGTTGTTGTAGAAGACTCGAGGCCTATACATATGTAAAGAAACCAGAGGCGTGCATATATATGACACATTTGGGCTGTTCCAGAAGACGCGTGTACAAGTATCTGTACGCATGTCAGAATCAGAATTGTGTTTTACGCTCTGGAAGCGTGCTCTGTTATAGACGCTTGTGTGTACACGACAACCGTACACTAGATTTTGGACACGCGTAACAAATTTTGTACGTGTAGTGTCAATTAAGGCACATGCTGTACACATGAGGGCGTCATGTACATGCTGAAACAACATCGCTCAAACTATTAAATGTTGAAATAGTGCCAAGTGTACAGTTGTCTCCTCGCAGACAATTATCACTGGTAGTGAGAATGTGTTCCTTGTATGAACTCATCACAACACAGAAATGGAGTTACGACTAAAGGCCAAACATGACTGATATGGATTGTGCGAACCCGTCAGCTCTGAAGAATCCACAAAGCCGGCCCGGCATCTCTCATCTTGTCACATTTCTGTCTGAAGTTAAGTACAGACATTATCTTGGCTCAGCGCCACCAGAGGGCGCAATCAGTGTCACATTTCGGATTCAGATTGATTCGGGTGGGAATAATTGTCACACAGAATATGATTATGACCGCGGGAGTCTTTGTTCAACCGGACTTCAAGGATATTAGGTTAGGTAACATGCTGTAGTGCATACCTGCGTCTCCCCACAGGATAGACGAAGATCAAAGGCTATGACATGAGCGTGCAGTTCAGTTCCAGTACTCGCGGGTCACTGTACAACCTAGTGGGGTAACCTAGTGGTTGTAGCTTTAGCTGGTCACACCAAAATCACGGGCTTGATTCCCAGCATGGATACAACGTGTAAAATACATTTTTGGTGTCATCTGCTGTGATATTGCTGGACTAATGTTGAAAACAACGTAAATGAAACCACACTCACTCACTCCTAAACAACGCATAGACTACACTAACGACCGGGGCTACAGCTAGATGAGAAGAAATGCGATAGAATAACGTATGTTCCGTGTTTGTCGGGTTAATGTCTCTGTTTTGAAGAGGATTGACTCTGAAAGTGAAACAAGAATAATTGCTTTGCGAGGATGTATCTACCTGTAGATAATGTATCATGTAATCAAGGTTGCACTCTACAGATAGAGTGTTCGTCTCTGAAGTCAATTAAAATATGTATTATTATGTACAATTCAGTATACCTGAACTGGAAGCTGCACTCACCATCACATATATCTGAACTGGAAACTTTTGTTCCCAAACCAGGCAATCCTGTTGTTTATTGTTAATCAGTTCATGTATTCAATCAGCTCATGTTATACCCCTAGCACCCCTGACAGCACCATTGCACTGATAACGGCCACTACAACGTCTTCACTGTCTCGGGTATCTTTTCACGTTGCTCGGCCTGTTCTGGGAACGTTTGTTTCCCAGCATAATCATTGACCTTACTTTTTCACGTTCTTTCCACATTTGTCAGAGATTGTATTTGTCGATGTCACATGAGGGCAATAGAAGCAATATCAATGCCCACACACACCGCTACGATTCCATTACAAACATATCGACTTATATATGTTAGTACAAAGTCTTTCGTCTTGCTCGGATTTGCGGGAGTTGTCAAATACGTTTACGTCCAAGTTAATGAATTCCTCTCCACTCCTAGAAGAAATCCTCTTCATCCACTCAAGCTGTGGACCATCTTGGTAATACACTATATTATACATCCATTTTATAAGTATAAAACCCAAAAATAATGTCACAGCTATCCATAAACCTCGATTTAAAGGCCACGCTGTTAAATCTGTTAATTGTTAATTTAATTCTGATATTATGAGCTTGATGAATTAGATGTGATTTTCAGATAACAGAGACCTGGGGATGTTGACATTTCCCAAACAAACTTACAACAGGGGAATTGGTCCAAGGTATTTACAATATGGAAACACTCGATTATCCAAGATGGCTACAAGTATATCCTCAGCCTCAGTTGTAATCGAACTCCTCATTTTAGCAATGTTTTCGAGATTCTTGGCAGACAATGTGTGTGCCACATAAATGTGGAATTTCAGGACGGTCGAAAAACTCAGGGATGAACTTCAGACGCATAATATTGGTCCACATGATAAATGTTGACGGTATCCGCTTGGAAGAACTCAAACCAGGACCGACACAATCATCATCAGAGTTAAACTCCCTATATGACGTTTCTCAAGCTTCGTCTGAATTGTACCGAGTTATTGGGAGCCTTGTCTTGCTAAACAGCAATAATACGAGATGCAGTTTCTAAGGAATGAAGACTTTGTTAAATCAGCTATTCTTTTAATCCATGATATATCAGCGTTTGGGGACATTACAATCAGCAGTTGGTGTTCGTCAAGGTGACTTACTCTGAATATATTAGCACTTCATGATAGAATACTTGTGACTGCGACGGTGCCTTGTTGATGAGCAGTAGTTCCCAGTGGTATTGGTTTTAAATAACAGTCGATCTCGCTAAACACCCTTTACGACATGAAGTATTTCTTGTCACCAGTAAGTCATTTTTGAACTGATTTAAAATGATTTCTCATTAAAAGTGTGTTTCTAATTTGCTCAGCAATACATCACAACAGACGTCATAGTCGTGATGTCGAAGGAATCTATACCAAAACATTGGTGCTTCTTGAAAGCGTGTTCCAAGGTGGCACCAGGTTAATTAGTCGTGCTCAGCAGCATTCAAAATGATATTAAATAAGTTGATAAATTTTATTTTTGCTGTGTAATGTTTGTTGTTTGTTTGTGATCTGCAAATAATAGAGGCTGCACCAGACAACAAACACACATATGTTCCTTTCAGCATTTCCAACACGTGTTCAGCATTTCCAACACGTGTTCCAATTTCATGCCCGGTGCCATGCTATTGTTGGAATATTCCTCAAAGTGGCCTGATAAACTCTCCCGGATTCCAATGTGCTGACAAGCGTTACTCAGCGTTACTCAAAGTGACAATACTGACCACCTTAGACATGATACTACAAAGGCACAACGTTCAACGGTTCTCCAATTCTTCCACGTTAACATACTCGCCTTAAAGTAACAAATACACTTACACACTTTACACACTTATAACATTTACACACTTATAACACTTACAACACTTACGCACTTGACCTTCAAAGCGACCTACTGCCCATTGGCCATATTGAGGGACCACGTTTCTTGTCTAGGTCGGGCGAACATCTCGCTATAATGCAGGCTTAATTCGCTGATGTGTTTGTGGCGAGGGTATGTTACTTATATCTGAACATAAAAATAACCTATGGATTTACTGATTACAAGGTGAACTATTTGTGTATGCATCTGGTCTCCGTGGTCTAGACAGTAAATATATCAAGTGGTCAGAAGATCTCAACTGAATACTGCGATTGGAATATTTGTATGGAATAGAAATCAAATCACTACTTATGATACATAGACTGTAACGAATTGAGTTTTGGCCATGGTATTTCACTAATTGGAAGATTTCTTTTCAAGTGTTCAAGGGACAAGGGTTCCCCACTCGTCTGTGGCGCCTCTATTCGCTGTGCAGAGCATCCTTTGAGTCAAGAGCTTTCTCGAAAGACCTTACGTTCTTTAGATCTTGGAATCCAAAATGGGAGTGTATGTATCGTGGGTACTGTTAGAAACATTCTCTATGCCACGTGATCATGAAATAACTAAATATCCCTATTTTGAGCATATGTTCCGGTGGAGTTCATTTGACTGCATTTGTACCTTTGCTTTATGACAATTCAACTGTACCTCACATCAGGTCACATGGTGTACTCCCCGATGAGCAGGGCAGAGGACTGAGGAAATAATACACGTGTTGAGCCATGTCGTAACTTTGTTTTCGTCTTGACATATGTCGGATTCCTTATACATAGCATGGAGAAATTCAGACTGCACGTTTTACCTGACTCATGAGATGTCTGCATCTTTAATGATAACGATAAACTCATGAGTTAACTGAATCTATATGGATACACGCTTCTTGCTAAAAGTTTTCTTATCTAAATAACCAGGGGGAAATCAACCCATTCACTCCACTGTTAAGGTGTCAGTCTGTGGGATCGAGAGGATATTTTGGTAACGGCCTATCACCGTACAGCAAATGGCATCAACAGTTGCACGCACTTGGAGCTTCACCCCTGTCCTGCCCGTTATCCGTGCTCCTATTTACGTCACTCCCGAATGAACATATAGTTAATATAATTACTGTGAAGCCTGGCCAAAACCTCCTAACACTGTTCCAGAGTTGCCGACTCTGCCAATATGTTCATCACACATTAAAACTACCAATGAGAGGAACATGTACGGCTAACCAAGTTCTAACCAACATTAACCACAGGCGAAATTTGTTGCCTGAAATACTTTTACTGTTCTGGCCATTATCAGCACTGGATAACCATTTAGGCCAAACTTTGACGAATGAAATTGAATCTGAAGGAACGTGATGCTTAAACCATAATGCTTGTTATGGCGTGGTGAAGAAACACAGTGAGAAAACAAAGCCAGTGTTTCCAAAGCGATGAATCAATTCAAGACGTTTTAAATTGTTTTGTCGGACACTATTACTTTGTGTGTGATAAATATAGAATGTCAGCTAAGAAATGTTGACTTAAACAATTGCCTGTTCTTTATTCAACCCTGATCTAGTAATCAACCAGGAGGGTCTGACAGATGAATTAAACCAGATCTAAGCGTGTCACCCGAGATCAACACGTGGAATTCCCTACTTTGAACCGGATTCGTTCATTGAATACTGGCGTCACCTCAGTAAGCTTAGAGTCAGCTTTTTCATTTACATCAACCGATCTTTCTAACGTGTGTCTTTTCCACATACCAAGACAGAATTGGAATGTCAAACCTCAAAGCTGGTACTTCTGTTTAAGACTTCTATTCTCTCTTTGTGAGAATTTTAGTCACCAATGAAATCATCATCAATAAAACCATTCGATCCGAAATAACCCAAGACACGTTGGGTCTTTGTCGAGTTACTGGCAGGGTGTTCGCAGGGTGTTCCCCTGGTAAATAGTAGTAGTACAAGAGACAGTTATACTGGAATTAAGACCTTCATAAATCAGCTGGTTTTAACTGAAAGGTAGCTCTTGTTTCAAACGTTTTTGTAAAATTACGGACAGCAATTAATGGTCGTATAATAGGCAGACCCTGTCTGTTGTATAGATATTATTCTAATTTGAAGTTCGATGTTGCAGTGGTGATAACTGATGTCTTTATGCCAGAGGAACAATGGAAAGGCAATACACGTTCATAGGTAAAGCTGACAAATCTTTGACTTCGTGATGCAGTTAACAGATGGTCGATCTAGTCTACAGCCAAATGAAGAGTCGCAGTTAAAGCTGTAAAGTGAAAGCTGTAACTGATAATACAAATGAAAGATCAACCGGGCTTCAGCTGTGGACCATTGCATCAATACAAACAATAATTCGGAAAGACAAACAGTTTGTGTTCCAGACATTTTTGTCTTTTTGACTAAACTGCCAAGGTTGTTTGGGTCCTACCCGGTTACTACTAGGATATCTGTGGCCCAAGTCACTCCAGTGGCTACTGCATTGCACACAACCACCCGATAGTGATACTGACTGTTACACTGTGCCCATCCACCCTTTAGCCCCACTGACGGGTCCACTGAATGTAACCAGACTATATTCCTGCTGACGGTAACATTGTACCTAACTAGCCCTTTGTCCAATTGGTGATCACATTGTATCCATCCGGTCGACGGTCCTACTATCAATGACATTCATAAAATATTTCCAAGGACAGAGACTTCAAAGATGTCAAGTTAACCATGCAGAAGTGCGTTCCTGTGCTGTTAATAAATCTATGACTTTGGGTTCAACTTTCTGATTGACCTGATTATGTGGTAGACGTTACTTCAGCCTTTCCTTCCACAATAAAATGACATGTCGTAATATATATGTTTGTTAACTGTTTATAGATGGGTTAAATAGAGACAGCCATTCAGCTTTGTTTGGAGGGACGTGATTGCAGGGGAGACTGGCAAACAGATCATGAAAACACTGCCACTGCCAAATCAACGAATTTGACTACTTGATCCAGTCATAACTTCTTACGACAAACACGGATTTCTGAGACCTTTTCTAACCCGGAGTCTCGGAACAACAGTTTGATCATGTGTCCTCCAATTTTCCATGCTTGCATTATCAACCATCAATTATTCCAAGTAGTACATCCAAAGTTATAAATGCTGCAGTCAAATATCGGCACCTCCACCATTTGTTTCAGAGAAAACCGAAAGACACAGGACGGATAATGTGAACTGGTATATTCTACTTTGTCAAACAATCCGTCTGTTGTTTGTAATTAGACTGCCCCTCGCAAGGGCCTCATTCATTGTGTCAACCCCAGGCGGCCCTGGCATCACTGGATATACTGTCACACGCAACATTTAAATCTGTCTGGCAATGGATCGCACTCAGTCAATCCAGTCGTTACAGTGTGTGTATCTGTGCTTCTGAGAATCCGCTGTACAACTGGTGTTGAATAGGCGTCTGATGTTGTACAATTGTCAGGATGTCCAGGGCCCGATTTCTCGAAACAAACTTAAGTTTAAACTCAAATCTCAAACTGAGTTTGACAATTTGAAACTGCTGAATTTTATCTCAACTGCATTTTTTAGACTAAAAAAGTCCAAAGAACTAAAGAAATCTGTCCACCAAATTCAGATTGTCTACTATGTTTGAGCTGGATACCAATTTCCTTTCTTTCTGGAAAATGCATGTTCCTGCATTTTCTCAAATTTGAAGTTAAGTTTGTTTCGAGAAATCGGGGTCAGTTCCAATATCAATGTAAATGTTGAGAAGGGGGCAATTTCTGTGGCAACAGACAGCTAAATGGATAACCCTGGCCACTATCCAGAAATAGACTGACATAAGCAAGGGTTAGACAATCGAAATCAGCAATGATCTTTCCTGTAGACATGTGAAACATAACATTTGCTGTTTTTACCTCACTGTGTAGTTATGGCGGGCATTTACAAAACTGCATATCTTTGCCGTAGTCTTCCATGTTAGCACATGAGGGGGAGGAAATCACTATCTGTAGTGTATAACACTTGTACAATGTGCCTTCAAAGCGATCTACTGCCCATTAGCTGTCTTGATCGACGGCCTCTTTTGTTTCGTCCTTCTCTCTGTAATGAAGGCTCAAATTCCTAATTTGTATGGGGCAAGGGGATATTATTCATATCTGAGCATAAAAAGAAATGATGGATTTTCAGATTAGAAGGTGAAATAATCTTGCATGCATGTAAATTGGCATCAGTATACACTGGTCCAGACAGTAACCATATCAACTTGTCAGGTCGTCGTGGTTAGGATGATTGTATGAAATGGAAACCGTTGGGATGTATGGTAGAAATCATATTATTACATATGAGACCTGGATTGAGGGGGTTTTGGTCATGACATTTCACTAATTGATAGATTTCTTTGGAGTATTCAGGGGACGTAGGTTACCTTCTCGTATTCGCTGTGCAGAACATCCTTTGAGCTAAGAGCCTGCTTTAGATTTTGGAATCTAAGTAATCCTAATTATATTGATCTCAATTACAGGATATCCTTTTTCAGTACGCTGATATAATGTTGTTCCAAATACCAGCGTACGTATTGTAGATACTCCTGGAAAAGGTGCATCTTGATATTTTTTTTGAAACAGTTTTATCCCTGTTAATTCCTAAATGTCTAAATACTACTATTTTCACGTGTGACATATGGACCCGTGTTAATATGAACAGCAGACTTGCACATATTCGTGTACACCAGATTCATTTATTGATGCTCACACTCTGGATTTCCTGCTTATTCGGTAACTGAACTGTTAACGTGAATGGATGACAGTTAAAAGCTGGAAGCTGATAGCATTTTCCATTAGCAGTAGCCGTGAGTTGTAGGGAGATAAACGTCAGTTGTTGAGGTCATATTTAAGAATATACAGAAAGAAGAATGGGAATAGCAGCGCCATTTTCATTAATTCACAGAGATCGTACAATTGTGCAATATGAATTCCTTACCCGTGAAAATCCGGGTTGGAATTGGTGTTCAGCAAACCATGTTTGTCCGAAGAGGCGACTACAGGGATCGAGTGGTCAGATTCGTTGACTTGGATGACTCATTTGAGTACGGTGTTTGGTGATCATTTTTCATTCGTACAGCTGGGATATCGCTGAATGTGGTGATAAACAACACACAACTAAATATCGCTTCCTATAGTTTGTAGCATTGTTTCATAACAGTTCAGATGTTTTGTACCATTGTCTTATACCATTATCCATTGTCTTCTAGCAGTGTAAATGGTTTGTACCATTGTTTTATTACGGTTCACTTCTCTTAAACCATTCGATAATAATAGTTCAAATGTTTTTAACAGTTGCTTTCAAGCAGATCGGAAGATTAATGTTGTACATCCGAGCAGTTCATAGACTGAGAAGGCATATCTTGATTAATAGACGTGTTGAGCCATATCATAATATTATTTTCGTTCGTAAGTTAATGAGTTACACGAGACGCGCGTTTCGTATTAAAAGTGCTTTAATCTAAATAACCGGGGGCAATTCAGTTCATTCACAACATTGTTTAGGTGCCAGCCTGTGGGATCGAGAGGATATTTTGATAACGGCCTATCACCCTACAACCAATGTCATCAACAGCAGCATGTACGTGGAGGTTCACCTCTGTCCTGCCCGGAACTATTCGTTTATTCACTTTGATCCAATCTACAGCACTCACGAATGTGATAATGAACGTGTAGTCCCTATAATTACAGCGAAGCCTGGAGATAACCTATTTACACCCATCCAGACTCTGCCACTGTGTTCATCGCACGTTAAAGCTACCAATGAGAGGAACAAAGTTTTCTCCAACCATAACCACAGGCGAAATTTGTTTTGGCCTGAAATGTTTTTACTGCTCTGGTAGTTGTATTGGAGAGACAGTAAGGCCGTAACTGGACCCAAACAGAATTTACTCTGAAGCCATAGTGCTTATAAGTGACGTGATTCTTACAACATGGCGTTTGTTTGGACGTTGTTGAGAAGTACGTTGGGAGAACGGAGCCAGTGTTCACAAGAATATCATTTACAGCGGACTGTGGGAATCAGCGACCTCTAATTAGACGTATGCGATAAGAAATACTTCGGAATCATAAAAAGGAATAGTTGCGATCACTAGTTGTTTCTATGGCGAACGCAGCTCAAAGTTCAATTTGATAAGAGGCGATGGGGTTGCCTAATGATTAAATCGGCCGCTTGTCATGCCGAAGACCAGGGTTCGATTCCCCATATGGGTACAATGTGTGGAGCCTAGCTCGGTGTTCGATTCCCCACATGGGTACAATGTGTGGAGCCTATCTCGGTGTTCGATTCCCCACATGGGTACAATGTGTGGAGCCTATCTCGGTGTTCGATTCCCCACATGGGTACAATGTGTGGAGCCTAGCTCGGTGTTCGATTCCTCACATGGGTACAATGTGTGGAGCCTATCTCGGTGTTCGATTCCCCACATGGGTACAATGTGTGGAGCCTAGCTCGGTGTTCGATTCCCCACATGGGTACAATGTGTGGAGCCTATCTCGGTGTTACTACTGGACTATTGCCAAAAGTTGAGTAAAACCACGCACACCCAATTGTTAGAATGTAAACCTTAATTTTCTGACACTACAAGTACAATTTTCTGACACCGTCACCACTTCAGCATGTCTTTCCATGTTAAGATGACGCGACGTGACATGACGTGAACTGCATTACACAGCGGCGTTTAACCCGACTCACTCACTCACACATCAGATCATTGACCGTTGCAGCAGTTCAAGTGCTATTGCGGCCTTACGTCGTACATAGATATAGCGTCTCATCTTTATCCTCAGCATGAAGCAGTCGCACATCAGAGACTATGCTTCAACAACATCTTAATATGAATTAATCTCATGTCAATAATCTTACTGAAGTATGCCTTCGGATAGTGAACGAATGTAAATAATCTATTGGTTTCTCTCTGCTATAGGTAATATTTTATATGCAAATCAAAAATATCAAACATTATTGCCCTTAAAGGTCACATGCAACCACAAAATTAAACATAATTAAAACATAGTTATCACTTGTTCATGGTATATAAAATCCATTGGTGATTGTGAAAACACAAATAAACAAAATTATAAGCGTATAATCGTAAATCAAAAGTGCAATATTTTGTACTTGGGTTTACCTCCCTCGAAAGAAGCAGCCGCGATACCGAACCCAGTCGGGGCCGGTGGATGTGTAACGACGCCTTGCCATTGGCCACTGGTTAATTTGCCGATACGCTTAGCTGGCTCTTTATTTATGGCTTATAAGCCCGATAGCTGTTAATTTCAAATTGCAAATGGTCAGTAATTGATGATCTGCATTGCACATTGTCATTAACAGACACTCAGTCAGACAAATGGTTGTCAATAAACCAGACATTGAGTTTCCTCTGTTTTCTTTTATGTAACGAGTAGATTATTTACTTGTTTATGACAAGTGCTCACGACCTCATACTCCGGGCAGGCAAACTGTTTCAAGCTCCGCGAACTTACTCACTGCGCATGTGTTATGAGCGCAGCGCAACATAGCTGTTGAAACCACTTTTTCATCCAGCGATGGGGGAAAATTAGTGAATGGTTTGAACTCCCATTTCGCGGGCTTGTTTCGTAGCGTTTTTGCTTTCAACTTTTAAGGTTAAATTGGCACTGTTGATGATTTGTTTCGGTACGTCCATACCGAAACATATCAGAATCCGTTAAGTTGTGTTTTACGTTTCATGTGACCTTTAAGGCTAGTGCAAGAGGTAGTGGAGATCGGTGATCAGAGTTTCAGTGAGTCAATAATCATATACCGCCTTCCTCGTTCCCAAGGTCGATCTGGATACAGATAGGCTCGTTTAACTATAATACTTCGAATTCAGCTTGGTAACTGAACTTGTAATTATAATTAGTCGTCAAGAAGATTGATTTAGTTAACATTAATTATCGTAGGTCATTGGTTAAGAAAATGTTTCCAGATGACTAGTTATAGTGAAGATTCATTTGACCCCAATTTCAGAGGTGGAACAAAATTACAACATTATTCAAGTTAGTAGAGCTGAGGAATTGGTATTTTGATTGGCTTCTTCGCGCTGATGAGGAGGGTATTGTTTTGAGTAATGGTCTGGAAAAGATTTTATTCTCGATGAGGTTAATTTGGTATGCAGTATAATAACATTACTGATATATGTGATTTCCTTGACGATACTAAATATTGGTTAATACTGGGACATACTGTTTACTAATCGTTTTCTCAAAACTAAACTGACGGGGAAAAGAGAATATACACCCATGTGTGATGCGGACACACAATTAACAACCATTGTCATTAGGACGTTTGCAGGCGCCATATAATCTTGAGCTTTTACCTCACCTTTAAATATCGTTTAACCTTATCTGCAAGGTTATGATAGAATGTGATTATACACAAAATATAGCCAGTGAAAAATTGATTACATATATTTTCCAGTGTCTACAGAGTTCTCTTATTTCAAAGTAAACCGACCGGCCACTGGAGCAGGCAACACGGTTAAGAGCCACCTGTTTGAGAAGTGCGGCCGGCCCGACGACTAAGGACCAACACGAACCTTCAACTACGAGCTTTTAACAAAACGGTTTTAATAGGTGCATATCTTCCAAACTATTGATATGAACTTACTTGTAGATGATAAAGAACTGCAAATAATGCAAAGAAACTAAACAAACCGCGTACATGTAAATAGTTACAACATTGTATACCGTTGTACATTTCTGGAAGTGAGTTTCTGGAAGTTTTAGTGTTGAAAAATCCATTAAAGTACACCTCCACTCGCGTACCCACCCATTCTTCACTCAAGTGAGGACAATTCGTCCATGGCTCCCGACAGTCTTCTAGAGAACCGAATACACATGAATCACTGATCTGTCACACTGCGTACTAAAATCAGTCATGCATATTGAAGTACGTGATAAAAGCAAATCACAATCATCATTTCCCTTTAACCCGTGCCAGTTACTGTTAAATCTAAGATATTACCTTCACTGATCCTTGAGTCGATCAGGCTGCTTGTGTCTGATGTTCCCAGCTATCCATAATCGTGAGCTGAAGTAGAGACGGTATCGTTATGCTAGACTAATATACAAGAAGAGTAAGGGCAGAGAAGAGACCTCTGCTGGACTTCATTATTCATCAGAATAGTGTATAATTCCGTCCGATGTTCATGACTAGAAATGTTCATGTAACCCCATATCACTGAAGTGTCCATTACAAATAAGAACTGGAATGTCTGCACAAAATATCCCATTTTTATTTCCTTCTAAAGAGTAAGGGGTCAAATTTTCTGTTTTATTACTGTGGCGGAGAGTCAGTATAACGTCTATTTGGATATTACACTAGTTGTCAGGAATGACGTAGGAGAGTGCCCAAGGCGCATGGAGGGTACGGAACAAATTTGTCATCCAGATTGTGCCACTAGAACATGAGAAAGGAAATATCTCAATTAGTTAAAGGGGCTCTAGCAAGTTTTCCCATTATACAGAATTAAAGATGAATGCAATGTTTGTTGTTATATTTTTGTTTATAAGTACAATTAAGGATACAAAAACCTACCTGAAGTTAAACTGAGTCACAGAACGTGGACTTGATGTTAGAGGCTGAATTCAGAAGTTGAAAAGTTTGTACGCTGGTTGTTTGTCGGCCATATTTGTATCAAGTTTCTAATGAAGCGTCACGCAATAGCGTGACTATTTGACAAAAGAGAATAAAGCTCAATGAGAACACATAAAAAGTCCGCTTGCATTTGTATGATTTAATGTGATTGAACCCCAAAATAGAATATCAAAGCAAGTCATAAGGAACGAAAGTCGCTCGTCAATATCGCGAAATCACTCAAATATAGACGATCCACAATGACTCGGCAAACTTATCTGTTACATACATCGTAGCTACATTCAAACAAACGTGCAGCGTTTTTCATACCCCATGGTAACCGAAAATGACATTTAAGTAAGCGTCTCCTCATCAACTTCTAATCAGGTTGAATATTGTTCAACGTAAAACAATCGTACTATCCACACGTCGATAAAAAGTCTGTTTCAATTTCTTTAATCCAACGTATATACAATATAGTTAGTATACTTTAACGGAGCGCCATAGCTACCGGGAACATCACTACTGGGAAATAACTATATCACATTTTAGCCCATGGCCTAATTTTGAAAATGCATACTCTTTTGATAAAATTGAAAAGAATCAGGATTTTTTAAGCAAACCTTTAACCGGGAAACAGGTCTATATATTCAAAAGTGAACGTTATGAAAATGTAATGTTGCGTAAATATGAAGTTAAATGATAAAGTTCTAATCAATACATAACGCAAAACACAAACTCTTATTAGACTGACTGACATTTAAGACAATGAGAGAGTATTTATTTATTATATTAGACATTTGTATCCAGTTCGCCTTGTTACCAACAAGACATTAACAGCTTGTAACGGGGAAACTGAACTTCGCAAGATAGTGAACCTCGATTTAATTGTGGAATTGGGAATCAACTGGCACACGACTGGTACTGGCCTGGATTGATTTCAATCCCCAAGAAGGAAGCGGATCCACTTCTCTGCTATACTTGAGTGAACGACCGGGGAAACTCATAACTATCTTAAAGTCTGGAATGTTAGTTTTTAAAGTAAACCAAGTCGTGAGGGAAATATAATTTGTTACATAATTCAGTGTGAACCAAATTGCGAACTGCAAATTTTCCCTAAAATACCTAGCCGTCTTGGGAACATTTGTTGCACTGTTCTCTCCATAACTAGTCGTGAGAGAAGCATATATCATATATCCTACATGACCAAGTGACAAAATGTGTTACGTTTTACATGATCTTTGGGGAATACAATTTGCTTCACCGTGCAGTTTCAGTCTGTCATGGATTTAAGTGCCATTCGTTACATGGTTCAGTTCTTAACAAGCCTCGTAAGTGGCGACTGACGGGATCGCGTGGTCAGGCTTGCTAACTTGGTGGACACCTGTCATCGGTTCCCAGCTGCACAGATCATGCTGTTGATTACTGGATTGTCTGGTCCAGACTCGATTATTTACAGACCGTCTCCATATAGCTGGAATATTGCTGAGTGCGGCGTAAAACTAAACTCACTCACTCACTCACTCACACTTTGTTTCATTGCACCATGTCGTGAGGGAATTACAATGCATTACGAGATCCAGCGTTTAACTGCTTACGAGAGATATATGGAATTTGTTTCGTCGTGCAACTTCAAGAGGAAATACGATTTTGTTACATCATAATACATTTTTGAAGATATAGAAAATTCCCTATACCATATCATAATCATACAAGAAATTCTTCCATCAGCATGTCTAAAATTTCTCATGGAGAAACAGTATCTGAGGACAACGATATACCCCAGGCCTAAATGTCACAGAACGGGTGTTTAATCAGCGCGCTCATGAATACTTTCGTCTTAAAACAAGCCTCAATATGATTTGATTTAGTCGCAATAAAAGGAAATAATCTCATAATACGCAATTGCAGATATGTATCTTAGATGTCTATAAAAGTAATTAAATTTCCAGTATTTGGCAGCAATTAACGAATATGGTAGGGATTAAGTGGTTTCAAATATATTTCTTCAACCAATCTGCTTTACCCACGAAAACTCATCGACAGGTTGCTTTGAACATGTCTTTGCAGAAATGACTGATGGGTCACACAAGATCAATTTAACAACATGTCTGTAAACTTTCCAATGCAAAGAGAAAACAGCCGGTATTCATCCTTCTGCCTTTGGTTAAACCTTTACTCTCCAAATCAAGTGAATCTATCGGAGATACAAAAACCATCTCAAGGTTTCATCCAGCAGCTATTGAAACACAGTAACAGCGGCCGAGTCTGGGCCCCGTTTCACAAAGCTCTCGTAAGCCTAAGATCTCGTAACTTTTCTCGTAACATTCGTACCTCCTATACTGTAACATAGGAAGCAGGAATGCTACGAGAAAAGTTACGAGACCTTAGGCTTACGAGAGCTTTGTGATAGGGGCCCCTGGATGGTATATTCGTTTCTCCTACCTAGTATTCACATTCTGACAGATTATGGAATGTGAATAAAACCAGAATCTGAAAATCTACAAGAACTAATCTAGACCTTAATCTCTGGACATATACCTGCAGGACAGAAACAAAACAATTCATTTAAATCGAAAATGCCCCAGTGAAATGGGAGATTCCTGAATCTTGGGGAAATCTATAAACTTACTATAGGGTCTGGGTTAGTCTGGCTCACAGTCCTTGAACCAGATTATTTGCTCTTTAACCTAGCCCTCTCTGCAGGGGTAAAGCCTTAAATGAAGCAAGTCTAGATTTCCTCAGGTTCACGCTCTGAATCTCAGGTCAGAGAGGCTCCATTTCAATTTAAGTTGGTTTGTTTGTTACTGTCAAACATATATATATGTTCAGAGACTAAGTGTTAAGATGGGGGAACGGAAAGGACAAACATTATGGCTCAGTGATTGTAGGGCAGTTATTATGTAACTATGGGTTCAAAGATGTTCCAACCACCGCTTAATTTGACTCTGTCAGCTGACAACCCTCTGAGACATGAAAGAACATGACACAAGATGCCTGCAAGCTGATTTGACGCGTAATTGCTACCCTGCCGTCTCTCCGATGCTCCGTGAACGCTGTTGGACAGTCGCGTGTTGTCACAGCAGCTGCTCTCTCCTGGGAGACATTGAGGGGACATCACCTTCGAGAACCCTCCGCACACCTCGGAAATATCCTTTTTCAAGATAGTATGCGATCACTTTTTATATCATTAATAAGCTTCATCAGTTTTTCAGTTCATGTTAAGGAGACTAATTTTGTGAACATTCTTTTTGAATTTTTAGAACGCCACGATCTTTTTTCTTTTCAGTTATTTTCAGTTATTTCCTAGCTGCTGATTCTTTCAAACTACTCAGTAAAAAAGAACCGTTTGATTATGCATAATGAACGAATGACACATTACCAGTGTGTTTCCACTCTATCCAATTGGACCTCCCTTAACTAGAGGCGACAAACGTTGCCCAAAGAACTAAGCTATCCTGAATATGCACAGTTGTGTTCTATAATCATGTACGTTCCACGCTGGTTGTTGATCTCGAGGACTGAAGACGTTGTAACGTAACAACGATGCTATTGAAACCTAATTTTCAAAATCTGAATTGTAATGAAGCAATCAGCATTTTTCACAAACTATAAGTGCCCTACAAAACTCTGCCACAATGGATGTTTTATGCAATCATTAGGCAAATTTAAGAATCTATAGATGACCAGCTACAACCATCAATCTATTTCACAAAGTGTACATATAATGCTACAACCGACATTTTGTAACTTACTGCAGGTCTTCACAAACGACAGACACTCCCTTGAAATAGACAAGCGTTTTACATAAACGTTTACAAACATAAAAGGTACATTAACCAGGTTAATTAAATCTACAACAAAAAAACATTACTTATGTCTCATAATCACTCTCAGCTCCGATTATCCAAACACGACAAATCTCCTTCCAGTAATGTAAAACGACATACCTGTAGCTAATAAAGCTTTCGTTCTCGTCCAATCGATGAGAACAACAGACAATTACGGTGAATGTGCAGCACACAACACCACCATTTACACGTGCATTGTAATTCCAAGGCAGCTTATTGGAGCTCTCATGCTGATGGGTTCACTAACACCTGTCATCACACACGTGTTGGTCCCTTAACCCATACAAACACTTCCCTGCCCAACACGGCTGTCATCAATGCCTAAGGATCCCTGCAGGCGACAAAATAAGACGTGATGGTCGGTGGAACATGGAAAGGCAATTTAACTAGTATCTTCCCGTCTGCCTCAATTTGGGCGAGGACGGTAATCCGTCTTGTTGTGTTCGGGCTAATTACAGCAGGAATGGACTCTCTGGGGGTCCGTCAGGATGCAGAAAAGTCTTGGACTTGACACATCCAGCATGAGAAGACGTCTGATCAGAAGTGGTCTCAAGTGAATAACGCCTAACGCCACACTCAGCAATATGAAAGTGCTATGTCATAGAAAGTATTATAAAAGTAATGTAGTCGGGTGTGAAACATGCAGTTAAAGAAATGACATTTTAATCATCTCTTTACCCCGGTCTCTATAATAAACTGGAATTGGAGTGGACTTGCTAGTTCGACACACGTTCCTCCATAGTGGACGCGTACCCACTTCTTAAACCAACACGTGGGTCGGTCGCCGTGACAAGCGCCGTGACAAGCGCCGTGACACTAGCGCCGTGACTGACACTGTCACTACACAAGCACGCCCATACTATCAACCACTGGTTTGTCTGGGTTAGAATGGAATACGTACATAACGCTGTCATGTAGTTAGGTTAGTTCTGACCGTCGTGTCAATATCTGATCATTACAAAACTCTTAATACACCTATTGTGTTTAGTACCAACAACATAATTGACTTAACATCAAGGTAAATGTAAGAAATAACGAACTCAGATAAAACGGTTGACACTCTGTTTGTAAACTATTCACTGAAAAAAGAAACGTTAGCCAGTGCAAGGAGGAATTTTCGTGAAAACACTATTGCAAAAGAACAGATTCACTTCAACAACAAAAATTGGCAATTAGATAATTTCGTTATGTTTGGAATATGCTTGCTTGTGGGAAATACAAACGAAACTACCAAATTTACAAACAAACAAAAACATAACTTTGTAGATGGGTTAAATGAGTCTCACAATCAACTTTCTTTGAGAACGCATCAAAGCAAGTGACGCTTGGAAACAGATCATCAAATCACTCCCACTACCAAATCAACGAATCCGACCATTAGATCACGTTATAACTCCGTACGACAAACACGTGTTGCTGAGACCAGTTCTATCCCAGAGTCTCGGAACAGCAGCTAATCCTCTGTCCTTCAGTTTTCTCACAATCCCTATATTTGAATTATCACCACCAACCTCAGTTATGACAAGTAGTTCATTACACCATTACACCCTGTTACGGTTAGGAATTTACCGTGACAAACGATGTAAAAAATCCCCTTGTGAACTAGCAAAAAAGAACATAAACGCTCAAATTCTGTATTATTATTATGCAATGGGAGCAAAGTATGCAAAGCCATAAGTCGATTTCACAGTGCTGATTACAAATTCAATACAGGTGAGACAAAATCTAAGTCAATGGGTCACAAAAATATAATATATCAAACTCACCAAAGTCTCAGTACGAGAGGTAATCAACTATGCAGAATGTCAACACAGCGATCGGTTTCACAGCAGATTATGTAGGTCAGGCGTTGACGGGTTTTGATGATCAAGCGTGTCAGTGATGTAACTCCAGCAAATATGAATGAGTGTCGCCCCTCCGCACGGCAACCAGCCTCTATATGACTCTATAAGTCATTTCCCGAAAGTTCGGGCACAAACGAACATCGTCAACACTGTGGAATGCCCTAGAATAAGTCTCCTGGAAGTAAACACATCGAAAACTGGGAGCAGATAAATTCCGGAAAACCAGAATCCTAAAAGTGTTGATTGGCTATTAATACGAAATCATAACCCATCATAATAATTATTACTTAATTAATAACAAAATATACAGAAAATACACACTCGTAATAAACCATAGTTATTAACGTAAAGGCTGTAATCACAGAACGGAACCTCATTTGTTTCAGAGGAAACTGACAGTTACATATGGCACCAGACAGATCGGATAATGTGAACTGGTATATTCTGGTTCGTCAAACAGTCCGTCTGTTGCTTTGTAAATACATATCCCCTCACTAGGATCTCAGTCGTTGTGCAATCCGTGTCAACCCACCAGATTGCATTGGCACCACTGGATTTATCGTCACACGCTACATTTAAATGTGTCTAGCCATGGATGCGGCAATCACAGCGTATGTATCTGTGCTTCTGAGAATCTGCTCAAGTACTGGAGTTGAATGGACGTCCGACGTTGTACAGTTGTCAGGAGGTCCAGTCCCAGTATCAATGTAAATGTAGAAAAGGGAGAAATTCCCATCGCTGTAGACAGCTAATGGAATATAATGGCCACTCTCAAAAACATGCTGCCAGAAATAGACTGACATTATCAATTTTGGAGACAATCGAAATTACTTGTGAACTTTAGTGGACTATTGTGAAACTGACGTTTGTCTTTCTACCTCACTGTGTAGTTATGGCGGGCATTTACATAGGTAAGAATCTTTGCTTCAAGCACAGGTAGGCCAAAAGAAAGTACTATCTATACTGTAACGCATTTGGACGCTGTACCATAAAAGTGAACTACTGCCCATTGGCTAGACCTCTTCTTTCTATAGTGCAGGTTTAATTCCCTAATGTGTATGGCGCCAGGGTATGGTATCACATACACCATTACAGCATCACATATGAGACCTGGACTGAGGGGAGTTTATTATGTAACATGTACCATTGGCTGCCAACATTCCAAAAGGTTTCCACCACTGGTTCATGCGTTTAGTACCGTTGTGCTATATGAATTCGTTATCTGTGAGGATTAGAATTAGTGTTCAGGAACCAACGAATAAGAGACAGCTAACGGAATCGGGTGGATTGACTTGTTTGACACGTGTCATGATATCCAATAGCATACGGTGTTTCGTGATTGGTGTACATTCGTACAGCTTGAATGTAACTGACTGTGACTGTAAACAACAAATAACCCAGTTTCAATTCCTATAATCTGTACCATTGTTTTATAACAGTTTGTGTGTTTTGTACCAATCAATAATAGCTGTTAATTCAGGAAATTGTACTGAGAAGGAGTGAACTGATCAACAGACGCGTTAAGCCATGTCATAACATTGCTTTCGTCAGATGTCAGATATAGAATATCAGCGACAGAGTCCTTATATATGTACCTTGGGAGGATCCAGTATTTGCACTTGTACCTGACACCTGACATGACTGCCTCCAAACGATAACGGTAAGCCCAAGAGTTAACAGCAACTTTGTTCAGGTTTCAGCTGTTGGATTTCGAGAGGATATTTTCATAACCGATATCAATAGATGTTCACGGATTAAGGTTTAGATGAGTTCTTGCATTTTTTTCAGATTCTGGTTTTACTCAAAAGCTATACACTGTCAGAGCGTGAATAGAGTGTGAATACTGGGAACAAGAAACGGACATACTATCCTGACCTTGCCTCTGTGTGTCAATAGCTGCGGGATGAAACCTTAAGATCGTTCATTATCTCGATTTGGAGGGAGAGTAAAGTGTTAACCCTTGGATACTGGTTGTTTTTCTTTGCATTGGAAACTTACAGTTTTGTTATATTTGATCTTCTAAATCTATTGTATTTCATTTCAAGTTGTGTGTCCAGGCAGAGTAATGGCACGCATTGGAATTTACATCGTCCAGTCAGTCCAAACATGTACACACAAACGAGGGTATACATTTACAAATAAACAGAGGCACAGCTACATCAGTATTACTGGAGTAGACATATTAGTTTGAGTAGGTCAAACTGTATATGTGCGAAATTAAAAAGTCAAAGTATCGTATTTAAATGTTGCCATTTCTTAGCAAAACATCTTCGTTTGTTATTTTTCATTGCAATATACCTTTCGATATAGAATGAGTTCTTAAGTAATTTGGGAAATTCTGCAAAGAATATATCCTGCTGTTTAAGACTGGAAGTATAGATTGTTCTTTATGCAAGTAGTGAGATTTGATTTACTACATAGTTAACTGAGGGCAGCCCAAACATGATAATAAATTAAGATAGTTTCATATTGGTTTGGGGTTTGACTGTCATTAAGGAATTCCTCCACATTAAGCAAAAAGTTCTAAACAATTTGACATTCAAAGGAGACATGTGGTATATCTTCTGGGGCAGTTTTACAAAATGTACATGTACCATCATCAACTAACTTCATTTTGAATAATTGTTTTTTTGTAGAAACTATCTTGTACTGGAAGTGTTAGAGCTTTCAGTCATTTGTACGTTTATATAATAGTTACAACACCCAAATACATCATTCCAGTCAATTTCGTGCCGGAACACAGTGTTCCAGTATTCTAGGGACTTGGGTGTGAAGTCATTCTTAATTAGTTATAGAATATCCTTGCGCCTTTAGCATTACAGATAATAAAAGTATATATTATGTGGTTGATCGAATTTACGTTTTGTGTTTCTCACCTGATATCTCCAGTTATTTGGAATGTTGTATAGCAAGTGCTGACATTCTCAGAAATTTCCATGTAATTTGTTATCTCTGTTTTAAATTTTCAAGCTTAAAAAGCCATTTTCATTACAGATACATTTCATACTGTTTTTTACCACGACTAAACCAGTTTTTAAAATAAAATATGATAATTTAAAGAAATGATTCAAAGTCAAGATCTGGTCTGCCTTCTTTCCCTCAATAGTAATTTTCCTATAGAATTTCCTCCACGTAGATAAAACGTCTTTCCAATAAGGATTATCATGATCAGATAAACAGTCAAGAGCGTTAGAACCAAGTGGGAATAGATGAAAAACAGGAACGATCTTTATCGATTCCTTATTTTTGTTTGTATAGTTGTTTTGTTTATATAGCAATCATTCTTTGACCTCCAAATTCATAATTTTTTAAAATTTGATCTTGTCTGAACCATCAATAATTTCCGCAAAACTCTGTACAAAGTAACCCGTGGCTGGATTATTGGTCGTAAAGATAGATTGGTTGAAAGACATATATTTGCAATAACTTAACCCCTGCCATATATTGGAAACTTAATGACTTTTACAGGCGTCTAAGGCTCCCATCTGCCTTTGTGTCTTATTGTGAGATTACTTCTTAAATGTTAAATCAAAAAGTCTCACACCAAATCATGTTGAGTCTTTTTTTTTAAAAGGAAAGCATTCGTGGGAGTTCCCGAGCCGCTGACTAAACACCTGTTCTGTAAAATTTAGGTGACAGGTATAGCTGCCTCCAGATACTATTTCTTCATAACGAAGTTTACGAAACCTGATGGAATAATGTCCTGTTTGCCTATGATATGGTAAGGAAGTCTCAATGTTTCCAAAAGAGTATAATTTCTACGATATCGACATGCTTTGCCTCGAAGAACAATGAAACAAATGATATTTCACCGAAGACGTAGTATGATGATGTAACTAAGCTCCTCATCAAATGTTGAACACTGTCTCACGTGACAAATCGTAGTTCCTCATTGGCGTACCAAAACTTTACTATATAACATACTTTTATTTCTCTCGTGAACATTTTTATGCTTGATCACATAACTCATTGTAACAGAACAGTGAAACAAAATGTTTGTCCGCCGCTAGATCATGTAGCATATTTCGTTTTCCTCGCAACTTTTTAAACAAAAGTATTTGAAACAAGCTGGGTCATACACCGAATCTGCCATCACGGCTTGTCATGAGTAGGATCATCACACAAATGACATTCCTGCCCTTGGTAGACTGACGTTGCACGATGTAAGAAATTGGTCTTGTGTCACTTGATCTTGTAGTATATGACACTTCCAAGACGACTAGTTGTACAGCGAACAGTGCAACAGATGTTTCCCTCAGGTCTACTTACAATTAGAAAATTTAGCAAATTACATTTCCCTCGCAATTTGGTACACACTGAATTATTTAACATTGTTTGGCTAAAAAAACTGACATTCCAGATATTAGGACAGAAATATGTTACGAGTTCGGTCACTCAAGTATAGCAGAGAAGCGTTCCGTTTCCCTCTTGGGGACTGAAATCAATCCAGGCCCATATCAGTCGTGTGCCAATTGATTCCCAATTCCACAACTGAATCGAGTTTCGCATTTTTTCCGAGGCCCAATTTCCTCGTTACATGTTCCTAATGGCTTGTTGGTAACACCTCTGATCCTTCCAGTCCCCATCAATCGCCACAAGAGCCTCTCAGAAGCCATCATACTTCAATAGGTGCAACATTGTTAACGATCTCGTTGATGGGCTACACTGCACTGGGACTTTGTCCGGCAGTCACGTGACCATTGACCATGATTACGCCAAAGAAAAGGTCAAGGCCCCTGATGAATTGAAGGTCAGGTTTGAGGCATTTGAGTGTGTTTGTCTTATTGAATTTAGCAACTTTCTGATTTTATTTTCTGGGATTTGTTTCCCAAACTCACGCATGTAACTATCTTTCTCCTCGTGGCTTTTTCGTATTTAAAGACACACTGCATTCTGACATCCTGGCGTTACCATTCTTGAAACCGTCAATGATGGTCTTAGACTACTTACAATAGGTTTACAATGAAATCTGATGTTACGATAGTCTAACGTTGTCATACGGAACGTATGACAGATAAGTGTGGCAGGAACGATTATTTTTCGCTGACGGATGGTAGCTGCCATAATCTTACCAAGACGTATGGTATTTGCAAAAGAGGTATGTATGTAGTTAGTACTGTTACTCTTACGTACTGTACCGCAGCTTTTCTTACGTTGTCGTGCGGATGTTACAATACTTTTACGTTGAAGTTTGTAGTTACGACAGTCTTTCGTTGACTCATTGTACTTGTGAATAGTTAAAACGTTGTAGTTTAGGGCTTAGTTGAAGTATGCTAGTTGTATTGGACGCACGTGGCATCATGGAAGTTGCAACAGTTTTATACCGACGTATGGTTATGACAATATTTTTATGCTGAATAATACTCAAACTGAGTAGGAGTTGTTGAAGTGACAATTCAGTTACCATAGTTGATGAAACACGCTGCACGTTTGTTTAAATGTGGCTATAATACATGCAACAGATATGGTTGCCACACGCTATTCTGGTTCGTCTATGTTTGAGTAATTTCGCAATATTGATGAGTGACTTTCGCTCCTTATGACTTGCTTTGATATTCTGTTTCGAGGTTTAATCATATCAAAACATACACATGCAAGAGGATTTGTTGATGTGCTCACTTTGAGCTTTATTTCCCCCTTTTCAAATATTCACGCAATTGCGTGACGCCATATTAAAGGCATGATACAAACATGGCCGACAGATATCCGGTGTACCAACTTTCAAACTTCTAAACTCAAACGTTCTGTGACACATTTATGTTCTTTCCACTAAAGTTTTGTATCCTCAATTTTACGTTATAAACAGAAACATATAACCACAAATATTGCATTCATTTCTAATTCTGTTCAGTGAGAAAAGTCACCAGAGTCCCTTTAAGCAAACTGAGATATTTCCTTTCTCATGTTCCAGTGGCACTATCTGGATGACTAATTCGTTCCCTACCCTCCACGTGCCTTGGGCACTCTCCTACGTCATTCTTGACAACTAGTGTAATATCCAAATGGACGCTATATTGACTTTTCTTCCACAGTAATAAAAACAGCATGTCATCACATGCGCTTTAGGCGGAAATAAAAATGTGGTATTTTCTGTAGACACTTAAACATTTATAATGGACTCTTCAGTGATGTTGAGTTATATTAACATTTCTAGTTCAACATCCGACTGAATCATACACCGTTTTAATGAATAATGAAGACTATCGGAGGTCTCTTCGCTGCGCTTACTCTTACGGTATGATATTAGTGTAGAATACCAATACCGTCTCAAGTTTAGCTCTTGGATGTGGGTCGCTGGGCACATCAGACCGACAGTGAAATCAATAAAACTGCTATGTTAGAATAACAGTAACTGGCACGGGAACTGATGATTGTGATTTGTTTTTATCACGTACTTTAACATGCATGACTGTATTTTAGTAGGCTGTGTGACTAACCAGTGATTCACGTACTCTGTTCTGTGGATGATTGTCAGGAAAAATGGACGAATTATTCTCAGTTGAGGGAAGAATGAGTGTGTGACCGAGTGCGGTTGTATTTTTATGGGTTTTCCATCACTACAACTTCCGGAAACACCAAAAATGTTCTAAAAACATACATTGTTACGGTTAATAATTTGCTGTGACAAAAGGTGTGAGAAATCCACTATGGGCCAGCAAAATACAACACAGACAGGTCTAAAATATTCAATAATATGTATTAAGCAAAGATATAGTAAGATACAGCCATTCACAGTAGAATTTTCTAGTACAATGTAACTGAGTCATGTAACTGAAAATTAATGGGTCACAAACATAATATCAACTCACCAAAGTCTTGTTTTTCAGAGAAACAGTTCTACCACATGTTTCACAGCGAGCGAAGTGTACGTCAAGTGTTGACAAAGAGGCAGACAAATGACACAACGCCAGTATAAGTCCGAGTGTAAATCCGTGTGTGTGTCTCCTGTCAACACCCTTTACTTACACAATCACAGATTCTTGAACGTTTGAGCACTGTGCTACCACATCGCCAATTACTTAGAACGTTCTCGTTCGGGCTCGTGTTCAAAAACACATACTCACATACAGAGGAGTTCTTAAAGGGAGGCAACTCTGAAGCACTATTTTAAAAGGCGTGCCGCTAGAATACTATTTCCCATGGTACGAAATGTGACCCTTAATAACTATCACTCAAGACCCTAAACATTAATCAATAACAATACAAATTACAGAAAATACGCTCTCGTAACAACATCTACCACAATATCTACCCATGTGAGAAGTCAAACCCGGGCACGTGCCCATTCTCCCTCGAAATGAGTGAATGAAGATGTATTTAGATGTTTGTTAAGTCCTCTATGAACGGTATACACAGTTGTAACTGTTTACATGGTTGGTTTAGTTTGTTTGTATAATGTGCAGTTCTTTAGCATCTTCAAATACCTTTCATACCACAAGTGTTTGGAAGTCCTATTACAGCTATTGTGGTTAAAAAGCATGTAGTTGGATCTCGGGGACTTTTGGTTCGAGCGACTCAGAGCGGCGTGGCCTCGACTCCCGGCAACACATCTCAAAAATGTTGCTCTCTTCTGAGCGGCCTGTTCGAGCGACCGGCCGGTTTACTAAAAAAACCAAACTTGTAGACTGTAGAGAATATATACATGGTCAAAACTGTTTTAAAAGTCCCGAATAAACCACTACTTGTTATCATATAAAAAAGTCATGAATAACGAATTCTCTAAAACGAACTTTCCGGCTATAGCGAACTGATCTGCAATCCCCGCGCGTCCCAGGTAACACTAATTAACGGTGTAAATAACGAACTGAGCGAATTCAATCAGTGTCATTGCCAGTTAGCGATGATCACTTTGAAATCCTCGACAGTTCCAGTTAACACTAATTAATGGTGTGAATAGTCAATTGAGCAAATTCAATCAATGTCAATTAGCGGCGGTCACTTTGAAATCTGACCAACAAGTAGCTATAGTTTCTTGATTGTTTATGTTTTGTCAGCATCACACATGGGTGTATATTCTCAGTTTAGTTTTGTGAAAACGATTAATAACGTTTGTTCGAGTATTAACCAATATTTAGTATCGTCAAGGAAATCATATATATCAGTAATGTTATTATACTGCATACCAAATTAACCTCATCGAGAATAAAGTCTTCCCTAGACCATTACACAAAACAATACCCTCCTCATCAGCGCGAAGAAGCCATTCAAAATACCAATTCCTCAGCTCTACTCATTTAAATAATGTCGGAACTTTGTTCCGCCACTGAAATTGGGGTCAAATGAATCTTCACTATTGACAGTCATTTTGGAAACATTTTCTTAACGAATGACCTACGATAATTAATGTTAACTAAATCAATCTTCTTGACGACTAATTATAATTACAAGATCAGTTACCAAGTAGCATTCGAAGCATGACAGTTAAATGAGCCTATCTGTATCCAGATCGACCTTGGGAACGAGGAAGGCGGTATGTGATTATTGACTCACTGAAAATCTGTTCACCGATCCCCACTACCTCTTGTACGAGCGTACTTGCCTTAAGGGCAATAACAAGTGTTAGTTTTGATTTGCAGATAAAATATTACTTCGAAACAGGGAGAGAAATCAATAGATTATTTACATTCCTTCACTATCCGAAGCTGTAGTTCAACCTGAGTCAAATGTTATCGCATACGCCCATCTACTTGTTGTTGATTTCCTCATCACACACCAAGTCCCATACGTCTTCACAGCATCTAGATTAGCGTATAGGTATTCACACAGTCCACTGTAAAGTATTGTTCATGAACGTCCTAACAAACGCCACGTCACTTATAAGCATTATGGCTGCAGAGTAAATTCTATTTTGGTCAAATTACGGCCTTACTGGTTTTCCATACAAGCACGTTGATTATGGCCAGACCAGTAAAAGCATTTCAGACTGAAATAAATTTCGCTTGTGGTTAATGTTGGAGAAAACTTGGTTAGCAGTACGTGTTCCTCTCATTGGTAGTTTTAACGTGTGATGAACACAGTGGCAAGGACAACAACTCTGGAACGGTGTAAGGAGGTTATGGCCAGGCTTAACTGTGATTACAGGGACTATACGTTCATTATCACATTCGGGAGTGTTGTAGATTGGATCAAAGTGAATAAACGGATAGTTACGGGCAGGACAGAGGTGAACCTCCACGTACATGCTGCTGTTGATTCCATTGGCTGTAGGTTGATAGGCCGTTATCAAAATGTCCTCTCGATCAACCAGACTGGCACCTAAACAAAGTACTGAATGGGTTGAATTCCCTCTGGTCATTTAGATAAGAAAAGTGTTAGTACGAGGCATGTATCCATATAGATTCAGTTGAGATAGAGATAGGTATCGTTATCGTTAAAGAGCAGTCCCGGCAGGTGAGGTGTCAGGTAAAAAGTGGAAAGACTGAACCTTCGCATGCTATATAAAGGGATTCTGTTGCTGATTGTGCACATCTGACATATGTCAAAACCAAAATACAATTATGACATGGCGTAACACGTCTATTAATCAATGCATGCCTTCTCAGCATCTGCACTGCTCGTGTGAACGGCTACGGGTACAACACCAATCTACTGATTTCCTTGAAAGTAATAGATAAAAACATTTGATCTGGTGTTAAAGAATGGTACAAAAGAAGTGAACCATAACAAAACAATGGCATATACCATTAAACCACATGAACTGTTATAAAACAATGTTGCAATCTATAGGAAGTGATAATGGTTGTTTGTTGTTTACCACAACATTTAGCGATATTCCAGCTGTACGAATGAACAATGATCAGCAAACACCGTACTCAAGTGGGATTTAACATCTGATATGTGTCAACCAAGTCAGTGAGTCTGACCACCCAATCCACTTAGTCGCCCCGTCAGAGAAGCCCGGGTTGCTGAGCACTAATTCTAACCCGGATCTTCATAGGTAAGGATTTCATATAGCACACTGGTACGATCTGTATGAATTACTGAAAACCAGCGCTGGAAACCTGTTGGAATGTTAGCAGCCAATGGTACATATTACATAATAACATGTTTCGAATCTGTTATACAAAACTTCTGAGTTTACTTAAGCCAAAGGTATAAATTATGTTGATGGAAATCCAACTACCGAGTTGTTGGAAGCCAGTGGTGCAAACCATATGAACTGCAGACAGCCGGTGACACAAATTCAGCGTCTGCACATAACTGGCACGAATACTGTGAACTATGGTCCAAAACAAGTTCCTAAACGCCCAGTGGAAGCACATCCTGGTCCAGGGGTTCTGCTTACCCCCATTCCTCTGTCTTTGTGTTCCTAAATATGACCTCAACAACTGACGTTTATCTCCCTGCATCTCACGGCTACTACTAATAAGAAATGCTACCGAGTTCCAGTTCTTCATTGTCTTCCATTCTAGTTAATAGTTCAGTTACCAAATCAGCCCCAAACCTATGAGCATCAACAAGTTATCAAATAGTGATGGCCTGGTGTTCCTGACTACGTGTAAACTACCGTGCCACAAACACATTTGCAGGCAAGTCTGCTGTTCATATGAACACGGGAACATATATCATAAGTGAAAATAGTGATATTTAGACATTTCGAAATCAACTGGAATAGAGAACTGTTTCATTACATCTCATGATGCATCTTTTCCAGGAGCATCTACACAGTGTTCCCAGAAATTTTTTTTTCTAATGATGCTAAGATTGGAAAAAGGGCTTTCACTATGCACTAAGCATACTAAATAAGGGAGACAACTCTTGAAGGCTTAGAAGGCAGCTCATTACGTCAAGAGTTATCTCCCTTGTCTGAGCAGACGGCTTCCTGTGTTGACATGGCAGAATTTACAGCAAGAGAGAAAAGAAAGCTCATTCTAGATGATTTTGAAAGGGGTGAGGCTGATGCTAAAGTGTTAGCTTGTAGACATGGTATTCCTCTGTCTACAGTATACAGAACTTTGAAGAATATTCAAACAGGAACCGGGATAGAGCACAAAGCAGGGGCAGGTCGGCCTAGGAAATTCAGTGTTGTGGATCGCCGAAGACTTGGGCAGATTGTGAGCAGGGGCAAATTGAAAAGTGTTGAGAACATCAGAAATGAAATGATTAGCAGAGGAAGTCCTCAGGTATGCAATGAAACAGTTTACGCAGGAATTACAGAGACTTAATTGGGTGAAAAAACGTGGAATTCCCTCGCCGTTGATGAAAGATGCACAAAAGGAAAAACGTTTAAACTGGTGTCGGGCTCATGAAAATCAAGATTGGGATAATGTTTTCTTTTCGGATGAAAGTTCTGTTTGGCTTTTCCCTAACTGTGTGAAAATTTGGACCAAAGATGCTGTGAAACCTATCTACCAGCGACCAAAACATAGCCCGAAGTTTCACATGTGGGGTGGCATATCGGCTCGCGGAGTGACGCCATTGTGTGTTTTCACGGGAAACTTGACAAAAGAAAGATACGTTGACATTCTAAATGGTCACCTTCTTCCGACAGCACAAACATTGTATGAAGATGATTGGATTTTCCAGCATGATAATGACCCAAAACACACTGCGCGCTACACAAAACAGTGGTTGTCGGGCGAAAATGTTCAAGTTTTAGACTGGCCCAGTTACAGCCTAGACCTAAACCCAATTGAGAATGTGTGGGGTGTCATGAAGGACAGAATAAACCAAAAGGGACTGAGAAATATTGAAGATATGAAGGCCGAGGTGGTCCAATATTGGGATACCCTGTCACACGATTACCTACAAACTTTGATGGGTAGTGTGCCTAGGCGTATTCAGGCATGCATTGCTGAGCGAGGAGGTCTAACAAAGTACTAAAACAAGACTGAGACTGTAAAAGGATGATGTTTTAACATGTTTATGTAAGTAAAACGCCAGAAGTTAATAAACGTAATGAGTTACATGACGCAACATGATTCTCAATAATTTCTGGGAATACTATACAATCGGCACACTGCTATTTGGAACAACATTTCATCAGAGTATTGATAAAGGATGGTCAGTATAAGGAGATCAGTATAATCAGGACATATACTTAGATTCCAAAATCTGAAGGAGGCTCTTAAAGATCACTCTGGGGGTATAAATGCATTAATCACTCACTGACATCGCTATAAATGGAACCCCGTCATTAAAACTGCTCATTCCGATCTTTAATTACCTTAAATTGACCTTTTTGACAACAGTCCACAATTCTCAGGAGAGAATGTTCTGCACAGTGAATACTCGAAGGAAATCCACCATTTAGTGAAATGTCATGACCCAAACTCCCCTCAGTCCAGGTCTCATATGTGATGCTGTAATGGTGTATGTAATACTATACCCTGGCGCCATACACATTAGGGAATTAAACCTGCACTATAGAAAGAAGGACGGGACCGAAGAGGCCATCCCTCAGTCTAGCCAGGGGGCAGTAGTTCGCATTTATGGTACAGCATACAAATGTGATTCAGTATAGATAGTGCTTTCCTTTCCCCTACCCGTGCTTGCAGTAAAGATTCTTAACTATGTAAACGCCCGCCATAACTACACAGTGAGGTAGAAAGACAAACGTCAATTTCACAAACGTCCACTAAAGGTCACAGGTAATTTCGATTGTCTCCAAACTTGATAATGTCAGTCTATTTCTGGAAGCATGTTTTTGAGAGCAGCTATGGTTATCCATTAGCTGTCTACTGCGATGGGAATTGATCCCTTGTCTACATTTACATTGATACTGGGACTGGCCCTCCTGACAATTGTACAACGTCGGACGTCTATTCATCTCCAAAAGTAGAGTAGATTCACAGAAGCACAGATACATACGCTGTGATTGCCGCATCCATGGCTAGACACATTTAAATGTAGCGTGTGACGATAAATCCAGTGGTGCCAATGCAATCTGGTGGGTTGACACTGATTGCACAACGACTGAGATCTTAGTGAGGGGAGACGTATTTACAAAGTAACAGGCAGACTGTTTGACGAACCAGAATATACCAGTTCACATTATCCGATCTGCCTGGTGCCATATGTAACTGTCAGTTTCCTCTGAAACAAATGAGGTTCTGTTCTGTGATTACAGCCTTTACGTTAATAACTGTGGGTGTAATGGTGTAATGGAGAATTTGAGCGTTTATAACTTGTCTTTGTTCTGTTTTGCTGGTTCACAATGGGATTTTTGTACATCGTTTGTCACGGTAAATTCCTAACCCTAACAGGGTGTAATGGTGTAATGAACTACTTGTCATAACTGAAGGTTGGTGGTGATAATTCAAGTACACGGATTATGAGAAAACTGAAGGACAGAGGATCAGCAACACGTGTTTGTCGTACGAAGTTATAATGTCATCGGATGGTCGGGATCTTTGGTTTGGCTGTGGGAGTGGTTTGATGATCTGTTTCCCAGCGTCACTTGCTTTGATGCTTTCTCAGAGAAAGTTAATTGTAAGTCTCACTTAAACCATCTACAAGGTATGTTTTCGTTTGTTTGTAAATTTGCAGCATATTCCAAACATAACGAAATTATCTATTTACCAATTACTGTTGTTGAAATGAATCCGTCTCCTCTCAGTGGTTAGCGTTTCGTTTTTCAGCTGATAGTTTATAAACAGAGTGTCCTCCGTTTTAACTGAGTCCGTTATTTCTTCAGTTTACCTCGATGCTACGTCAACACAAATGGGAGTATTCAGAGGTTTGTAATAATTAAATATTGAACCAAGCCTTCTCATGACACGACGGTCAAAACTTGTCTAACTACATGAGGGCGGCACGTACGTATTCTATTCTGACCCAGGCAAACCAGTGATTGATGGTAGGGGCGTGCTTGTGCGGTGACAATGACTAGTCACGGTGACCGACCCACGTGTTGGTTTAAGAAGTGGGTACGCGTCCACTATGGAGGAACGTGTGTCGAACTAGCAAGTCCACTCCAAATCCAGTTTGTTATAGAGAACGGGGTAAAGAAGAGTTAAATGTCATTTCTATAACTGCTGAGTGTGGCGTTAGACGTTATTCCCTTGAGACCACTTCTGTTCAGACATCTTCTCATGCAGGACGAGTCCAAGTGCAAGATTAGAAGACCTTTCTGCATCCTGACTGACCCCCAGAGAGACCATTCCTGCTGTAATTAGCCCGAACATAACAAGACACATTCCCGTCCTCGCCCAAATTAAGGCAGACGGGAAGATACTAGTTCAATTGCCTTTCCACGTTCCGCCGACCATCACGTCTTATTTTGTCGCCTGCAGCGATCGTTAGGCATTCATGATGGCCGTGTTGGGCAGGGAAGGATTTGTATGGGTTAAGGGACCAACACGTGTGTGATGACAGGTGTTGGTGAAACCATCAGCATGGCAACTCCAATAAGATTTAACTGCTTTGGAATTACAATGCACGTGTAAAAGGTGGTGTTGTGTGCTGCACATTCACCGTAATTGTCTGTGTCATTGCCATCGATTGGACGAGAACGAAAGCTTTGTTAGCTACAGTTATGTCGTTTTTACATTGTTGGAAGGAGATTTGTCGTGTTTGGATAATCGGAGCTGAGAGTGATTATGAGACATAAGTAATGTTTTTTGTTGTAGATTTGATTAATCTTCTAGTTAATGTGCCTTTTATGTTTGTAAACGATTATGTAAAACGCCTGTCTATTTCAAGGGAGTGTCTGTCGTTTGCGAACACCTGCAGTAAGGTTTTGGCAGAGTTTTGTAGAAAAGTTTTGTGTTTGGGTTTTGTGGGAAAAGTAGATTGGTTGAAGAAATATTTTTGCAACCACTTGATCCCTAATCTTTCGTTAATTGCTGCCAAATACTAGAAGTTTAATGAATTTTTATGACATATTAGATATATATCTGCAGTTGCATAGTATTATTAGATTATTTCTTTTAATGTGACTAAAGTTTTAAATCAATCAATATTGAGGCTTTTTTAAGACGAAAGTATTCATAAGTGTACCTAGAGCTCTGATTAAACACCTGTTGTGTTAAATTTAGATCTGAGGTATATTGTTTTCCTCAGATACTGTTTCTCCATAAGAAATTTTAGAACTGCTGATGCAAGAATTTCCTGTTTGATTATTATATGGTATAAGGAAGAGTCAATATTTTCAAAAAGCTTAAATATGAACTTTAAATATAAGTACGACATCGCTTTCTTTTCCGTAGAAGAGCGACTTGTACATGGTGCAATGAAACAAAGTACATGCCCCCAAAATATGTAACATGATCATGTAGCATATTGTGTTTTCCTCACAATTTGTACATTGGATGATGTGAAAGGTGATATTTACCACAAGGCATATGCTAGATGTAACAAGTTATTTACCTCACTTCATATTAAAAGTCGGATCATGTACCGGATTGCTCTTCCACCATGGGTTGTTCAGAGTGAGTGAGTGACTTTAGTTTTAGCAATATTCTAGCTATATGGCGGTGGTCTGTAAATATTCGAGTCTGGCCCAGACAATCAAGTGATCAACATCATGAGCATCGATCTGCACAACTGGGAACCGATGACATGTGTCAACCAAGGCAGCGAGCCTGACCACCCGATCCCGTTAGTAGCCTCTTAAGAGGCCTGTTAAGAACTGGATTGTGTAGCAAATGACCTTTCAATCCATGACAGGCTGAAGTTGTAGGGTGTAGCACATGGTATTCCCAAGATCAAGTATCACGTAACACATTTAGTCACTTGGTCATGTAGGATATGATACTTCCCTCACGACTAGTTATGAACAGAACAGTGCAACAAATGTTCCCAAGACAGCTAGTTTTAATTAGGAAAATTCGCAATTCTTAATTTGATTCACTCTGAATTATGTAACAAATTGTATTTCCCTCACGACGTGGTTTACTTAAAACCTAACATTCCAGACTTTAGGATAGAATTCTGTGACGAGTTTCCCAGGTCGTTCACTCGAGTATAGCAGAGAAGTGGATCCGTTTCCCTCTTGGGGATTGAAATCAATCCAGGTTCATACCAGTCGTGTGCCAGTTGATTCCCAATTCCACAACTAAATCGAGGTTCACTATCTTGCGAAGTTCAGTTTCCCCGTTACAAGCTGTTAATGTCTTGTTCGTAACCCCTCCGATCTTTGCCATCCCCCACCAATAGCCACGAGAGCCTCTCAGAAGCTATCATCCTTCAATAGGTGCGACATCATTAACGGTCACATTGATGGGTTACACTCCATTAGACTTTGCCTGGCAGTCACGTGACTATTGACCTTGAATACATCAATGAAAAGGTCAAAGCTACCTCTGAAATGAAGGTCAGGTGTGTGTGTCCCTTGTGGAACTACTGTGAGTGTGTTGAATTAGTAACTTTCTGACTTACATTCTCGAATGCTGTTTCCCAAACGCAAGCATATGACTGGTGTTCTCCTCGTGGCTTTTTAGCATTTAAAGGGACACTGCATTCTGACATTCTTGCTTTTCCCATTCTTGACAAGTTTCGTCAACAATAGTCTTACATTTAACTAGCTAACTTGCCATAATCTTACGTTGACGTGTGGTATTATAAAAGAATATAGCCACTCTTACGTATTGTACAGTAAAGTTGTCGTGCGGGTGTTATGGCAGTTTTACGTTGAACTATGTATTTACTGCTGTCCTACTCAGTTTGAAATCTCATCGTTAAAACTTCCTGCCTTGAATTCTCGTATTTAGATCCACACAAAATTAAAGCCGTTGTGGAATATACGGGACTTTATTCCGTATTTAAGCCCATGGATAACAGAAGTTGCAACAGATTTTTTCTATCGACATAAGGATAGTACGATAGTTTTACGTTGAACAATATTCAACCTGATTAGGAGTTGTTGAGGCGACGCTTACTTAAATTGGCTTTTTCAGTTACCATGGGTAATGAAAAACGCTGCACGTTTCTTTGAATGTGACTACGATGCATGTGACAGATAAGTTTGCCGAGCGCCATTGTGGATCGTCTATGTTTGAGTAATTTCGTGATATTGACGAGCGACTTTAGTTCCTTAGGACTTGCTTTGATATTCTATTTTGGGGTTTAATCGCATTAAATCATACAAATGCAAGCTGACTTTTTTATGTGTTCACATTGAGCTTTATTCTCTTTTTGTCAAATATTCACGTTATTGCGTGAAGTCTAATTAGAGACTTGATACAAATATGGCCGACAAACAACCAGTGTATCAACTTTTCAACTTCTGAATTCAACCTCGAACGTTAACTTATTGCATTCATCTTTAATTCTGTTAAACGAGAAAACTTACCAGAATCCCTGTAACTACATTGAGATATTTCCTTTCTCATGCTTTTGTGGCATTATCTGGATGACTAATTTCTTCCTTGCCCTCCATGCACCTTGGGCACTCTCCTTCTTCATTCCTGACAACTAGTATTATAATTATCCAAAAAGACGTTATACTGACTCTCCGCCACAGTAATAAAACAGCACATTTCATCGCTTGCTCTTTAGAAGGAAATAGAAATGTGAAATTTTGTGCATATTGCAATGGACACTTCAGTGATGAGAAGAACTTTTCCAGTTCTGAATTATTCACTGTTCTGATGTATAATGAAGCCCAGCAGAGGTCTCTTCTCTGCCCTTACTCTTCTTGTATGATATTAGTAAAGAATAGCGATACCGTCTCTAGTTCAGCTCTTGATTGTGGATAGCTGAGCACATCAGACTGATCGACTCAAGGATCAGCGAAGGTGATATCTTAGATTTAACAGTAACTGGCACCGGTTAAAGGGAAGTGACGATTGTGATTTGCTTTTATCACGTATTTAAACATGCATGACTGATTTTAGTAAGCAGCGTGACAGATCAGTGATTCATGTGTATTCGGTTCTATAGAAGATTGTCAGGAACCATGAACGAATTGTCCTCACTTGAGTGAAGAATGAGTGGGATTGTACTTTAATAGATTTCCAGCAACTCAAACAATAATTCACAAAAACATATATATATACACACACTCGTATGAGGAACTGAACCTTGGTGCCGATGAAGGCTTTAAGGCTACACATGCTCCCTCTAAACTGATTAATGACGATATATTAAGATTATGTTTTTCAACGGTATACAATGTTTTAACTATGGACGCGGTTTGTTAGTTTCTTTGTATTATCAGCAGTTCTGTAGCATCTACAAGTAAGTTCATACCAATAGTTTGCAGCCAAACACCTCTTAAAGCTGTTTTGTTAAAAGCTCGTAGTTGAAGGCTGTGTTGGTCCCTCGTCTCTCTGGGCTGCATTTCTCAAACAGGGGGCTCTTGACTGTGTTGCCTGCTCCAGTGGCCGGTCGGTTTACTTTGAAATGAGAGAACTCTGTAGACACTGGATTTTTCATTGGCTATATTTTGTGTATTATCATACTCTGCCATAACCTGCCAGAAAAGGTTAAATGGTAAAACATATTGTTATCACGATATATAACGGTGAGGTTTAAAAAAGCTCAAGATCATATGGAGCCTGCAAACGCCCTAATGACAATGTTGTGTGATGCCTTCAAAAACTCACCATCTGATAACAGTTTCTTGATTGTTAATATTTTGTCAGCTTGATCCCTATAAACTGAGTTTTGTGAAAACGATTAATAAAGAGTGTCAGAGTATTTACCAATGTTTAGCATCATGAGTGAAATCACATATATCAGTAATGTTATTATACTGCATACCAAATTAACCTCATCGAGAATAAAATCTTTTCCAGACCATTACACAAAACCATATCCTCCTCATCAGCGCGAAGAAGCCATTCAAAATACCAATTCCTCAGCTCTACTAATATGAATAATATCGGAATTTTGTTCCGCTTCTGAAATTGGGGTCAAATGAATCTTCACCATTGATAGTCACCTGGAAACATTTTCTTAACGAAAAACCTACGATAATTAATGTTAACTAAATCATTCTTCTTGAGGACTAATTATGATTACAAGTTCAGTTACCAAGCTGCATTCGAAGCATGACAGTTAAATGAGCCCATCTGTATCCAGATCGACTTTGGGAACGAGGAAGGCGGTATGTGATTATTGACTCACTGAAAATCTGATCACTCATCTCCACTACCTCTTGTACTTGCCTTAAGGGCAATAACAAGTGTTAATTTTGATTTGCAGATAAAATATTACTTCCAACAGGGAGAGTAATCAATAGATTATTTACATTCCTTCACTATCCGAAGTTGTAGTTCGACCTGAGTTCAAGGATTTTGACATGAGATAAATTCATATTTAGAAGCTGGTAAAGCATAGTCCCTGATGTACGACTGCTTTATGGTGAGAACAAGATGAGCCATTATTTGGATCAATCCAAGATGAAGACACAAAGCAACATTTGTTTTATCACATACGCCCATCTACTAGTTGCTTTCCTCATCAAATACCAAGTCCCATATGTCTTTACAGCGTCTAGATTAGTATTCGTATTCACACAGTCCACTGAAAAGTATTTTTCAACAACGTCCTAACAAACGCCATGTCCCGTACAAACATTATGGCTGCAGAGTAAAATCTATTTTGGTCCAATTATGGCCTTACTGGCTCTCCATACAAGCACGTTGATAATGGCCAGACCAGTAAAAGCTTTTCAGACTGAAACAGATTTCGCCTGTGGTTAATGTTGGAGAAAACGTGGTTAGCAGTACATGTTCCTCTCATTGGTAGTTTTAACGTGTGATGAACACAGTGGCAAGGACAACAACTCTGGAACGGTGTAAGGAGGTTATGGCCAGGCTAAACTGTGATTACAGGGACTATACGTTCATTATCACATTCGGGAGTGTTGCAAATTAGATCAAAGTGAATAAACGGATAGTTACGGGCAGGACAGAGGTGAACCTTCACGTACATGCTGCTGTTGATTCCACTGGCTGAAGGTTGATAGGCCAATATCAAAATATCCTCTCGATCCCACAGACTAACACCTAAACAAAGTACTGAATGGGCTGAATTCCCTCTGGTTATTTTGATAACATCGCTGTCAGTGAGAAGCGTGCATCCATATAGATTCAGTTAACTCGAGATGGTATGGTTATCACTAAAGAGCAGTCCCAGTCCCAGAGGTGTCAAGTAAAAAGTGGAAAGACCAAAACTGTCTATGATATTCTGTTCCTGAGTTTGCACATCTGACATATGTCAAAACGAAAATACAATTATGACATTGCTCAAACACGTCTATAATCAATACATGGCTTCTCAGTCAGACAATGGTACAAACCATTTACATTGCTAGAAGACAAGGAACAATGCTATAAGACAATGATACAAACCACGTGATCTGTTATAAAACAATGCTACATTCTATGAGAAGTGATAATGGTTGTTTGTTTACCACCACATTCAGCTATAAACCAGCTGTATGAATGAAAACAAGTGATGGAAACCTGTTGGAATGTTGGCAGGCAAAGGTACATATTACATGATAACATGCTGCGAATCTATTATACAAACCTTCTGAGTTTCCTTAAACCAAAGGTATAAATTATATGAGTTGATGGAAATCCAGATATCGAATTGTTGGAAGCCACTGGTGCAAACCATGTGAACTGCAGACAGCCGGTGACACAAATTCAGTTTCTGTTCATCAGTTTACTTAGATCCAGTTCCTAAACGATCAGTGAAAACACATCCTAGTCCAAGGATTCTGCTAATCCCCATTCCGCTCTCACTTTGTTGCTAAACATGACGCCACCAACTAACGTTTATCTCCCTTCAGCTCTATAATCACTGCTGGTAAGAAATGCTACCAAGTTCCAGTTCTTGATTGTGTTCCATTCTAGTTAACAGTTCAGTTACCGAATAAGCACCAAAGTATGAGCATAAAAAAAGGAGTCGTTATCAAATAGTGGTGACCTGGTGTTCATGACTATTTGTAAAGTGACATTCCAGAAATACATTTACAGGCAAGCCTACTGTTCATATGAACACAGAAACATATACACAAGTGAAAGTTGTGATATTTAGACATTTCGGAATTAACTGTGATAGACAACTGTTTCATAAAATTTCTACAATCGGTACACTGCTATTTGGAACAACATTTCATCAGAGTATTGAGAAAGGATCGCCTCTAATTGAGATCAATATAATCGGGACGCGTACATAGATTCTAAATCTAAAGGCTCTTAACTCAGAGAATGCTCTGCACAGTGAATATGAGAAGGAAACCGTGTCCGTTGAAACCTCTAAGGAAACCTACCAATTAGTGAAATGTCATGGCCCTCAATCCAGGTTTCATATGTAATAATATGATTTCTACCATACATCCCAACGGTTTCCATTTCATACAATCATTCTAACGACAAGGATCTGACAGTTACTGTCTAGACCAGTGTCCTTCGAAATCAATTTAGATGCATGCAAAACTATTTCACTTTAAAATCTGTAAAATTGGTTATTTTATGTTTGTATATGAACAATATACCCTCGTGCACTATAGAGAGGAGGAGACAGAAGAGGCCGTCACTCAATACATCCAGTGGGCAGTATATCGCTTTAAGGCACAGATTACAAGTGTTGTACAGTACAGTGCTTTCTTTTCCCCTAACTATGCCAGCATGGAAGACTAAAGCAAATATTGTTCGCTGTGTAGGTGTCCGACATAACTACACATTGGGGTAAAAAAATACTATATTTCACAAACGTCCAGGAAAGGTCACAGATAATGGATAATTTCGATCGTCTCCAGCCTTGATTATGTCACTCTATTTCTGGAAACATGTTCTTGAGAGTGGCCATCGTATTCCATTTAGTTGTCTACTGCGACGGGAATTTCTCAATTGTCTACATTTACATTGATATTGGTACTGGTCTTCCGGACAATTGTACAACGCCGGACGCCTATTCAACTCCAGTTGTAGAGCAGATTCTCAGAAACACAGATACACAAGCTTGTGACTGCAGGGTTGGCTGAGTGCGGTTCTTTGCCAGACAGATTTAAATGTTGCGTGTGACGGTACTGTGATATCTAGTGATACCAGTGCAGTTTGGAGGGGTTGACACTGATTACACAAGCAAGGAGATCCTCAAGGAGGAATCTCTTTACAAAACGGTTTGTTTGACGAACTAGAATATACAGCTTCACATCATCCGACCTGTCTGTTACCTTTCCTCAGAAACAAACGAAGTGCTCAATGATTACAGCCTTCACGTATATAACTTTGGGCACAATAAACTACTTGGAATAATTGAAGGTTGGTGGATATTATTCAGATATAGGGATTGCAAGCAAACTGATGGACACATGATCAACTGCTGTTCAGAGACAAAAGGCTAATCAATTACAATGTTACCGTAAGCAGGAGTAAAGGCTAGCTACATTAAGTGGACCTGTGATTGGGGTAAAGTCTGGTTACATTCAGTGGGGCTAAAGGCTGGATGGGTACAGTGTAACAGTCAGTATCACCATCGGATGATTGGGTACAATCTAACCGCGACTGGAGTAACTTGGGCCTCAGACATATTAACGGGTAGGACCCAAACAACCATGACGGTTCAGTCAAGAGGCCAACTGAGTCCAATGATATCTCTAAAACGTCTAACACACACAGACACACACACACACACACACACACACACACACACACACACACACTGTCTTCCTGAAGTACGGCCTCTACTGATGTAATGATCCACAGTTGAAGCCTGGCTGACCTTGGCGGACGTATCGGACATCTGTATTTAATTGTCCAAGAACATGTTAACTGCATAACGTAGTGAAAGGTTTATCAGCTTTCGAGATTTGACTATAAATGTACATATTATTGTGGAGCAGGTGACAATGTCATACCGTTGTTCCTCTGACATAAAGACATCATGTATCGCCATTGCGACAGGGATTATCAAGTTAAAAAATAAATAAAAATAAAAAAATGTCACACCCAGACAATGTGCCATACTCATTCACTCACGCACTATTACACGAACATAAGCTGCTGTCTGTAATGTCCTCAACACGTGTAAAATCTGAGCTAAATTTGCACTTACGAAACGGTTGATTTATGAAGGTCTTATTTCCAGTGTTGTTGTTTCTTGTACTACTAAAGATGGCCCAAGGCTTACTGAAGTGACAACAGCATTCGATAAAGGAATACGGTTCAAACTGGGGAATTCCACGTGTTGATCTCAGGTGACACTCTTAGATCTGTTGTAATTGATCTGTCAATCAGATCTTCCTGGTTGATTACTAGATTAGGATTGCATAAAGAACAGGCAATTGTTTAAGTCAACATTTGTAGTTGACATCGGAGATGCCAATAAAGTACAAACTGTATGAGATGAAAGATGTTTGGATCACATAATGTTAATCGTTTCTCATTGATAGGACCTATGTGCAGGAGGGATTCAACCTTTACCGCGTGAGGTGTGCAACTTTCTGGTCATATTTCTACTTTGTTGACACTTGACCTGTGAACGCTGCAGTGTTGTAGACGTTTCACATTCTCAGAGAAGGTTTATATGACCATGCACTGATTGCTGGGATAAGTGCAGTACGCCTCCGGGACTGCTTGTAAAGTGGACAAGAAGCTTGAGCCATTACTGAAGCTTTGATTCATTTTTATACTTCAAGACAACCTTTCCGCGTGTGAGGTCAAGCTTGTGTGCTACTCTCCAACTTGACATTATTGAAACTCTACCAACGAATGCTGCAGTGTTGGATACATTTCATAACGTCAGAGAAGGCTGGAGTGACCATGCACCGATTGTTGGGAGAAGTCCCATTCTCTTCTGGGATCCGTGTAAAGAGGACAAGAGCCTTGAGTTATTGCTGAAGCTTTAACTCATTCTTATACTTCATTCATATACACCAAACGAATTTTCGTTCCTGGGAATAACCAAGACCGCGTATTGTTGAGATTCTACGGTTATCACACAGTCTAAGTGTCTCTGATACGTGTAGAGCGTATAGATGAGGCTGAGAATTGACATGGCACTTTGTGAACAATGGTTCTGTCTTCTCACTGTGTTTCTTCACCACGTCATAACAAGCATTATGGTTTAAGCATCACGTTCCTTCCATTTCATTTTGGTCTAAGTATGACCTTAATGGCTATCTAATGCTGATAATGGCCAGAGCAGTAAAAGCATTTCAGGCAACAAATTTCTCCTGCGGTCAATGTTGGAGAAAACTAGGTTTGCGGTACCTGTTCCTCTCATTGGTAGCGTTAACGTGCGATGAGTATGGTGACAGAGTCGGTAACTCTGGAAGGAGGTTATGGTCAGGCTTCACAGTGATTACATTAACTCTACGTTCATTTTGACGTTGGAGAGTTTTGTAAATTGGAGCACTAATAGTTACGGAGAGGTGAACCTCCACGTACATGCCACTGTTGATTCAATTGGCTGTAGGGTGATAGGCCGTTATCAAAATATCCTCTCGATCCCACAGACTGACACCTTAACTATGTTGTGAATGGGTTTTTCTTTTGTCCCTGGTCATTTAGATAACACACTTGTAATACGAAGCGTGCATCCATATAGATTCAGTTACCTTGTGAGCGTATGTTTATTGATAAAAAGGACTCTCGTAGGTTAGGTAAAAAGTGCAAAGAGTGAGCCTTTCCATGCTATATAAAGATATGATAGTGCATATCTGACGCGAGTCAAGGCGAAATGAAAAATATGGCATGGCTCGTCATGTCTATTAATAAATGAATAAACTTCTCAGCCTTCCGCAGCGCTCATCAGGGGGTACACCATGTGACCTGCTGTGAGGTACAGTTGAATAGCCATAAAGCGAAGGTACAAGTCCAGTCAAATGAACTCCACGGGAATATATGCTCACAATAGGGATATAATCACCTTGAATACTGGAATCCAAGATCTAAAGAACGTAAGAGCCTTTGAGAAGGCTCTTTGCTCAAAGGAAGCTCTCCACAGAGAATAGAGGCGCCACAGACGTGTGGGTAACCCTTGTCCCTTGAACACTTGAAAAAATCTTCCAATTAGTCAAATGTCACGGCCAAAACTTAATTCGTTACAGTCTAGGTCTCATGAGTAATAATATGAGTTCTACCAGACATTGCAACTGTTACACATGTACTATCCCATACGGTGTCCATAGAAGCCAGCGTAGATGCATACACAAATACTTCACGTCCTAATCAGTAAGTCCATAGGTTATTTTTACGCTGAGATATGATTAATATACGTACGTCCCAAACATATCAGCAAATTAGACCTGCATTTATGGAGAGACGTTCGCCCCTCCTAGACAAAAGAGACCGTCGCTCAATATGGTCAATGGGCATTAGGTCGGTTTGAAGGTGAAGTGTGTATAAGTTGTAGAACATCATCTACCTTTGAACAGGTGAACAAAACCCCACAAAATCGGATATTTGTTAAATTGAGACGTGTATTCCATCAGGGAAGAATTTGATGACAGCTGAATATATTAACTGTGTCTTTGCTGTATCTTGTCTGAGATGGTCAATAATGTCGCTTGTATGGTCACTTTGGGGATTGATGATTGTCAGCACATTGTATCCTGGACTGTGAATACGTTTTTCAGGCCGTCTTGAGGAATTTTCCAGCAATGACATGGTGGACACCTAAACTGGGCATGAAATGTTGTACACTCGTTGGAAATTCTGAAAGGAGCAAAAGATATGTTGACTTTTTGATACCGATATCCCAAGGAGTTCAGACAATCCAGTAATTGATACTGAATTAACACCGGTGGGGTGACATACATTCAAATACGATACCGAGTCAAGCCACCCGATCCTTTTAGTCACCCGTTAACATCCAGCACAGTTTCCGAGGGTTGAGAATCTGTCGGTCTGTAGCTACAATCTGAGAGTGCTACGACTAACTACAACGCTTTCCCTGCAGGGTTTATGATGGTTGACCACAGTAACGACTGCTATTTTTTTAGATTTCTACCAATTCTACAAAGTAAGATAAAAAAAGTTCACCAACGTCCAGGAAAAAGTTACAGATGATTTCAAACGTTGATTATGTCATTATATCTCTGGGAGCATGTTTTTGAGAGTGGCCATGGTTATCCATTAGCTGTCTCATGCTTCGGAAATTGCTCCCCTGTCTACATTTACATTGATACTGAATCTTCCTGACAATTGTACAATGTCAGACGCCTATTCAGCTCCAGCTGTAGAGCGGATTCTCGGAAGCAGATTGTCATATACTCACGCTGTGATCGCAGGATTGGCTCAGAGAAGACAAATGCGAGACAAGTATCCGACCTGTCTGGTGCCTTTCAGTTTTCTCTGAAACAAATGGTGAAGGTGCCGATCTGTAATTACAGCCTTTACGTGTTTGTGTTAGTGGAGGTTGATGGTGATACGTTTTAGTTTTGGGATCATGAAAAATGTTCAAGGATGCATAGGTGTCCAAAGGCTATTTAACTGTTACATCTACATTAACCATTAGAACTGGTCTTGAGCAACCCCTGATCGTCGTAAGATGCTCCAGACGTTATTGGGTAGTCAGGTTCGTTGACATGATTGGCACATGTTATCGTATCCTTATTGCGTAGATCCATGCTCATGCTGTTGATCACTGGGTTGTCATGTGCAGCCTCGATTATATGCAGATCACAAACAAACAATAAACATTACCCAGCAGGAATACACATTTACTTACTTACTTACTTACTTACTTACTTACTTACTTACTTACTTACTTACTTACTTACTTACTTACTTACTTACTTACTTCCTTGCTTGCTTGCTTGCTTGCTTGCTTACTTAGAAACCGTGTCTCATATTATTGCTGTTTAGCAAGATAACTCAATAAATGTCAGACGAAGCTTGCGAAATGTTGGATAGAGAGAGTTTAACTCTGATGGTAATTGTGTCGATTGACAGAATCAGTGAAACCTCACGAGGACAGGATATCAAAGTTAGAACGGTCTTAGACCCACGAGCCCGCTTCAAAGTATGGAATTCCAGGTTACTCTCATACAAAGAGAGATAATTCTTGAGAGACTTTAGAGAATGGCTTTAGTCGATAGCTGGTCAGAGTGTTGTGTTAACGTAATGCTTTGCCTTAGCTCACTAAAGTGACAACAGCACTAATGTGGGAATCAGGTTCAAAGTAGGGAATTCCATGTGTTAATCTCACGTGACTCATCTCGACCTGATTTAATCCATCTGTCACTCATGTGCGTTTGATCGATTACTAAATCTGAATGACATGAAGAACAGGGGCACGTCAACGTTTGTAGTCGACCGATGTGTAAGGTACTGAACGTGACACATTGGAATTGCTCTGGAATATTTTACAGAGGCATTGTCCAGTACGAAAGTATGCTGATGATACCACAACACATTTTGTAAAGCGAAATTTTAGTTACTTGCTCTATTTTTTAATTGTTTCCGAAATTTCGAGATTTTCTTCTTTAACAAAACATCTTGGCTGCGTGTGGAGAAGACAAGACATAAACACCTAAAATCTGTAACATAAGAATAATAACAACACAAATGCGTTTGCGATGGACTCTATTTTTAGTGACACAACAACATAGCTTAGTCCCTTGGTTTTGTGGTTCTGAGTAAGAGCTCCTAATCGTCGTTGAAGAAGTGAGACCACGACCGACTCCATGACCAAATGCACAGTAAATGAAGTGACTTATTGAAATGATTTGCAGTATTATTACTATGAAGAATCGCGCCAAACTTCAAACAGAGCGTGGCGAGAACATTGACCAATCGCTCTCGGTTTGTGTTTTTTTACGTGCGTACCATAAACATTTACCATTTAGACGAGTATTCTGCCATCGTTATTTCATCCTTGACGTTTGTCTTCCGTCGAGCGTCCTGAACTCGACATTTATGCGATTGCCAAGAATCTGGAAAAACGTCAAAGATGAAGAGTTCGACCACAACTTACCACACAAGCATGTAAGGCTGAGGAAGTACTTCGAATATCTAGTATTCCCTGTTGTAGCTTTGCTTGAGAAGTGGCGACATCCCCAAGTCTCTCTTATCTGAAAATCTCACTTAATTCATTAAACACATAATATCGAAAAGAATTCATTTTAAGTTTGCCCTTTAAATCGGGGTTAATGGACAGCTATGACAGTGTTCCGAGATTTTTATACTGATAAAATGGATGTATAATATAGTGTATTAACGAGATGGTCCCTAGCTTGAGTGTTGTATGAAGAGGATTTCTTCTGGGAGTGGAGAGGGTTTCATTAATTTGGATGTAAACGTATTTGACAACTCTTGCAAATCCGAGCCAGAGGAATGACACATACCTCGATTTGTTTGTAATGGACTCGTAGCAATCTGTGAAGGGATTGATATTGCTTTTATTGCCCTCATGTGACATCGACAAATGGGCGGCGGTGGGGTAACCTAGTGGATAAAGCGTTCGCTCGTCACGCTGGTCCCGGGTTCGAGTCCCCACATGGGCACAATGTGTGAAGCTCATTTCCTGGTGTCCCCCGCCGTGATGTCGCTGGAATATTGCTAAAAGCGGCGCAAAACTAAACTCACTCACTCACTCACTCGACAAATGGCCTCGTGAAAAAGTAAGGTCAATAAACAAACGTTCCCAGAACACGCCGAGCAGCGTGGAAGTGTGGCAGTTATCAGTACAGGTGCAGCCAGGGGTGGCATAAGTATGAAATGAGCTGATTGAATACAATAACTGATTAACAATAATCAAACACAGAGGCACAATGATCAGCGGTGCTCCCATTTCACATATATGTGAGGTGAGTAGAGCTTCAAGTTCAGATAAATGTGAGATGAGCGGAGCTTCAAGTTCAGATAAATGTGAGATGAGAGGAGCTTCAAGTTGATATATACAGACTTATATATAATAATGTTTATCATAATGGCCCTCAAAGAAGAACACACTATCTGTGGAATGCAACCTTGATTACATGATACATTATCTACATGTAGATACATCCTCGCAAAGCAATTATTCTTGTTTCACTTTCAGTAAACCCTCTTCAAAACAGAGACATTAACCCGACAAACACGGAACATACGTTATTCTATCGCATTTCTTCTCATCTAGTTGTTGGCCCCGTCGTTAGTGTAGTCTATGCGTTGTTTAGGAATGAGTGAGTGAGTTAGTGAGTGTGGTTTCATTTTACGTTGTTTTCAGCATTAATCCAGCATTATCACGGCAGATGACACCAAAAATGTCTTTTACACGTTGTATCCATACTGGGAATCAAACCCGTGATTTTGGTGTGACCAGCTGAAGCTACAACCACTAGGTTACCCCACTAGGTTGTACAGTGACCCGCGAGTACTGGAATTGAACTGCACGTTCATGTCATAGCCTTTGATCTTCGTCCATCCTGTGGGGAGACGCAGGTATGCACTATAGCATGTTATTTAACCTAATATCCTTGAAATCCGGTTGAAAAAATATTCGGCGGTCATAAGTATATTATGCGTGACAAATATTAGCTCTTGAATTGAACTGAATCCGACATGTGACACTGATTACGCCCTCTGGTGGCCCTGACCCAAGTAAATGTCTGCACTTATCTTCAAACAGACATCTGACAAGATGCCAGATGCCAGGTCGGCTTTGTGCCTTCTTCAGAAATGACGGGTGACGCAATCCATGTCACGTTTGGCCTTTAGTCGTAATTCCATGTTTGTTCTGTGGTGAGTCCATGCAAGGAGCAAATTCTCACGCCAAGGAATTGTGTCCCGGAATCAGTGGTGCAGGCACTACCAGCCATCATTGACTGCGAGGACAATGTCTGTACACATGGTACTGTTTTAACATGCAACAGTTTGAGCGATGTTGTTTTAGTGGGTAGCAAGCACATGAAGCCCACATGTATATAGCATATGGCGTGAGTGACTACACGTAAAAAGTCTGTGTCTAAATTCTAATAGAATATACGGTTGTTTAAGATTATCCTGTACAACCAAGCACAGAAACAGCATAAGAGTGAAAAAAGGAAACTTGCACAACACAAGAGTGCACGAGCACGTGATGCATGAAGATGACATATGCATGTATCAGCAGATGTATCTCTTGGCCATGGTTCTTACTGTAAGTTCTTTGACCTTGTGTTTCCCTACGATTGAAATGTCTCCAATTGAAACCCTGCCACTCTGTGTGTGGCAGACACGAAGAGACGTTACAGATGCCTGGCATTGGCTGACTCAACCAAAAACCTACAGTGTCAGGGTAAAATGTACCTAATTCTTCTTCTTTCCTCCTTACATTTGCTTTGACCTTTGAAATCCAACATTAACGATTTTTACGTGACGACTGCGCCGTTATATCAAAAAGAAATGTTCAATCCTGCTAGTTAATTTCAGTTTGTTGGTTCCAAAACGACTGGGACTAACACGAAGATCAAATTGGTTTTCCATTGAGGAATGTGTCAGGTGATATTGGATGTACACACATATATGTCCCGTGTGCGTTTCTTCGTGTCTGTTGTGAGTGAATGTGTGTCCTGGTGTGTTCTGTGTGAATATACCTTCATGTATTTAATGTGTGAGTGCGTGCTCTTGTGTTTGATGTGCGAGTGAATATGTTTTGTTTAATTGTATATCTTTTTTTAGTGTAGACCTTTCTTTAAGATGTGCATTTATATATGCACGTACATATGTGTGTTATGTCTTAGTGCATGCACAAATGTGGTATGTGTAACTGAAAACCTATGTATGTTGTATGTGTCAGTGTACGCCCATATATGTTTAGCGTAAGTGTGTGACCATGTTTGTGAATGTTTTTCTGCGTGAATAGATATTCCTATGACATGAAGGTTGTCCCCTTTCCTCTTTCATTCTACGTATTGTTCTATATGGTTTTAGTTACCACTCTCAGGTGCACCTCATAATGCACACTGAAACGTTTTGAAAATTGCTTTGCAAATCCTTTACAAGGCGCGATGATGAAACAGTCAATATCAGATTCAATATTATATTTTTAAAAGATTACCAAAGGCCTCTAATTAAATCATGCGCCAATGCATCATGCACTTGAACGTTTGAAACGAGAAATTCAATTGATTTCCTCTTTAAGCGGACATCAGTCCAGAAATAATCTCGGTACAAACTTAAGTCAATGGTCGATATTTGTGTAGTTTTAGCATCCGATACATGAGGGAGTAACGGCCGACTTAAACAATTTCCTGTTCTTTATACAGTCCTAATTTAGTAATCGACAAGGTGGACCTGATTGACACATGAATTAAGGCAGATCGAGATGAGTCACGTGAGATCAACACGTGGAATTTACCATACTGAAAACTGAATCTCAGCCATATGTAAATTGCCTTGGCTTTTCCTTGTGGGTTTAAATCAAAGGTGGAAACTAGGCTTTAACATTCTTTCCAACATTTATCTAGTTTCGTTTGGGTTTTCTCGAGTTATTACGAGTGTGTTATCCTGCTGAACAGCTGTAATGTGAGACACACTTATACAAGGAGTAGAACTTAATTGTGCTGATCCAGAATAGGTCGGTTAATTGGAACCATTACTATTGATTGTTTTCCTCAAGGTGAATAGCTTTGTACGTATCGTTGCCACAGCATACCGAGCATGCTTATACAGCATATAATGAGTCAGAGCTGTGTCAGTGAAGTCCCTGAAACTGGCTACTTTTTTGTTTACCATTTTTGTCACTTATATACAGGCACAGTACATGTGCTCAATGTCTCACGTTGATAGGTAAAGTTGTGATGATATACAAGGTATACAAAACCATCAATGATATTTCTATATGAAACAAGTCTGCAAAATGCATCAGATAGCACCCTGCCTTCACAGTGTGTGTACTTATGTTTGCACGTGTATGTATGTACTTGGGTGCGTGGGTGCATGTATGTATGTGTGTGTATGTATATAGCGTTGTGTCCATATGGAACAAGGATAACATAGTCAAAATTATTCATCGATCTTCTTATAGGACTGGAAGAGTGCATGTAGAGATGACCAAAAGAAAGAGAATTTGTCACACTACAAGACGAGGAATAAACATATTTTGTAGTGTCACACTTCTTAATTATCATCCTTGTTTAAAATAACACGTGACTGTCGTCAAGTGGATCCTCTATCGCTTTATATATGTTTGTAAAGGACCCGTGAAGGTCCCGGGGTAGAATAGGCCTTCAGCAATCCATGCTTGCCATAAAAGGCGACTATGCTTGTCGTAAGAGGCGACTAACGGGATCGGGTGGTCAGGCTCGCTGACTTGGTTGACACATGTCATCGTTTCCCAAATTGCGCAGATCGATGTTCATGCTGTTGATCACTGGATTCTCTGGTCCAGACTCGATTATTTACAGACCGCCGTCATATAGCTGGAATATTGCTGAGTGCGACGTAAAAGTAAACTCACTCATTCACACACTATGTTTGTACAGGTTTGTAAAGGTACCCAAAATAAGGGAGACATTTGCTTCCCGAAAACTTGGATGGGTAAAAACATTTCAGAAATCATATTGGAAGGGTTATCTTTTTCTTAGATGGCATGTGAAATACAACTTTGGTCTGGAAATAGTAATTATATCACTTAATCAGTTTTGGAAGGATGTGTTACTTGCTTTCACATCTAAACAAATAGATACTATTACAAGTGAATTTGAAATCCAGTCACAGTCTATCTGGTGTCATGATAACAGGCTGATAGATAACATACCTGTTCTATATAAATAACAAAGGAGATGTACTAAGTATTTGTATCTGACATGTTGGCAGTAGAAGGAAAATTACTATCGCCTGATGATGTTATGGATCTATATAAACCCAGAACTTTCATAATTTCCCGACCTTTGAAGAAGTAAAAAAAAAAACAATAATTATGTACATGTTATAGGTAAATATATCACATTTCACAACTCTGACCATTAAACCGGCACGTCCAATTAATTTGTTTAAACTGAAATTCAATGAAAGGCGTAACTAATATTTCCCCCTATGATCTAAATTTCAGACAGAGCACTACAATGAAACTACCGTTCGTGACAACGATACAGGAATCTCTATCAAAATGCCGCACTCACGCAATTAAAAAAGTTGTCATGCATAAATGATTGTTCTATTTTGTACGTCTCCACTTCTATCATACCACCTAAACAAGTTACTGCCAAAGGATTGAAAGATTTGATATTATCCTATTGAAGTGCTCCTATAGCACTGATCTAAGATGGTTACAATACAGAATTACCCACAAATATTCTACCCACCAAACAGTTTTTGTTTAAGATCAAATATATAAGACTCTAATCTGTAGCTTTATGTGAATATAACCACAGACAAGAAATCCACATGCATGAACGAATTTCAGATCATCAGAAGTTCTGGGGTGCAACATTTGACCATACTCGCTTCCCATATACGCCCATAACCTTTTACTCGCTCTGCAAAAATAATGTTTTCTTTCGAAGTAGCGTGTATACATTAATTATTTTTTCTTGATTTATCTGACATGTGTTTTCATGAATTATCGCTATGTTTGTCTTTTCTTCACAAATATCACCCAGCAGCTATGTTGTGTGAAGATGTCAGTTGTTGTGAAACATGAAACTATTTGGTAAATCAGTTCAGTTTCTGGTGAGAGGAAATCATATTGTCTGACAGATGTCTCACAGATGATAGTGACGCTTCCAACAAATCATTTTACACACTCGAAAGGCCCAATATCTATCACTCTATATCCAGTATTGAGCCCATTGTTAGGGGATATATCCATGATACTGCTGATATATATCTGAAGCAGCAAACATTCACTAGTTGTATTTGGCCAGTATTGTTATATTACTACATAATCCGCAGAATACTACACGTACTAACCTTCACAAGAAAGAATACATCGTATTCTATGGTGGCTAAAAGAGCAAAACAACACAATGTGATGCATTTGATACGGGTATCACACACAGGAACTCGATATTGCACTGTAGGTTAAACATAGACCATAGATATACACTCACCTCATATATATCAATAGAGTAAAGGAGCAGCAGCTGCCATATTGGATTGTCATGCAGACATCGACTCGTTCCGATTTCAAGCTGAAATGTACGCTAAGAATTCGGTGACATTCAAAATTATGCACACGTACCTCTCAATTATACATGTCCCCACACATCCTGCCTGATTTCCACGACATAACACCCACTTTAATACGTCCTCAAACTCGAAAATCAAACCAAAACACCTCTGGGGTGAACGTTATCCCGCACTCGCAGCCTCTCCAGCAATCTCATTGGTCCGCTGAACATAAGTAATTTTTCCAGAACAAATTCATTACATTAGCGCGAAATTTAAAAGTCGTTTTTGGTTTTTTTGTTGTTGAAACCTGATCGGGTGTCAAATTCATAGTTCATCCAAAACTTTTCGCTTTCAAACCATGCGGTCAAACCAATCCAATATGGCAGCTGCTGCTCCTTTACTCTATTGATATATATGAGGTGAGTGTATATCTATGGTCTATGTTTAACCTACAGTGCGATATCGGGTTCCTGTGGTATCACAGTGATGTTTTGAACCTGTGATGTACACAGAGTTTCAGTGACTGTTTTCAGACTAGTAGCTTATGGCTACGTTTGTATGTGGTTGTTCGAATTCGGTTTAAAAATATGGCCTGTCTTCTGCCCGACATTCTATTCACAGACGTCCAGCTGCACTGTAGTCTTGGTTTACACCACGTCAGTCAGACAAAACCTAACTAGTCTGTCAAGTCAATATTTACCACACTGTCCAGTCTATCTATAATTGTTCATCCAATCAAATGGAGACGACACGTGCCAGAGGCACTGTTTACGTTGTCTACACTTAGATTAGCTATAGTCACAAGACCTAGAGCCAATTTACTCATTTCAAACATTATTCAAATATTCATAGCCTTTATGGAAAGACATACATATACGGGGTTTGATAGATCATCAAAGCAAATCGTTCTTAAATTATTCTCTGGCCACTAACATGCTGTTTCATTAGTTAAGGTAGTTCACAAAATGCAGTGCAAATTTTCAAAAGAATCGAATCGCTGAACACAACTATGGCTTGTGGTCAGTTCTTATAAAAGTGTCGACTTCCACAGATTATCAAAATAAGTTAGAAACAAAACTATAGACTACAAAAATCGCGTAATACTACAACCCCGCCCCACCCACTCTATTTATCAGCCTATCAGGAAACCGCAGAGTCCTAAAAGGCGTAACTAACATCTTTTAGGTAATACAGACTCACACATCAAGACTACATGGTTAGGCTATTGTTACGAGAGTGTAGGTTCCGTGATTTGATTTGTTATTAATTATTAGTGCGGTAGTTGTTATTGGGTCACAATATTTAAGGTTTTAGAGTTAATTATTATGGGTCACATTTCCTACAATTATTTAAGCGGCACGCCTCTAAGGCAGTACTTTACAGTTACCTCCCTTTGAAAATGAGACCACTGTTGTCTAGAGCATTCCACGTTAGTTGCAATCATCATATGTGCTCGAACTTTCAGGAAATGACTGGATGTATATATAAAGGTTAGTTGTCGTGTTGGATACGGACACATTCACTGGAGTAGCATCATCAATCGCCGCCAACGCTTGATCTACAAAACCGCTGCAAGACCGCTCGCTGTGTTACATTCTTCATAACTGTTTCTCACTCACTGTGTAAATGAAGACTTTGGTGAGTTTGCTACATATTTTGTGACCCATTGCCTTAGATTTTGTCTCATTTGTATTGTATTTGAAATCGTATTGTGAAATTGACTTGTGACTTTGTATGACTTGCTCTCTTTGCTTAATAATACAATATATAAATGTTTTAGACTTGTCTTTGTTCTGTTTTCCTGGTTCACAGGGGATTTCTTACACCTTTTGCCACGGCAAATTTTTAACCATAACACTATGAAATGCCATAGATGAATGAAAGGCTATGAAATATATCAAGATACAATACAATTTTATCGAAAAGTGCTGGTAGGTTGAATGTTTTGGATGTACATATGTCGTATAATCATGTGAGTGAGAATGTTGAAAAGGTTTCAAAGATCAGTGCCTTGTATTTCAAGCCTACTAAATCCCATATTCAGGAACAGTTCGCAACAATAACTTCCTTTAAAAAATAACCGAGTTACATTTCTCGTGTCACTTATTGGAAAAGCCTCCCCCACACATAAGTGTGATTTGACTGGACGGTTTGTTCAGCGTTGTCCCGAATCGAACTTTAAACGTTTTTTTAAGCGGCTGGCTCCAGAGTATTAAAGTGATGTGGAGATTCAATACAGGATTCCATTTTCGATGGTGATTCAAACAGGTAATAATGGGTAGGGGCAACATAACAGATTTATCTTTAAATTTTTACTGAATAACGATAAAAAGGCAATGTTCTTTAGGGAACCAGTGCCCTGGTAATACATTGGTTTAGTCTGTACAGCAACGGCTGTACGCCAGGACGCTAGCAATCGCTTTAAGCAATGATCCTCCTAGGTTAGTGTAGTTAGTATCATTTACAGCGTCCCAAAGAGGTAAAGAAACACACAGCATCGATTGGAGAAACACAATTGTTGGTATTTCTTTGAAATTCTGGTCAAACAATAAAATCAACTAAATCAAATACATTCATTAGCCATGCAAGCCCCTGAAAACTAATATTATTCACCGAGAGATAAATCACATGTTCAGAAACAAATCATCCCTTAAAACTCAAATGTTATAAGATAAACTACTGTATTAGATAAGAATGGCTTCATGTTTCTGATATGTTGTAGCAAATGCCCTAATTTATAACATCAATCACAAAACATTTGTCAGACGCAATTGCCTACTCTGTCTCACAGTCCCTGAATCACGTTATTTTCCCTAATGCCAAGCCTTCTCTGCAATGTTAAAGCCTTAAATGAAGCAAGTCTAGATTTCCTCAGGTCTGAATCTCTAGTCACCCCGGGTCTCCTTTTCAATTAAAATGGGTTTGTTTTTACTATCAAAAGTATATATATTCAGAGACTAGGCCTTAGTCGAAGTTGCACAATATGTCCCCGTTTGTCTGGTGAATAACTGAATCACCTTTTCGTAAACACATGGTACTGTCAGTACTTGGTATGGATCACCATAAAGTGCAATCGACTGATTTTGGCAGACTATTGAAATGTTTTATTTCAAAAGATCCAATCGCTACATGTACGACTATATCATGTAATGAAACAAAAACATCAGGTTCGGATATTCAATCACACATTCGAAGAACGTAGCTGTTTTTGTGAGGATGCCAGATTCACATCCAGAGTGTCCATTACCCTTTGGTTTGCTTAGTATTCATTGAACGACCTCGGGCTCTACACGGGGCGGCCGCCTTTATTTAATACATGCTTAATACGTTGATGTGTGTGGAGCAAGGCTATATTAGCCATATCGGTCCACATACATAGATAACTTCTATATTCGCATATCAGAAGATGAATTATTTTTACACACCAGGATTGCCTTTGTGGCGACGAGACAGTCACATTTGGAGATTCATAAGATCCTTGTCCAGGCGAGATAAGCTTCTGGTCAGGGGAACTTGATCGATCGTTATCGTTGCTGTATATCCGAAGGGACATGAACATCGAACACAGTATGTGAAAAGGTCATTGCGAAGAAAGTTCCCGGTTTAACATTTAAACAAATATTGAGGTAAATGTATCTTTGTCAAAATCATTACCCGCTTTGAAGTCTACTACCATATTAGCCTTAGGATATGGACCGATGGACTTGACAGGATGAGGTGTGATTAGTCCAGACCACAATTGTATCTGATGAACACAAGATCTCAGCTGACAGACGTGTTTGGAACTGAAAGGATGGGTGTCATGTCGGATTGAGAAGAATTTGTTTACATTTTGACTTTCATTTCATTTTCAAGCTCTAAAGCACACTTCCTATGAAGAGAATTCTTCTATTTTGTACCCTAACGGGTATCTAAAACATGCAAACATTTCTGTCACTGAACATTTCTGGAATTACTTGCCAGATCATGATCTGTAGCTATAATGGGGCTGTGAAGTCCCGAGATGCATCATAAACGGGGTGTTTACAAAAAGAAAGATAAGGAAATGTTTGTTCGTAGACATTATATTTGGTCCCCGATATTGTGTACATCAAATCTCTTTCCCCACACGTTCTTTTTATTTCATCAGAGTTTAAGTACTTTTACAGTCTGAGAGCAATCACAATTCTCATTATTCTGACTTTAGGTTCAAATTCATTTATTACTTTATAGTCTGGTTTGTTTAGATAGATAGATAGATAGATAGATAGATAGATAGATAGATAGATAGATAGATAGATAGATAGATAGATAGATACTACATGCATTAAAACTTTAGATATCACACTCTCAGAGATAGGTGCCTAATCAGCAGCAAACGCTGTTTCCACAGAAATATAAGTCTGACAACTGGTCAAGTTGTTGCCCATGTATAGCATATGTTACATCTCAATGTCTAGATGTAAACACGTACACGAGCAATACATTTATGTTATACAACAGATATGTACATCTACTGCATGACTTGCATTATCTTGACTACCGTATGAGGCTATTGCTCACCTGGAAATCTCGGAGTCAAACTGGATTTGTAAAATAAAAGAGAATTTCCCACTAATTGACGTCTCTCAGAATGAAGTGCGCGATAATTCAGAAAGACATGTCTCCTGATGTCAAACGTTCTGCAATCAGTCTTATTGTAATGTTGCACTTTAACTCAAACGTGTCTGGTCAGAAACAACCTGCGCCAATTGCAAACACCCAGACTATGTGTCCATTCTGATATAAGGATTCCTGGGAACCTTTTCGAGACAACTCTTACCATTAAGGAATACAATAGCAATATAAATGTACATGTACAAACCTTGTACTTAGATACAATGGCCGCTCAGTAATATGATTCATGAAATGGATCGTATGGTAATCAATCTGCAGTTCTAACCACGCCACTTCTCTCTACTTTTTAAGTATAAGGTATGCCGTATTCGCCAAGGACGTTATTTGGATAAAAAAAGAAAATACTGTTGAGTACATTGTGAAAATATTCCAGCATGCAGTTGACTATAGTCAGAGAATATTCTGTTCAGCTGTTCACTCATGCCCCAAAACATGAAATTTAAGCTATAGAACATAGACTGATGAATTAGCACATGCATTGTTACCTGCATTTGTAATGAGGTAACACGCCATGCTGAGTTAGATTCGATGAGAAGTAAGACTTATATGTTATTACATCATACGTCAGTTCTCAGGCCCTGACATTGTAATGGACGTAGACGTAGACAGATGGAATGGAATGATGGAATGGAATGACAGATTGGTTGCTGTCGATTTGTAGTTAATTTTCCTGGACTTACGGAAACAATTTAGTCAATATATTTAGTTGGATTGGAAATAATCCAGCCATAATTACTTTGAGGAGCATAAATTTCGATACAATACAACTCAACGATATGTAGAAGTGAGTGAGTTTAGTTTTACGCCGCACTCAGCAATATTACAGCTATATGACGGCGGTCTGTAGATAATCGAGTCTGGACCAGACAATCCAGTGATCAACAACATAAGCATCGATCTGCGCAATTGGGAACCGATGACTTGTGTCCACCAAGTCAGCGAGCCTGACCACTCGATCCCGTTAGTCGCCTCTTACGACAAGCTAAGTTGCCTTTTATGGCAAATATGGGTTGATGAAGGCCTGTTCTACCCCGGGACCTTCACGGGTCTCCAAATCATGAAATCGTGGTACAAATTGTGAGCTTCGTGTGATAAAACAGAAAGAGCGAGGTACAAAATCTTCAGTTCCTATTAAAGAAAAAAATATAGTATCATATCTACACACAAGAAGACCAAATACATGTTGCCTGATAAGAAATAGCTATGGGAAATCTACACCTATATGAGAAGAAAGACTGTCTGAAAACATAAAGTGGTCTGTTTTCTTTGGTAGCCAGGAATGGAAATATATATTTACAGCAAAATCATCTACAGCAGCTGTAAACAAGAAAGAAAAGCGGAAGGAAGTGATTAAATGAATAGTCAGAAGGTGCTGAGATCGACTCGGTGAAAATTCGAAAACACTTTTTTGTAAGGTCTGCGGCGAGACTACAGTCAATGAGAAACACAAAAGTTAAAACATATCCCCCAGTTATTATAAGGAAATATCTTTTAAAAGTACATAAGAATAACTATAATTCCCACTAGTTAAGATAAGATGCATGGAAATATTTTTAAATATATAGCCAGGACTTTAAAATCACCTTGAAATACTCAACGAACTGAGGATAGAGGTTATTCAGTTCATTCTATTTCATAGAAATACATGCAACATCGTGCATCTGCCAGTGTAAACGTCATTTGTTATTGCAATTATATTAAATCAAAGTGAGTATTTATCTGGATAAAACATTACATGCAAGATTGACACTACAGGTCACACCTGGTACACTTACATAAAAACTACATAATTAAAAAAACAGCTTTACTTGTCATGATGCTTAGCCATCCATCTACATAAAGGCCTCGGATATAAAAACTGTTCCATCTCCGGACACATCTATCATGTATTCTCCAGTACCATCAAGCATCTCTAGGTATTTAATTATCTTTGTAAATCATTTTTAATGATCAAGGCAGGTTTCATATTTTTATTTTGAAAACAGATGACGCCTTTCCAACATGATGTAATTACCGTCCATGGAGACAGTGTTGTAACCGGCGCCTCAGTCAGTGGCAAAATAGCCGAGATCTACAAATAATCAGTTTCATAGTTCCCAGGGACCAATCCTGCTGATAGTGTGTTATAAGCCATGAGTAAAACTGTCTTTCCTACACAGCTTACTGTAGCAGTTTAATGTGGTCGTGTGTGATATTGGTAATATGTACAGCTGTAATTAACTTGCAGACTTCAGCATGGATTAATTCGACAACATCAAAAGTCGGTGAGGTTTATCGAGGTTTGTTGATGAACATACGGTAAGACTGTTTCCATAAAATAAATAACCCTTCAGTGAAAGTACAATGTGTTGAAGCTCTGGTTGTAACTATACTTTACCCCAACAGGATCGTGGTGCATCATGCATGTCAGAGACTTGATGGTAGGGGAAGAGAAAGGCACAAACAAAGGATACAGATGTCAAATTGACGGAGGAGAGGTTGAGATTCCTCTGTTTGTTTATTTGTTTGCTTGCTTGTTTGAAGCTGATTAAACAACGACTGTGATCCATGCGATTGGGAGTCTCCTTACAAAGGAGCTGGCTGATTGTTTCACGAATCCGTATATACCACTTCACAATATCCCACCTGCCTGGTCCCCTGTTTGTGCCTTTCAGTTGTCTCTGAAACAAATGGCGATGGTGCGGTCTATGATGCTAGCCTTTATCTTTATAACTTGGGATGCAATAAACTACTTCTGGTGATAATTCAAACATGGAAAATTGGACGACACATGATCAAACTGTTATTCCGAGACTCCGGGTTAGAAAGGTCACAGAGATCGTAAGAAGTTATAACTGGATCGGGGGGGTCAGGTTCGCTGATTTGGAAATGGCAGTGTTTTCATGATCTGTTTGCCAATCTTTCCTGCAATCATGTGCCTTCAAAGAAAGTTGATTGGTTGTCTCATTTAACCCATCCATAAACAGTTATATTACGACATGTCATTTTAATGTAGAAGAACAGACAGAAGTGACGTCTGCCACATAACCGGGAACTTGAAACTAAAGTCAAAGGATTAAGGAAAAGGGACGCACTTCTGCATGGTTAACATGACATCTTGTAAGTCTCTGTCCTTGAAAATATTTTGTGAATGTCATTGATAGTTAGGCTGGATGGTTAAAATGTGATCACCAATTGGACAAAGGGCTGGTTAGGTACAATGCTACTGTCAGCAGAAATAAAGGTTAGTTACAATCGGTGGACCCGTCAGTGAGGCTAAGGGCTGGTTACTTTCAGTGACTTATCATTTGGTTCAGCTTCCGACCGAGGCGACACGGCATTACAAAACAAAGTAATAAACACACTTTTCGTCGCAACTTACGAATATGGCATACCCCCAGCACGTTATTGTTGACAGAATTCCAGAAAACCTTATGTTTGTTTAAAAAAATTTCGAAATGTCTAAGTGCTTCTTGACGACGCCTGTTCTTCCTCTTGTGGCGTGATCACGTTGCAACTTCAATTTCGTGATGTACACGGCGCGAGAGAAGACAGACACATGTTTACGCATCTTCCAAGGACGTTCTTTCATCCATCTCCTGACATCGTTACATGATCACGTACAACCACACAACATCTCCTGGATGTGGCATCACCTTTCATAAGCGTCGGCATCGTAAGTTGATGGTCTTATCTTCGCCCCAGTCAACTGATTTACAGACAGGCTCTAGATTGGCATACTTTTACAATCTCATCTCTGTGGTTGATGTTGTGCCAACGTTGTCAGATCAGCGCCGTCGTGGAACATATTTCTGTGCTTTATCGATGAAGTTGTAGCGTTCATGCTTGTTCGGCGCTGGCGTCTTTCTGCGATAATGGAGATCGTTTGAATCATTTATTTATTTCCTTGGTTTAGATTCGGTTAACCGAGCCAGTGGATGGCAGACGAATGGTGAGAGCCGAAAGCGTTGCTGATGTGCAGCACGGAGCAGTAGTATGTGGCCTCGAGTACTAAATTTAGTAAACAGTGTATCATAGAAGTGCAGAAGAAAATGAGTCTTCAGCAACCTCATGGGATACAAACCTAAAAAGCATTTCTTGACAAATGGAATGTTCAGTAATATTTGAATACATAACACTGATATAAGAAAGATGTAACACTGGAATAATTATAAAATATTTCAACTACTGTTTTGCAAGGGAAGATAATTCGTACGAATTATGTAGCAATGCATCTAGAAATAATGCACTCGCTTAGTTGGTCTTGCATAAGTTTATACTACAATTGTTAACACAGAAACCTGCGTTTTTTACGCCAAAAGACTATTTTCAGTGCGTGTTTTCGACGCACAGATTCTGATCCACTTAATTGTTTACCTACCTTGGAACACCAACATATAGAAAAACAATAAATTTGGAAATGATTCAGGATTGTAATGAAAATTTCACACGTAAAGATTTTGACTACATTTATATAATTTTATTTCTGCGCGCACTCGTACAAAGCCTACCTTGAATACTGTCATCATGTGAAAAAATGGCGACATTTACGATGAAGCTTATTTTGAAAGCATATTTTGAGCATTGGACTTCAAAGTGAGGGTTGAAAAGGAAGGACAGATATGTCCCTGTGTGCTGACTGTCCTCCGTTTCCATAGAATTCGTTTTTTTCTCGTTAAAAATTACCTCGATGTTAAGACAGAGAATGTCACCCAAGTGTCTGCTGATGTGAAAGGCAAGCCTCGGATATTTGTTACTGGCAGTGTAACGATGTCATCGCATTGCGACGTCATCAACACCATGACATTGTCAGGGCATTGTGCAAAATCTACTGTCAAAGTGATATCTCCTAGGAGATATCGTCTGATCTAACACAAGCGATATCTCCTGTGGAGCACAGTTTGGATGATAAAAACATGTTTCCTGTACTAACACAAATATGTGTATTAAAGAACGGATTAACTCACTTTTCGTATTCTTTTAACCATTACTTATGAAAGACTTGTGGTTACTCTTAAGCGGAACACCAAAACTCATTCTTAAAAATACTTGTGATTAATTCATACCGAGCAATTAAAAGATGCCAAAAAGCCATCTGCTTCACTCTCGCTCCCCACCGAAACCACAGACGTTTACGTACCTCTGTCGCCAGAGCACTGCCGTGACGTCATATGAGGAACGATTTTTTTCAGTTATAGTCCATTTGGCTCAAAAGCGGACCTATGAATTGCAATCAAACCCGAAAACTAAAAAACATTAAATACTGAAACAAAAGCTGATCATAATTAAAACATCATACCAACTTAGTGAGGATTTTGCAGATTCTTTTATCCCAAAATCACAAAGGTTGGTTAACAAACTATCATAAAAATATTGACACAGTTCACTGTTTGTTAAGAGGGAGGAGTGTAGAGTAAGGGACAGGCAGGTGTGCGAGAAAGCATGGAGACAGCACAGGTCAATGAATAATAAACTTTGTCGGCACTTGTGCACGTGCTTCTCAAACAGCTGATGAATGTACTTCATCAGTCCGTGTCAAACGCACTGTAGCTGTATAGAAAATGTGTAGGAAACTGTTCATCTTGCTGATTTCTCGACGTCACCAAAGACATACCGAATTGTTGTAGCTTTGTAAGAATTAAATATTTAACTCACGTGAACGTCAAAACTAGTTCAACTACATTAGGGTGGCTTTTGCATATTCCATTCTAACCCAGTGGCTGATTGTATAATCATGGTTGTACATTGCTAGTATGAATCACTACGTATTCCATTCTGACCCAGACAAACCAGTGGTTGATAGTATGGGCGTGCTTGTCCGGTGACAGTGTCAGTCACGGGGTAGTCACGGCGCTTGTCACGGCGACCGACCCACGTGTTGGTTTAGGACCTGGGTAATCGCCCACTATGGAGGAACGTGTGTCAAACTAGCAAGTCCACTCCAAATCCAGTTTGTTATAGAGAACGGGGTATAGAGAAGATTAAAATGTCAGTCTTATAACTGCATGTTTCACACCCGAATGCACTGATCTTTTCATCATGCTTTCTAATACATTTCGGGACCACACTCGTCCATTACATACCGGCAAACACGGAATGTGGCTTTACACTTTAGTCACTTCAGACCGCTCCTGATCAGATGTCTTCTCATTCTGGATGTGTCAAGTCCAGCTGTAAGGTTATAGGACCTTTCTGCATCCTGACTGACCGCCAGAGAGACCATTCCTGCTGTAATTAGCCCGGACACAACAAGACAGATTCCCGGCCTCGCCCAAATTAAGGCAGACGGGAAGATACTATAGCTAGTTATATTGCCTTTCCATGTTCCGGCGACCATCATGTCTTATTTTGTCGCCTGCAGCAATCGTTATGCATTTGTGGTAGCTGTGTTGGGCAGGGAAGTGCTTGTATGGGTTAAGGGACCAACACTTGTGTGATGGGGGGTGTTAGTGAACACATCAAAACAACAACTCCAATTTGCTGCCTGGGAATTACAATGCATGTGTATATGATGGTGGTGTGTGCATGTACAAACCTTAGATACAATGGCAGCTCTCAGTAACATGATTCCTGAAGTGGAATCGTATGGTAATCAATCTATAGAACAAGAAACTAAATCAATACTGAATTTCTATTTCTAACCACGCCACTTCGTTTCTCTACCTCCTCAAGTATAATGTATATCATGTTCGCCAAGGAAGCTATTTGGATCAAAACAGAAAACAGTGTTCATTACATTGTGAAAATATTCCAGCATGAAGATGACTGCAGTCAGAGAATTCAAATGTATTGTGCCAGATGTTCAATCATGCCCAAACACATTACACTAATATGAAACATAATATATACAGTACAGTTTGGTGAATTTGCACATACATTGTCACCTCCAGTTCTAGTTCAAGGTTAGGTAAGGACCAGGTAGATGGTGCAGTCTTCATATGAAATTGCGTAGCCCGAATACCACTTCAACATCATGAAAGGATCCTCCCTCTGTATTCCAGCTCAGGTTGATCATGGAAGACAAAACTTAAGATAAGGATAACTTCAGATGTTACCGTTGTTGAAAACTGATTGAAGCATCTAGTCTTGTGTCAATGACGGCCATGAAAGTAAAAAATTCTGTAAAGAGGCAAGTCTGTAAAACCGAACAGCAGACTTTGACGCCAGTCAAATATAAGGACAACGTGTTCTTACAAATAAACCAGATTCAAACTATTATGCACTGTCTAAGGTACTTGTGCAGGTTTTATAACGCTAACTGTGGCCTTGGGGATTGGTACAGAGACCAACGGCAAAACAACTGAACAACGACTCTCTTCGTCGACGTAGTCGTTGATTATCAGACAACAATTCATATGACGGCTGCGATTGGTCAAGTCCGGAGCAGATGCCCTCTGTGGATGATGAACTGTGTGACCTCGGAGTAACGTCGTGTCATTCTACTCTATTGGAGTATCAGACCATGCGGAGTTGGATTTGATAACAAGTAAGACTTATGTGTTATTACATTATACATCAATTCCTAGGCCCTAACAGCGTTAAAGACGTCGACTGATGCACTGGTTGAGCGTGTTTAGAATAACAGATACGTTACTATTGATTTTGTAGTTCATTTTGCTGGATGTATTGGGAACAATTCAGTTCATTAAACAATCCAGCCTTAATAACTGCGAGGAATATATATTTTATATACAATACAAAGTAACGGTATGTAGAAACTTTGGTAGGAAGCAAATTGTAAAATTGTTGAAAAAGACGACAAAAACCATCTGTAACCGTCTGTTTCAGCAGTTATGGGAAATCGGTATCTGGATAAAAGGAACGGTCTGTCGGAAAACATAAAGTAGTCTGTTTTCTTTGTTAGTCACGAATGGAAATATAAAACAAAATCATCTGAACAGCAGACTACAACAAAGAAACGTAGTTTGAGGCAGGTGAATGCGCAGTCAGTAGGTGCTGAGTTCGACTCAGCTGAAATTCGAAAACACTCTTTTTGTAAGGTCGGCTACCGAGGAGAAAACACAGAAATTAGAAATGTTGCCACCATTCCCACAAGATATATAGGATACGTAGAAATATCTTTTTATAGCCAATATCACCTGGCAATATATCGTAATGAGCATAGAGGCTATTCAATTCGTTCTGTTTCGTCGTGCATCTGTCAGTGGGGACGAGCTTGATGTGCTTGCATTTAATTTTTGTATACCACATTTGTTATTTTAATTAGATTAAATTAAAGTGAGTATTTATGTCAGTATATGGGACGAATATCTGGATAAAATGTTGCATGCAAGAATGATGCTACAGACCACACCTGGTACACTTACATTAAAACTACGGAGCTCAATGTGCGTGCATGAAGCTTCTGTAAATCTCATTTGTTAGTTTAATTAGATTAAATGTAAATTGAGTCATGATATGAATACATCAGATGAATATCTAGATTATGTTTTTCGTGCAAGAATGATACAACCCACACATCTGGTACTTTCAGTACTTTCCATCTCAGGACATATCTATAATGTATTCAAACATATCTATAATGTACTCTCAAACATCTTTTGGTATTTAATTATCTTTGTAAATCAATTTTAATGATTAAGTCGGGCTTCATATTTTTATTTTAAAAAAGATTAGTCACATCGCTTGTAACTGCGCCAACGACGTCGCCTTTCCCACACTGTGTAACTGCGTTGTAGGCGGCGCCTCAATCAGCTGCAAAATAGCCGAGATTAACAACCAATTAGCTTCATAGGTCCCAGGGACCGATCCCGTTGCTAGTTTATCATAAGGCAAGAGTAAAACTGCCTTTCATACACTGATTACATCATGTAGCAGTTTAATGTGGTCGTAAGTGATGTTGGGACGTGTACGGACGGTGTGATTAACATGTATACGTGCTAAAGTGATAAATTCCACATCACCAAAGTCGCTGAGTTTTATCGAGCTTTGTTGATGAAGTAAGATGAAGTTGACACAGTAAGACTATTTCTACAAAATAAATAACCTTCAGGAGGAGTAGTGTGTGTTGAGGCTTTTCTTGTAAGTATACTCGACCTCAACAGAATCCTGTTGCATTATACATGTCAGGTGGTAGGTGAAGGGAAATACTCAAACAAAAGAAGGAGATAGTATAATTGGGAGAGGAGTGAGGAAACCCTGGTATTCAAGTGAGCAAGTGAGCAGCCCCAAGCCCCCAATCCCATGTCAAGCCTCTTATGACAAGCATGGTTAACGTTTGCTTTAGACCATTTCAAACCTGGGTCTAAAATATCATGACAACTGATACACTCTTCGTATATGAAGAGGCGTTTCTGTCACTTTGGCATTCATTTCATCTTGATGTTGTCTCACTTCAGAGTTCCGACTTGCCACGACAGATCTGTTTCCGCACCAAATTCTAAACAACATATATAAAGAATTAAACTGCATTACATAAAGTTCATAGCATACGCACCTTTATCTTCGTAATGCATGGCATTTACGATACAGAAGCGAACGAATGAAATATTCTCTCCAACATAGGATTAGAAGGACCGAGTTCTTAAACTATAATTTGTATGCACACTCATGGAAATATAGATATTATTTGAGGTGCACAAGTGTATTGTTTACGACATCCAGACGGCATTTTTTGATGTTATTCGAATCTTACTGAGGACGAAGACATTATGAAAAACGCAATAGACAATGCTGTGGCTGATCATCTGTGTCACATGTCTGTTGTAGCCTCGTATTAAGGGCATGGAGTATCTATCTTTGAATGTTTGTTAAAGTGATTCACCAAATCATAAGAACACTGTTGATATTTCCTATATACAATCATTCTTCAGCTCTTTTCGCGACATCGTTTCGTAATGATGCTCTAAAATGAATTGCGATGGTGATTATGGTAATGTAATACTATCAAGGAACACCTATACCAATATAAGACTATGTATGTATCGAGACAGAAGCAATAAATCAGGCATTTACAATCAGGAAAGGAGTCCTTTATAATTTGACCTTTGGTAATCATCATAAAGTAGCGAATCACAGACCTGCAATTCATTCTCTCAGATATGCTTGAAACCTTTTATCTCAGATTAGTTTGGTAATGATAGGTAATTAAAACAAACTTTGTGACAGACGTTCCAAGGAATGATGCACATCCCTTTTTTAGCTATGCTACATTCCTCGACGTTAATTAATAGGTCACATGATTTTATATGAAAAATTCTGTTCATTGCCAAATTTTGACCAAAATGAGTACAATGGGAAATCTCATGTATACACTGTAAACTCTAGGGATACTGACTTTAGCTTTTCAGTGTACGTACATATACACTTACAGTGTTCCCAGAAATTATTGAGAAAATCTTTGGGTTTTTTTCTAATGATGCTAAGATTGGAAAAAGGGCTTTCACTATGCACTAAGCATACTAAATAAGGGAGACAACTCTTGAAGGCTTAGAAGGCAGCTCATTACGTCAAGAGTTATCTCCCTTGTCTGAGCAGACGGCTTCCTGTGTTGACATGGCAGAATTTACAACAAGAGAGAAAAGAAAGCTCATTCTAGATGATTTTGAAAGGGGTGAGGCTGATGCTAAAGTGTTAGCTTGTAGACATGGTATTCCTCTGTCTACAGTATACAGAACTTTGAAGAATATTCAAACAGGAACCGGGATAGAGCACAAAGCAGGGGCAGGTCGGCCTAGGAAATTCAGTGTTGTGGATCGTCGAAGACTTGGGCAGATTGTGAGTAGGGGCAAATTGAAAAGTGTTGAGAACATCAGAAATGAAATGATTAGCAGAGGAAGTCCTCAGGTATGCAATGAAACAGTTTACGCAGGAATTACAGATACTTAATTGGGTGAAAAAACGTGGAATTCCCTCGCCGTTGATGAAAGATGCACTAAACGAAAAACGTTTAAACTGGTGTCGGGCTCATGAAAATCAAGATTGGGATAATGTTTTCTTTTCGGATGAAAGTTCTGTTTGGCTTTTCCCTAATTGTGTGAAAATTTGGACCAAAGATACTGTCAAACCTATCTACCAGCGACCAAAACATAGCCCGAAGTTTCACATGTGGGGTGGCATATCGGCTCGCGGAGTGACGCCATTGTGTGTTTTCACGGGAAACTTGACAAAAGAAAGATACGTTGACATTCTAAATGGTCACCTTCTTCCGACAGCACAAACATTGTATGAAGATGATTGGATTTTCCAGCATGATAATGACCCAAAACACACTGCGCGCTACACAAAACAGTGGTTGTCGGGCGAAAATGTTCAAGTTTTAGACTGGCCCAGTTACAGCCCAGACCTAAACCCAATTGAGAATGTGTGGGGAGTCATGAAGGACAGAATAAACCAAAAGGGACTGAGAAATGTTGAAGATATGAAGGCCGAGGTGGTCCAATATTGGGATACCCTGTCACACGATTACCTACAAACTTTGATGGGTAGTGTGCCTAGGCGTATTCAGGCATGCATTGCTGAGCGAGGAGGTCTAACAAAGTACTAAAACAAGACTGAGACTGTAAAAGGATGATGTTTTAACATGTTTATGTAAGTAAAACGCCAGAAGTTAATAAACGTAATGAGTTACATGACGCAACATGATTCTCAATAATTTCTGGGAATACTATACATCTTGCCAGGTGTGTCGGCATCGTGGTTTTTGGTTCACCGAGTAGATAATGTCCTGATTCAATCAGGTCTTGTTTCAGACATTACGCTGACACAACGCAATGTAGCTGGAATCGTATCCAACGAGGCGCAAACCAAACTCACTAAACATTTACACTGTTATCAAACTGGGGAAATGAGTTTGGTGTTTGAGAAACAACGATGGGACACGTTTACATCCTTGTTCTGTCGCCATTTCTGTGTTTACCTTGGACCTAGGATCAATCCGATTTACCAACCTGTAAAATAAGATTGTCATCATGAGCCACGCTTGGATGGTTAATCGGAATAATCCATTACCAAAGATTCAAAATGCACAATAAAGCTTGCGTAACATGAAATGGAGTGTTAAACTCCCCATGAAGACTTCCTTTACCATTATTGAGTTGACACAGAGCTATGCAGTGACAACAAGAACGATCATTGAAATTTGAACGGCTTCAATGTCAGAATCAACATATACGAGCTACGTGGGGAAATTGCCTTACGATTGGAAATATACGAGTCTTGTGCAGGCAGTCCAGGGGCCAATGCTTGATGACATGCAATCAAACACGTTACTGAGTCTAACCGCCTAATCCATCAAGTCACCTGTAACATCCAGCACAGTTTGCAAGGGCTGAGAATGCCTGTGTCTCAAGCTACAATCTGGGAGCACCATGCCTACCAGCAGTGCCTTCCTTTCCCTAATCTATGCTTGCATGGAAGACTACAGCTATGGCTGTTGGCTGTGTAGATTTCCACCATATTGATACAGTCAGATCAAACGCACTAACACCCAGGGAAGTTCACAGATAATTTCGAGTGTCTCCAACCTTGATTATGTCAGTCTATTTCTGGAAGCATGTTTTTGAGAGTGGCCATGGTATTCCATTAGGTGTCTACTGCGACGGGAATTGCTCCCTTGTCTACATTTTCATTGATTTTGGGACTTGTCTTCCTGACAAATGTACAACGTCGGACGCCTATTCAAGTCCAATTGTAGAGCAGATTCTCAGAAGCTAAGTTACACAAGCTGTGATTGCGGCTGTGACTGCCTGAGTGTGGTCCATGGCCAGACAGATTTAAATGTTGCGTGTGACTGTAAATCCAGTGATACCAGTGCAGCCTGGTGTGGTTGACACTGATTGCATAACGACTGCCGATGAGATCCTTGCGAGGGGAAATCTCTTTACAAAGCAACAGACCAACTGATTGACGAACCAGAATATAACATTATCCGTCCTGCCTGGTGCCATCTGTGCCTTTCCGATTTTTCTGAAACAACTGGAGAAGGTCCCGCTCTGTAATTACAGCCTTTACGGGTTTTTTTTATAGGAATAACTTTTAGTGCATGGATTATGAAAAGGTTCAAGGATTCTTAGATGTCCCGAGACTATTTAATTGTCAATTAAGAATTTGTCTTAAGTAACCAGTAATTGTCGTAAGATCCTTGGGTCGTCATGACATGATTGATGCGTGTCATTGTATCCTCTTTTGCGTAGATCCATGCTGATGTTGTTGATAATTCGACTGTCTGCTGCAGACTCGTATATTTGCAGACGGAAACAACAAACACTACCCAACAAAAGTGAAAAATTTCTGTACTTATTTAATATCATATTCAATACTGCTCAGCACGACTAATTCACTTGACTCTTTATCCATGCTAACATGGACCTGGTGTCCACTTGGAACACGTTTTCAAGAAACACCAATGTTTTCGTATAGATTCCTTGGAAATCACAACTATGACGTTTGTTGTGATGTATTGTTGAGCAAATGAGAAACACACTTTTAGTAAGAAATTATTTCCAATCAGTTCAAAAATAATTTACTGGCGACAAGTAATGCTGCATATCGTAAAGGGTGTTTGGCGAGACCGACTGTTATTCACACAAATACCACTGAGATCTACAGCTCATCAACAAGGCAGTGACAGGCATTCCGTCATGCAGTGCTAATATATTCAGACAGTGTAAGTCACCGTGGTGAACACCAACTGCTGACTGTAATGTCGCCAAACACTGATATATCCTGGATTAAAAGTCTTCATTCCGTAAAAACGTTGTCTCATAATGCTTCCAGTAACTCGATGAAAGTCAGACGAAGCTTGAGACATGTCGGATTGGGTGTTGAAACTTCCTGGTGATCGTATAGTTAATAGAATCATGAAACTCCACGAAAAGAGGATATCAAAGATAGAACGGTCTTAGACCCATGAACCCGCTTCAGAGTATGGAATTCCAGGTTATTCACACACAAAAAGACAGACAATTCTTGAAACACATGAGAAAGATCGGTTGATGTCTGGTCACAGATTGTTGTTTTAATCAGTAAAACTTGACCTTGGCTTATGGCAGTGACAACAGCACTAATGTAGGAATCAGGTTCAAAGTAGGGAATTCCATATGTTAATCTCACGTGACTCATATCGACCTGATTTAATCCATCTGTCAGTCACGTAATCCTGGTCGATTACTAAATTAGGATGACATAGAGAACAGGACCATGTCGACGTTTGTTGTCGACTGATGTGCAAGGTGCTGAACACGGCACACTGGAATTTGAACTTTGTAAAGCGAAATTTTAAAGCGAAATGTCGAGATTTTCTTGTTTAACAAAACGTCTTGGCTGCGTGTGGAGAGGACAAGGACATAAACCACAGAGATCTAAATAAGAATATTAACAACGGGAATACAGCTCAGTCCCTTGGTTTTGTGGGTTCTGAGTTAGAGCTTCTAATCGTAGTTGAAAGGGTGATGACTACGACTGACACGACGACTAGATGGACAGTAAATGAAGTGTATACTATGAAGAATCGCGGCCGACTTCAAGCGTGAGTGTACGTGACAGAAAGTTCCGAGAACACTGATCACTCGCTCCCGGTTTACTTTCTTCCACAACCACAAACATTTACCATTTAGACGAATATTCTGCCATCTTTTAGTTCATCCCTATCTGTTGTTTTCTGTTGACCGTCCTGAACTCGACACTTACCTGATTGCCAAGAATCTCGAAAAAACAAGGCAAAGACGAGTTCGATTTCAACCCACAAGCAAGGGAGATGTACTCGTACACATCTTCGATTATCAAGTGTTTCCATTCCATATATTTTGGACCTATTCCCTGTTGTAGATTTGTTTGAAAAGTGGCGACATACTCAAGTCTCTGTAGTCTAAAAATCACACCTGATTCTTCAAGCACATAATATTGGAATGAATTAACAATTAATTTTAACAGTGGGACCTTTGAATCGGGGTTTATGGGCAGCTCTGACAATGTTCTGGGATTTTATACTGATAAAATGGATGTATAATATAGCATTATCGAGATGGTCCTTAACTTAAGTGTTGTTTGATGAGGACTTCTTCTGGGAGTGGAGAGGATTTCATTAAATTGGACGTAAATGTATTTGACAACTCCCGCAAATCCGAGCAAGACGAATGACTTTTTACTAACATATATAAGTCGATTTGTTTGTAATGGAATCGTAGCGGTGTGTGTGGGCATTGATATTGCTTCTATTGCCCTCATGTGACATCGACAAATAGCCTCTCTGACAAATGTGGAAAGAAAGTGAAAAAGTGAGGTTAATAATTATGCTGAGAAACAAACGTTCCCAGAACAGGCCGAGCAACGTGAAAAGATACCTGAGACAGTGAAGACGTTGTAGTGGCAGTTATCAGTGCAATGGTGCAGTCAGGGGTGCCAGGGGTATAACATGAGCTAATTGAATACAAAAACTGATTGATAATAAACGAAAACACGATGAGAGGATCGCCTGGTTTGACATCAGAAGCACAATGTTGAGCGGAGTTTCAAGTCCAGAGATTTGTGAAGTGAGCGGAGCTTATGTTCAGATATACAGACTTGTTTATAATAATATTTATTGTAATGGACTTTAAGACCAACTCTTTATCTGTGCTATGCAACCTTGCTTACAAGATAAATTATCTAACGGAAGATACATGCTCGCAAAGCAAACGTATGCTTGTTTCCCTTTCAGAGTCAATCCTCTTCAAAACAGAGACATTAACCTGACAAACACGGTACATACGTTATTCACGACAAACAAGGAACATACTTCATTCCAAGGGTTCTATCGCAATTGATCTCATCTAGTTGTAACCCTCGTCGTTAGTCATTAGTGTAGTGTATGCGTTGTTTAGGGTCGCAATTGATCTCATCTAGTTGTAACCCTCGTCGTTAGTTGTTAGTGTAGTGTATGCGTTGTTTAGGGTCGCAATTGATCTCATCTAGTTGTAACCCTCGTCGTTAGTCATTAGTGTAGTGTATGCGTTGTTTAGGGTCGCAATTGATCTCATCTAGTTGTAACCCTCGTCGTTAGTCATTAGTGTAGTGTATGCGTTGTTTAGGGTCGCAATTGATCTCATCTAGTTGAAACCCTCGTCGTTAGTCATTAGTGTAGTGTATGCGTTGTTTAGGGTCGCAGTTGATCTCATCTAGTTGTAACCCTCGTCGTTAGTCATTAGTGTAGTGTATGCGTTGTTTAGGGTCGCAATTGATCTCATCTAGTTGAAACCCTCGTCGTTAGTCATTAGTGTAGTGTATGCGTTGTTTAGGGTCGCAGTTGGTCTCATCTAGTTGTAACCCTCGTCGTTAGTCATTAGTGTAGTGTATGCGTTGTTTAGGGGTTACTGTACTTACGTCGTTTTCAGCAATAGTCCAGCAATATCACGGCGGATGACACCAAAAATTTATTTTACACGTTGTATCCGTACTGAATAGAGCGTCTAGAACAACGCACTCTTCCAGTGTGTAGAACATTATTCCGATGTGTCTATAGACACTAGAACATACAGGAACAGTGTCTACTGTAGATGCACGCCTCTTGTTTCTTTACGTGTGTTTAGGCGCTTACCGTCGAGTCTTTTACAACATAACAACATTAAGTGTGGTCACGTGTGAAAAAACGAAACTTACCCAAAACTTGTACGAACTTGCCACTGTCATGTGTGTGGCAGAGATGTGTCTGTGTGTTACAGATGCCTGGCATTGGCCGACTCAACCAAAAACATACAGAGTCAGGTTAAAATGTACCTAATTCTCTTTCCTCCTTGCGTGGTTCCAAAACGACTGAGACGAAGATCAAATTGGTTTTCCATTCAGGAACGCGTTAGTCAGGTGATATTGGATGTACTCACATATATGTTCTGTGTGTGTTTCTTCCTGCCTGTCGTGTGTGTGAATGTGTGTCCTGGGTGAATCTACCGTCATGTATTTAATTTGAATGTGTATGTTCTTATGTTAAATGTGTTCTGTTTGAGTGAATATTCATGTGCATGCTGTATATACTAGTATACCTCTCTGTTTGATGTGCAGTTGTATATGCACGTATGTATGTTATGTCTTAGTACATCCACAAATATTGTATGTGTGACCAAATACCTATAAATGTTTGGTGTGATGGCAAACCTAGATATGTGGTATACGTGAGTGTATGTCAGTATATGTTAAGTGTGGAAGTATGACCACGTATATCTTTGTGAGTGTTTTTGTATGGTCTGCATGAATGAATGTGTATCCTTTATGCTATGAAGGTTGTCCAATTTCCGCTTTTATTTTACATACTGTTCTGTATGGTTTTAGTTACAATAAGTATTACATACAATGAAACGTTTTTAAAAATTCTTTGCAAATGCTTTACAAAACACGATGATAAAACATTAATAATATGACTTTCAATATTATATTTTTAAAATATTACCAAAGGCCTCTAATTAAATCATGCGCCAATCAATCATGCACTTGAACGTTTGAAACGAGAAATTCAATTGATTTCCTCTTTAAGCGGACATCAGTCCAGAAATAATCTCGGTACAAACTTAAGTCATTGGTCGATATTTGTGTAGTTTTAGCATCCGATACATGAGGGAGTAACGGCCGAGTTAAACAATTTCCTGTTCTTTATACAGTCCTAATTTAGTCATCGACAAAGTGGACCTGATTGACACATGAATTAAGGCAGATCGAGATGAGTCACGTGAGATCAACACGTGGAATACCATACTAAAAACTGAATCCTATCCTTTGTAACCTTGCCTTGACTTTTCCTTTTCGTAGGGTTTAAATTAAAGAAAATGGAAACCAGGCCTTAACATTCTTTCCAACATTTCTCTAGTTTTGTTTGGTTTTCCTCTTGTTTCGACGAGTGTGTTATCTTACTAAACAACTGTAGTTTGAGACACATTTACATAGATGTATTATTACGTAAGTAACCTAGCTGTACTGACGTCTAGGATAGATAGTTAACTGGTTCAATTGGTATTGATTGATTTCAGTATCCGTATATGTATTTTTTTCACAGCATGGCTGGGTATGGTAGCACACCGTAATAAGAGTCAATGAAGACCCTGAAACTATACACTTTTTAATTTCCATTATCTTGGTTTGTGTGTGTACGTGTCTGTGATTTCTGTGTCATTTATATGAAACAAGGATAACGTAGACAAAAGTATCCATCCCTCCCCTTATAGGGCTGGAGGAGTGCATGTATAGATTACCAAATGTAAAAGAATTTGTCAACACCACAAGATGAGGAATAAACATATGTTGCACTGTCACAATACTTAATTATCACTCTTCTTCAAAATAGCCCAGGGTTGTCGCCAAGGGCATCCTTTATCGCCTTGTATATTTTTTGTTTGTGTAGACGTGATTTAATGATAAAACTTAGTAAGCATATAAGAGGGATAAAAGTTGATATCATTGAGTACATTGAGTACACAGTTTGCTAATGATATATACGATGACACTGGAAGGTTCTGAAAGATGTCTTAATACGGCTTTAAACACATTTCCATTCTTTGCAAGAGTCTTTGAGCTAAAGATTGATGCTGAAAAAAGCTAATTTGGCCAAGATCAAAATCAAGACTAAAATTATGTAAAGACTGGAAGACTCTGGTCTCACACTGAATTTACACTGTTAGGTATTCATTTTGACATTTTTAGAAAATATGATTAAAAAACTTATGCTGATATGTAAGTTGTCTAAAATTACAGAAGAAATGAACGCTTGGTCAGCACAATCGCTACTCAATCCCTTTGGAAGAAACACAGTTTTGAAATCACTCCTGCTTCCTAAATTAAATTACCTATTTGCTAACATCTCCCAAATCCATCCTATGTTTTAGATAAACGTCAATAGCTATGGTTTAGATTTATTTGGAAAGGAAAACCAGACAAAGTTAAAACAGACATTAAACAGTAAAGAGACAATTGCAGCCCCAGAGCTTGGATAGGTAAGGAAAATATTACAGAAGCCAAATAGGCGGTATTGTCTTTTTCTTAGACAGATGACATGTGAAATTTTGTCTATGGTCTGCAGATAGTAATTCCATTCTTTGTATATGGCCGGTATTGTTATATTGCTACATAATGCGCCAAATACTACACATACTTTAACCTTCAGTCACAAGAAAGAATTCACCGAGAGCAAAACAAATGCAACACAATGTCACGGCGATGTTTTGAACCTTACGTATACTGTGTTTCGGTGACTGTTTCCAGACTAATAGCTTTTTGTTACATTTGTATTGGGCTGGACGAATCCAGTTTAGAAATATGTCCTGTCCTCTACCCAACAGTCTATCCTCAGACGTCCAGCTACACTGTAGTCTCGGTTTACACCAAGTCAGTCAGACAAAACCTAACTAGTCTGCCAAGTCAATATTTACCACACTGTCCAGTCTATCTATTCTTGCTTCATCCAATCAAATGGAGACGACGCGTGCCAGAGGCATTGTTTACATTGTCTACACTTAGGTTAGAAATAGTCACTGGACCTACAGCCAATTTCTTCCTTTCAAACATAATTCAAATATTGCCTCCAGACTTTGTGGAAAGGCGTACATAGACGTAATGTGATAGATCTTCGAAGCAAATGGCTCTTAAAATAATGTCTGGACACTAATATGCTGTGTCATTAATGGCGATAGTTCACAAAATGCAGAACAATATTTTCTTTAAAATAATAGACAAATATGAGTTGTGGTCAGTTCTACAAAAATGCCAACAATCTGACTTCGACAGATTATCAAATCATTTACAAAGAAAACTATAGACTACGGAATATGTTACACTGTCTGGCGTAATAATACAACCCCGTCCCACCCACTCTATGTATCAGCCAATCAGGAAACAGCCGACTGCTGAAAGGCGTGGACTAACATGTTTTAGGTACTAAAGACATAGACGTCAAGATTACATGGTCAGGATATGAAATGCCTAAGACTGACTTGTCATTATTTGTATCGGGATACTACAGCTTCCACACTTAACACGATCCAAGACTCATGACTCGCCAAAGTATAGAGGCCACCGGATCCATGTAAAATACAATCCGTACAGAATTAACATACCAGTAAAATCATCCGATCCTGTTTGCTGCAAGACATAGTTCATGGTATTCGAGGATTTATCATAGTGCAGTGTGTTATCTACTTACAAAATGTGATACTCGTGTGTGGATGAGTCCTGACAGTAAGATTCTTCAAATACACTCGATAAATATCGAGTGCTTAACCTGGGACGAGTACAGTCATATTGAACTGGGTTAGTCTTTGTTCAGATAAGTTTCTGACTTTACATACGTCGACTAATGATGTGAGTGAGCGAGCTGAACAAGTTTCCGTGATCTGTGTATTGTATCACAAGACTATTACAACACGTATTCATAACCACGTCTCTACAACAACGTCGTTTTGAAAGTAATCCAGTTCCACCTCTCGAAATACTTACTTAGCGGAAAAGATACTCCCCCTTGATGTCGCTTGACTGGACGGTCTTTTTAGCATTGCCCCTTATCGAATTTTAAACGTTTCATGAAAACGCTGGAGTTTTGTAACTGGTGTGGAGATTTAACACAGGAATCAGTTTTCGAAGGTGTTTCAAACGGGTAATGGGTATGGACATCAGATTCACCTTTAAGTGTTTACTGAATCCCAATAAAAGGGCAGTGTTGTTGGGAAATAGCTCAAGACAGTGCTCGGGTTATACATTGGTTTAGTTTGTACAACGATGGCTGTAATGATGAGATAAGGGCGTCACTAGTCGCTTTAAGCAATGATCCTTCAAGGTTAATAGTGCATTGAGTATCGTTTACAGCGTCCCAAAGAGGTCCAGGAACACACAGTATCGATTGGAGAACATAGTTGTTGATATTGCTTTGAGACTCTGGCCAAACAATAAGAGATTCTGCTAAATCAAGTAGCCATGCAAGCCCCTGAAAACTAATATCATTTACCGTTAGATAAATCAAATGTGTTGGGAAACAAATCATCCGTAAAAACCCAAATGTTAGAAGATAAACTAGTGTATTTGGTAAGAATGCATACTAGTTTGAGTCATATGAAAGTTATGTTGTAGCAATGCCCTAATCTATAGCATCAATGCCAAAACATTTGTCAGACTCATGTACCTGGTTTCAATTATACAGTCAATATGTCCCCTTTGTGTAGTGAATAACTGACCCACCTTTTCGTGAACGCAATCTACTGTCAGTATTTGGTATTGCTCATGACAAGGTAAAGTCGACGAATATCGGCAGAAATGACTTATGAATATGGAAAGGTTTTGACGCCTTTATTTCAAAGCAATAGGAATACCTACACATAGGAATATATCATTTAATGAAACGAAAACATCAGGTTCGTATATGCAATCATACATTCAAAGAACGTTGTTGTTATTGAAAACTTGCCAGATCCACCTCCAGAGTGACCCATTACCCTTTGGTTTATTGAGTATTCATTGAACGACCTCGGCCGTCTAGACTGGGAGGCCGCCTTTATTTAATACATGCTTAATACGTTGATGTGTGTGGAGCGAGGCTATAATAGTCATATCGGTCCACATATATAGATAACTTCTATATTTACATATCAGAAGATGAATTATTTTTGCACACATCAGGATTGCCTTTGTGGCGACGAGACAATCACATTTGGAGATTCATAAGATCCTTGTCCAGGCGAGATAAGCTTCTGGTCAGGGGAACTCGATTGATTGTTATCGTCGCTATACATCCGAAGGGACATGAACATCGAACATAGTATGTGAAAAGGTCATTGTGAAGATCGTTCCGGTTTTAACATTTGAACAAACATTGAGGTAAATGTATCTTTGTCAAAATCAACACCCGCTTTTGATGTCTTAGACTACTACCATATTAGCCTAAGGACAAGGATCGATAGACTTGATAGGATGAGGTGTGATTAGTCTAGACCACAACTGTATCTGATGAACACAAGATCTCAGTTGACAGACGTGCATGGAACTCGACAGATGTGTGTAATGTCGGATTGTGAATAATGGAGAGGAATTCTGGTTCTTTCAAATTTGTTTACTGTTGACTTTCAGATTTTCCAGCTCACATCCTTTGAACAGAATCCTCCTGTTTTGTTACCTAACTTGTATCTAAAACATGCAAACATTTCTGTCAGTGAACATTTCTGGAATTACTTGCATGAATTATGAGCCAAATTGCCTAAATTATGAGCTGTAGCTACCGTGAACTCCCGATATGCATCATTTAAAAAACCAAAACAAAAAAACCAAATGTTTTGTCGTGGACATTACATCTGATCCCCGATGTCTTGAATATCAGATCCATTTCCCCAAGCGTTTTCTTTATTTCATCAGACTTTCAGTAAAGAGCAATCAGAATTCCCAATTATGTAACTCGATTTTCCAATTCATCTATTACTTGATCGTCTGCATGTTTAGATAAGTAGACTGAAAATACGTGTATTAAGATATTTGATTGTTTTACCAGTTCAGAGTTAGGGATAAAATAATTGAAACCTTCACTAACTAACTTTGACTTCAAAGATAATTATGCACCATGAGAAGTTTCATTGGCATTTTTCTTTCGGTCTTATTGAACATACTAGTACTGAAGCAACACCTGAGGCTAGGATAATCACTAAAGGTTTACTGATGAGTAACCTAATTTGTTAAACTCAAAGCACAATTTTTAGAGTGTAAACCGGTTCTTTGTTTGGGCTTCGTGTTCAAGTGGTTTCGAAAAAAAGGAACAGACAGCCAAGTCTCTCGTAGATCGTCTAGTGGGTTATCATAGATTTCATCAACGGTTATATAGAAGACTATTCAGGTGCTTTACAAACCTACTGTAAGAAAACCTGAAACGTCGGGAGCGCAGCGACCTCTGACCGTCTCACTTAGCCCCGCAAACCGTCTTCACGAGTCTAACTTTTCCCCCTAGTTTTATCCCAGTCCCCCTAACATCAAAGTCTATAATCTATCAACCTACAATTGTAAAAACATGACACATCGCTGGACTGTCCTTTTATTTGTCCACCTCTACACATACTTCTTAAGTCTTGATGAACTATCAAGGCTTATAGAAATGAAAAGAACCACAATTTGTATCTCGCGATCGGTTCCCAGGTGTCAGTTGGTCCTACTGATCCCTCACTACATCACCCCTTGTCCCTTTAACCCAGGCATCATATCACTGAGTTCGGATGAATTCAATGAGGAAGGACTTCACTGCTCCAGTCCACCTTCCTCTTTCATATTTTACACAAGTGTCTGTCGACTCACATAGTAAATGTTCACATATATAATGCAATTAACCATTAATAGTCCGATTATAGTCCTTTACACCGTCCTTTACTTGAATTGTACCATCACCGCCAGTATGCACATATATAAATCAGTGAGTTCTGTTCAACACCATCTTAATGATTTCCGTTATAGAATCACATCACAAACACATACACCTGCCATAATGGCATCCTCGAATCTGTGCCTTGACCTTTGACCTCAATTCACTAGGCGAAACGATCCCACACCTTCATTAGGCTGTGACGTAAGATCAAGAGGTGCCAGGGGGCTTATCTCTCCCTCTAGCTCTTCCTCGTTGGTTTCTTCCCTTAGCGTCTCTCCTGGGGACTCTGACCGTTTTCGTTTTCGACCGGTTGTCCGTGGTGTTGGTCTCGGCATGACTTCCGGAACATATACATGACAAGATTGTGCAGATTTGTGACTGGTGTCCTTCTGAACTCTCGAAGTGACTGGACGGGCTATCTCTCTCAGCTCTATCCTATCGTTCTCAATTCGCTCGTTGGCTAGCTCCCTTCGATCTTTTAACGTAAAATAAGCCTGTATTATATGTTCGGGGGCGTTTTTCTCCTTGTAAGTTCCGTCTACTTTCTGATGTGTAATCCAGGAACGGAGATAAAGCGATTGTTCTATTCGTTTTCCTAAATCTTTCTCTATTGCCTCTGCACTCACCCTTATTTCGCAAATTACCCGTTCCTTGAATGTTTTCGGGATAAGCCTTTTGCTCATACTAATTCCCGTGTTACCTTTTTTGAATAACCGTTCTTTCCCTATACACTTAAATATCCTATATTATTAGCCTATGCCCTTACTAAAGTTACTAGCCAACGAACAAATCTAAAACGAATGCTAGAGCTTACCTTGAGATATTTTCTCCTTGTTGTGTTCCTGTCCCACTTGTGAAGTTTCTCTTCCAAATCCTGGTCACGGCACCAGAAAATTTAAAGCTTGTCTCTCGTCAAGCCTGTAACCCGGTTCTTTGTTTGGGCTTCGTGTTCAAGTGGTTTCGAAAAAAAGGAACAAACAGCCAAGTCTCTCGTAGATCGTCTAGTGGGTTATTATAGATTTCATCAACGGTTGATTCAGGTGCTTTACAAACCTACTGTAAGCAAACCTGAAACTTCGGGAGCGCAGCGACCTCTGACCGTCTCACTTAGCCCCGCAAACCGTCTTCACGAATCTAACTTTTCC